>NW_024609881.1:25592152-26162526 GCF_016920785.2 Ixodes scapularis
CTCCGATAAATCGTGCGGCGCTCTGCTTCCGGCCGTATTTCTTTGCCGGGGAAAAACTTCCCCCCGTGAAACCGCGAGGGCAAAATTCCCCCCCCCCCCCCCCCCCCCCGCCCCCCCCGCAGATTTGACGGGGGAAGTTTTTCTCCGGCAAGGAAATACGACCGGAAGCGGAGCGCCTCACGATTTGTCGGAGTCGTGTGGCGTTTTGCGGTATCCTGTTTGAACACCCCTTTAAGGCCTGTCCAGAGGGCTACTACAAAAATCGTCAAAATTGAAGCGTCTGGGAGTCGTCGGTCGAATGTCTGTTTGGACACCGGCCAAGCCAAATCCACGACTTTCCTCCTCGCCTCCCCCACTTCTCTTTGACGCCGGTGCTCGTCAGACTTGACGTCACACGCCACCTGCCAATGGTGCTCCTGATGCCTGTCTATCTCCCACGGCTCACCAAGTCGCCGACCTTGCTACCGCCGTCACCTCGGCCGGAAGGCCAAAAAGGTCCGGCTTCGGGTGGTCGAAGCGCGCGTTTCGGCCGCCCCGGCTGAGCTTTCTTTCTCAAAATCTACGTTCGTAGGTCGAAAATAAAAATAATATAAAGTGCAGTGTGCAACAGTGACTTTTAGTTGTATGTAGAAATACTGAGAACTTAAGAATATATAATTTATATCATTGAACTCCAAACCAACCAGGTTTGTTTGTCTATACGAGGTACGTTGCGAACAAGAGCCGCGGGAATCCGATCCAATCCACAGAACTGCTGGAAGATGACATGAACTTGGACACGACGCGAGCTCCCCTGGCTTGCCCTCTCACACTCGAGTCTTCCCTTTCCCGTTTTCGGGACTTCCAAAGCGGCGGAGGCCTTGAGCGATTGGCCGACAGCCAACAGAGCGTGTGAGTGGCTCTCCGGACCCACGTGAAGAGCAGAGCAAGGCCGCCGTGGAGGAAGCGAGGGGAAGATTTGACGGGGGGAGTTTCCCCGCGGCAGATTTGACAGGGGAAAATTTCCCCCCGGCTGCTGGAAGCGGAGCACCGCACGATTTGCCGGAGTCGTGTGTTTTGTAGTATCTTGCTGGGACACCCCTTTAAGGGGTGTCCAAACAGGACACTACAAAACCCGCGACTCCGACAAATCGTGAAAATTGAAGCGGACGCTTCTATTTTTACGGTTTGTCGGAGTCGTGAAAATGTTTGCAGGAGTCGTGAAAATTTTTACGATCACGACTGCTCTCCTCTTCAGATTGACGTCACACGCCACCTGCGTCTGGCTCACCTCGCCAACGCCCTCGCGTACCGCCGTCGCCTCGGCTCGAAGGCCAAGGAGGTCCGGCTTTGGGTGGATTTGGGACATTCCTGCGTCGAAGGGTGCGTTTCGCCCGCCTCGGATCTGCTTTCTTTGTCGAGATTCACTTTCGTCGTGATGGCGTCCGATGCGGTTCCGTATTGTGAGCGGAGGCCTTAAGCAATTGACCGACAGCCAACAGAGCGTGTGAGTGGCTCTCCGGACCCACGTGATAAGCAGAGCAAGGCCGCCGTGGAGGAAGCGAGGGGGAGATTTGACGGAGGGAAGTTTCCCCCCGGGAAGAATTGACGGACGGAAATTTCCCTACGACGGCCGGAAGCGGATCGCGGCAGAGCGCGGCACGATTTGCCGGAGTCGCGGGTTTTGTAGTGTCCTGTTTGGACACCCCTTTACGCGTCGTGACGAGAAAGATTTAATTCTACACGTGAGCAGGAAGGACATCCGCGTTTCTATAGACCTTTTCATTTTAGTAGTTGCCTCACCGGCGGATAGAGGGCGCTGACACACTCGGCGCCATTAGGTTGCTTCAATTTGATTGGTTTCGGTTTCAACGTGAACTGTGGCTGTTTTACGTTGTTTTTGCTTAATTTTGTGATACGAATATTTTCCTTGTAACACACAACCAAGGAAACAGAGGTATTAACTGAACCACTTTGAGGACTACGAGGTGTATTTTTAGCCTAAATTGCGGGCTTTTTTTACCATCTCCTTTGATGTATCTGATTACGGTCGGTTGCAAAACGCCTGACTGATGCACAGGAGAGATTACCATCATCTACGGCCGTACCCGATGACACCAATTTCCATAAAAACAAACTAATGAAGAGACTAACGCGTGAACGTACAGAAGCATATCGACAGCTTAATTAGCAATATGCTGAATCGGCCAAAACAGATGAACTCGCGAGTTTACTACACACTGTTTGATTTTCGTGGGCACCCAACCTTTAGTGAAATTCGCAGACTAAAAACGTATCGTGTAATGAGGCAGATAATTGATATAAACAAGTAGTATCGTCTCGTCCTCTTTTATTATTATTATTATTATTCTGTACTCGACCATGTTTTGACAGGCCGAGTAGGAAATTTCTTAAATTATCAACCCTGCAAAAGTATTCATAAGCAGCATTTCGCGATATTGGCCCTAGAAAATAAATTATCTTTATATGAACATTTGCTTACTCAAGATATGATATAATTGGCAGGCCCGTCAAATTAAACCTAGCATTTGTCTTCCGTAAAATTTGCCATATAAAGTTCAAGGGCGCAGGAGGACAAATACCTCGGAAAGTATGGCTGAATCCTAGCGCTAGGCACCACTTCATGGACCTGTGTGAACAAACATTTATTTGTTTGAACATATTCGCTTTGTATATTTCGGCGTCGCCAGCCACCAAAAGTAAATCTCTCTTCGCCATCGACAATCCTGGACTCAAGTAATTGTTATGCAGACAACTATTTTTTTTTCAGCGTTACATATTGCGGAATGCAGATACTGGCAAAAGTTAAAACAGCATACATAAAAAAAAAAAAGCGTCGTCATTATAGCGCATGTGCCGAACCCAAACCGCGTTTTAGATAAACGACGTTATTTTTTTTGTGCACGCTATCCTAAAACTCGCTACTGTTAAGTTGTGCGTGGCAGTTTCTTACGCGGAAAGTCCCAACCTTTGTGTTAAAATAAACTAAGTGGACGGCACTGGTTATCTGAATATAATCAATAAATCACTTAAATGACTGTGGAAATGGGAGCGAGCATGGTATACAATTTCTTAAACTGCATAAGTAACTGACCAACCGAATGTTTACGTAGCAAAAAAGATTGAGAACCTCATACACATGGAGGTCTGATGTTATGAACAAACAAATCGCCTGATGTTGACATAACATTACTTCTAGCCTCAGATAAAATACAAGCTAAACGTACGTTGTATATCTCCTTCGCGCGTTTCCTCCCATAATCAGAAGAAACTGTTTTCGATATATTATGAATACAAAGAACGATGCTTTCAAGAAATGCAGAGAGTCTCCTTGCGCTGACTATTCTTGACGCCTTCCGATCCTAGATGCGCGATATAAATATACGCGCTTCTTACTGAGAATGTTCCGCCCTTATTAATAAAGAAATCTCGGGAGTCGTCGAGTAGACTATCGGACTACAGTTTCCGAAGTAAGGCAAGCAAGCGCGGTGAAACGCGACGAAAAACACGAATACAACGCATCCGCCAAGGCGCGGAGGGGAGAGCGGAGCAGCAAGTTGAAGCAACCTAATGGCTGCCGCGTCACGTGATTCCAAGATGGCAGCGCCCATGCGGGGGAGGATGAAATGGTCTATAAACCAACACGTGGCCCTGACGTGACTCAGCTGCGGTGGTGCTGTCGACGGCACTGGGTATGCGGAGATGCTTCACTTTACGCGAATTTGGTTTCTGCGCACTCGCAGTGCCCACACCTTGTGTGAGCAAATGCGGGCTTGTTTGTAAATAGTGTGTCGGTCTATAGGCCAACTGAAGCCAGCATTTATTCTTTCGGACGAATCAAACAACCCCAGCGCATCCTCAAGCGTCCAGCCAGACCCTCCGACACCGCAGCCCGCGTCAGTCACTACACGCTGTGGACGTCGAATGCGCTTCACAGATTTTTACAAGTCCTGAGGGCCCTCCACTTCGTAGGAAGGGTGATGTGGCGACGCACTATCCCCAACATTTTGGCGCAGTCCTCGCCTCGTGGTCAACTGTTCCGGCGAAGCACGGCCGCGCGCTATACTGCGTAGCTCGAAGAAGGCTTGCAACCCAGGGCACAAAATGTACCGGAACGATCGCTGACCGCCGCTATCAAGGCAATAAACCGCCGTTCTTTTTCTATGTCGGGATCTGTTCGTCCCTACCACCCAGAATCTCACGCTCGCTTTATGACCGCTGCGTCTTGAAAGATGCTCTAGCAGGGGTGTGTAAGGGAGGCCCATATCATCACCACAAAGTAGGAAGCTTTTGTCCAAGATTGTTTCGATAACTCTGGCGACGGAACCCCATAACCTTACAGTGGACGCGCGCAGGCGTCGACGGACTATCGGGTATCGTTATCGGATTTATCGAAATGGTCTAGTCAGATTCTGCAATAATCTGTATCCTGATGCCTCATGCAGACGCACAGTCGTAAGATTTACGAGGAAACTGGAAAGAGCGTTTCACCCGGCACAGGCAGAGCAACCTAGCGAGCGCTGGGCGCAATAGGGAGTTTTCGTAGATCGTTTTCGTCGTCCCGCAAGGCCCTCCGCAACACGCTACGATAGCGGGAACTCCACAGTCAAGGCTATCGGCGCGCAGGCGCAGTAGCAACTTCTTCGTTGCGGAACACTTAGCGGAGGGGGGCAGCGCGGTCTACGAAAACTCCCTAATGTCACGTGTGGATACCTGGCTCTTCCAACAATCGGGGGCATTTCCGGCTCGCGCTGACGTGTCGTCTGCTGAGCTTGCTTACTGCGGCAACGGAGAGCGTGCCGAAACGTTCTACTTAAACACGCTGCGCTTTTTGGACTACGGGATTCTGATAGTGCGTTTCAGTCGTCCAACTTTTTCCTGTTCCGTAAAACAAAAGTTGATAAATAAATAAATAAATATATACATATAAATTGTGAACGAAGGGGAGAAAGTGGTTATTGAATTTATTGTATTAAAGTTAGAGAAAGGAGAAGGGAAAGAGAGGATGCGGAAAATTGGGGCCAGGAGCGGGGATTCAACCCGCAACCTCAGGCGAAGGTTGCGGGTTCAATCCCCGCTCCTGGCCCCAATTTTCCGCCAGCTCTCTTTTTCTTCCCCTTTCCAGAACTTCAATTCAATAACCCCTTTCTCTCCTATTCGTTCACAATATTACTACGGCTGCACTTGTCGATCTTCAGTTATTCCCATTATATATACGATGCAGCCTGTCCATATGGGGAAGGGTGGTTCCCTAGTTATCTTGGAAGACGAGCCCTTTCCGACATTTGCAAGCTGAGATGACGTGCCACGTCACTACCGCAACTCGGAACTAGCATGGGCCTTAAATCAGCAATGGCTGTCGTCTAAACTAACCGTACGCAGAGAGCTGGTCAAAAATTTAGTCTGCCAAGGCTAGCGGTTTCGGTAAGGCGCCTGCGCGAGTTTTCCGCCTCTTATCTAGCCCCAGCCTTGTACCTGCTCCGCGAGTGGTAATTTTAGTGCGCTACTACTCTTCTCAAGCGCTTAAAGTCTTTCTGAAAATGACTGATTTAGTGGTTTTCGATAACGCTCAGCAACTTTCTAATTGGAATCATATGTCTATTTCCATTAATTAAAAAGTTAATTAACAAGTTTTAATTAATTATCTGGCTAATTAGTAGGTTTTTGGCAATTCTTGACGTCCGCCGTGGCTGGTAGTTTGTTCCCGAAGAGAGTTTCTTCTCTTTTCAATCGCCCTAATTTTTAGGATTTTTGAAAGTCTTCGCAAAAACACCCGGTATATATATATATAAATAGAGAGAGAGAGAGAGAGAAAGGGAATAACTGACCTGGGAGAGAACAAGCACTTGCGAGTGATAAAACTCAAACCAGTCAATGCCCTTGAAGAAGAAGTTCTTTTGTGGCGATCGAGAAAAAAGACAGAAACGTTTCGAGGCAAATCAAACCTACAAAAAGAAAAAAATGCCGAGCCGGCAGCAGGAGGCATCAACAAGTACACGTAATGAAGTCGAGTGATTTTATGGGGGAAGGGCCGTGTGCGCAATAGTAGTGTGCGCTACTGCCGCAGCGGTCGCTGTCTTCATTGTCAGAACATAAGTAGATGCTTTAAACACGCGCCGGACTGAGCCGCCATAGCCTACCTTCCGAGATGTCGAGTCACTGAAGCGGGTGGTGACGAGCCTCCACAAAGGCCTATGCTGGCCACGAGGGAACAGCAGCGCCTAAGGTGGTAAACCCCTGTCCTGCTGTGGCAATCATGAAGTAAAGCGAACGGAAAAATAAGGAACAAAAACGGAAGGTCGGTTATGGCGGCGCCCCTTTACACCTGCCTGAAAGCGTCCATTCATACATATACTAAGTATATATATATAAAAAAAAACACATCTTGCCCGAGTTTCCAAATTGTCATGTATAACCAATAATGTTTGGACATATTTAATATTCATTTGAATTTATGAAAGTTAAGATTAATAATTAAAATAAAGAAAACAATAACAACAACAACAACAACGCGACCAGCGTTTTTGCACACGGGATCGGAGCCACGATTGCCGACCTTCTATTGTCTTAGCCGGATGCCGGATCACTGAATCGGACTTTGATCGGCCTCCACAAAGGACAATGCTGGGTAGAAGGACGGTGTATTTTAAAATGGCCATAACCTTCCCTGCTGTAATAATGACGAAGTGAAATAAACGTAACAAGAGGGAAAAAAAAATTACGGCCCAGCCACGGCGGCGCCCATGCACAGCTGCTGCAAAGCCTCTGCATAGCGACAGCTCCCGCTGGGGGTGCTTCCGGTCTTTGGAAGAGCAGCACACGTGACATCGTATTGGCGACTCCAGCGAAATCGACTCCACGTACGGCAACGCCGAGAAGCTCTCAAGAGAAGGACGTTTCGACTTGTCGTCTGTAATCGCTGCTTGATTCTCGCAGGCAGTGTGGAAACAAACATCGTATCCAGTAACTATTTTTCTGCTTCCGCCGGGTCATTCCTACGTAGTGACTATAAGGTTTTTACCGCCAAAAACTCGCTTTGCTTTCATACGTAACACCGATTTTATGCTGCAGCGAAATACATTTATGGTGGTCCGCGTCCTGAACGATGAAAACGACCTCCTTTCTTTCGCCATTTTGCCTGACCGGCGTGCTCCCCATAGCACGCTGGAGTCGCAAATACGAGACACGCTGTGTTCGCGGCAGACATGGCAGAATTGCCCGCGAACACGCGACTGCGCATGTCCGAAGCCCAAATAATATTAATTGGGGTTGTGTGAATTTTTAGACAGCGTCTAGTTGACCAGGAATTTCAAAGTTGCGAGGAGGTACTCGCTGTAGATGAGACATTTAGCCAGTGCAGTACAACCGCTAGCCTGGGGTCTTTAAAAGGATGGTGAACCGAAATTTGGATTTCAAAAAAACAATGCTGGGGATGTAGGCGGAACGCTACAATCCCTACAACACTACCAATAAGGCGATATCTGAAATGGACGGCCGTATTTGTGGAAAAAGAAGTCGAGATTGAACCAGGCCGACAAGGCGCGTGACCGTCAAGATACTTAGTTTCCTCCTCTCTTCGCTTCGCTCCCTCAAGGCTGCGAGGCGGAGAAGACGCGAGGCCGTTCCCTCTCCTTCTCGGAGAAACATGACGTCAACATTCCTGCCAAATGCGCCTCTTTTTTTGAAAAATACGGTCATTCGTTCGAGATATCGCTGTATGAGTGATGTTTTGGTGTTTGTAGCGTCCGGTTGCACGCTTTTGCCGCCGTGTTTTGTGGAATCCAGATTTCGGTTCAGCATCCCTTTAACGTGTACCACGCAGTAGTGGTACACGACCGCGCGCCAGTACGATGCTGATCCAGATTAAAACGGGCAGGGGTGAGGATGGAACCCAAGATCCCTGGGTTCTGCAGCGGGAGCTTTCGCCCTACGTGCTCCGACCTGGTGTGCGCTAAACCACTCGGTCAACGGTACCCTTTTTTTTTTTTGGTATACATGGACGATTGCGCTAGAAATTCAGGTTACGAGGTGATAAGGTGAAAACATGACTAGAGCCCTGCGTGAATAACAGTTTGAGTATCCGTATGCGATCCGCATCCGCAGACTTTTTACATTATTGTATCCGTATGCGATCCGCATCCGCATACTTTGTATCCGTATCCGGACCGCATCCGCAAAATTTGGAACCATGCGGATGTTCTTGCTAAGTACCAGTGGCCAGGGGGGGGGGGGGGGGGTCTTTAACGAGCATCACACAGTAGTGATCACACAAGCGCACTGTTTTACTATACTCATCCAGTTCGAAACGGCCCGGGGCGGGCAGGAGGTTGAAGCTCAGAAAACCCTTGAAGCGACCTGGCAAACTAGATCCCTACCCCTTGCACGCTGGTAGTAATCTGATCGAACGCCGCCCGAGTGATACTGGCATATAGTAAGTTAAGTTTGTAATTGTCCTGGAGGTTTATTTTCTGGGACGGAGGAAACGGCTCGGAAAAAGCACAGAAGCCGACAGAACTCGAGGTCCAGGAGCGTTCTACCATACAAGTGGCGTCGGAAGAAGAAGAAAAAAAAAAGGGGGGGGGGGGGGGGGGGGGCTGCAGCTCTTTTTTACTTTTTCCAGATTTTTCGGACTGTTAAAGAAAACAATACGGGGAAAGAGGGCGTGGTCGAGGTTATTTTAATCTGAAATTATTTATGCATAATAAATATAGCTACTGACGCTCTTCAGTGCATAAAAGATCGCGTAGGTGGTCATTCTCGTAAACTCGTTGTCAGAAGGCACTGCTTGTCACATGCTTAGTGGTTCGGAAGTTCACAGCTATGTCTTTTCGACCAAGATAACTGTGCCATTGATAAAAAAAAAAATAATAACAATGAATGAGGGGATAAAAAGCTGGAGGAAAAAAAAAAAAAACTACAAAGAATTCGCCGAAAGTGTTGTATTCTTGCATATTCAGAGGCTCAGAACTTCGAAAAAAGTTTCTCCTACCAAAATGCGTACAGGCTGTTCGAGGCGGGGTTTGAGCCGCACGTCCGGAAGCTTCCTGGCTCGAGACGACGTCCATTCCCCGAAGTGAAGAACCCAGGGGTTCAGTGGGGGTGGGAGACTTGGTAATGTAACGAACGGTTTAATTACATGGTAGCGATACAGTCGTCAAATCCGAGAGAACAACGGAGCAGCCTCGCGCTCCGCCTTATATAGGGTCCGTTTCTCCCTCACTCCCCGCCAGGGCAGCCAGTGCGATGCAGCACCCCGCCGTCAAGTGCGACGCAGCAAAGTCCGCCGTCCAGTGCGACGTAGCCAAAGTTCTCCGTAGTTAGGCCATGCCTCTCTCCCTTTCCCGAGCGCACCAACCACCACGCACACACACACGTCCCGCTAACGTCACGGGCGCGTTGAGACTTGTTGCCGCAGGCCCCGACAAGCGGGCGACGGTCCCGGACTCGTCTTGACTCGTCTCCGCAGCGTTGAAACTCGGAAGAAGGTCGCCGAAGGTTCCATTCTTAACAAGGCTAAAAGAAACATGTCCCAAAAACGTGAAGCAAAAAAAAAAAATTTTAATGACGTGCTGAATTTGAACAATATTAGATATCTTCTCCCATGAGTTAATTTATTAATGAACGTGAAAAAACAATAAATACATTTTTTTGTATTCTGCAGATGGCAATGATATGTACTCTCTGTAGTATTAATTTAAAGGCGATACCTCAAACAACCTAGACGAAAAAAAAAAATACCAAGTTTAGGGCATAACTACCCGTAGATACATGTTTGGACATGTCCTCGGAACTTATCTTGAATAACAATAAGACGACACTTACCTAGGCTATACATAGATCATTCTTTAAAACTTTAACATCTCTACCAGACTTGTACGTAATCCGTTACAAGTAACGAAATTACTTGTAATCCCTTACATTTATCAGTAATTTAGTAACGGAATATTTACATATTTTCTAGAGTAATTTTAAAGTAATTTCCTTACATTTTTGACGTAACGGATTCCTTGTAATCCGTTACATTTTTTTTTTTGTGAGAACCAACCAGGACCAACTTATTTAAGTTGGTCCTGGAACCAACCCCCCTTCCCCCCCCCCCCCCCCCCCCCCCCCTTTCTAAATAAAAATTCTTTTTTTTTCTCTTTTTTTTGTAAAGTCGAGCGCAGTGACACTGTCACGCGAATTGACCAGCGCAAAGGGAGGCTTGGCACTTTTCAGTTCCGCAAAGCCTTTTTTTTGCAACACCAAGCCCCTGAGTCTATTTTTTTTATACCCAAACAACATTGTCAAAAAATCCAAATGAACATTTCTACAAAGAAAAAAAAAAAAGAAAAAGGGGGGGGGCACGTTATTTCCGCTTTTTTTTAAAGTCCCTTAGTTTTTTCTTTGCGATCGAAGACGAGGAGAGGAGGACACCAAACGATTGTGCACCTCTCCGAGAAGGTCGAGGCGGTAAGTGCACTGAAAAGAATTAACAACGTCCTTCTCGGTTGTAGTGACTACGACCATTTTCATTATGTCACAACACGAGGCAACGCTCCGTCTACCCTACCCTTCTTGTGAGTCAGCTTTTTGCGAGCACTTAGAAAATGGTAATAGTCTTCCTTTCTTCTTCATGTTTTGCCCGAGCAGGACGCATCTTATCTGAGGCAGATATTTTTACAAATGAAACATAATGGTGGCTGACGTATACTTGATATTCTGGGCTTGAGAAGAGAGTGAAACTCGTGAGTGGGGCCATAGCGCGGCTTACTTAGTACCACGGCTTAGTACTCTACCCTTTGCTGCCCGTGGCATCAGCGGACGTTTATCTGGAGAATGCTGGAGTAAACTGCAGTCGGTTCGTGCTCCGTGCGTTTTTGAAAGGCGCCAATAAAGGTACACACGGAAAACGTGCGTTTACATTTCCTTGTTTTAACCGACTTGCTAATTAATTGTTATGAGTGTCCTTCTTTTTCTTTTATTACTTATATTTATATACTGTAAACTCTTTTTTATTCACCAACGTCTCAAGTGTCGCTTGAACTGTTCAGAACCTAAGGAAGAAGAATATCGAACCAAACCTTATTCATTATTTAATTATCACCTTACTGTTACAACTATGTTTGGCTATTGATGACTTCCACAGCTTCGCGATTTAGACAATAGAGAATTTTAGTAGATCGGTCCGGTGACTCCGATAACGATATCCGATACTTCGCCGCCGTCTTTGCGCATGCATCATATCGTTATCGGGTACCGTTATCGCGGCTGTTGGAGGTACCGGAAGGACCTACTAAATCTCTCGAATAGCAGGCAACGGCTGCAACGCCGAAGCTTTGCTCTACCTTCGAGGTAAATAGTACTTCCCTTGTTTCGCTGAAAAAGCTCAATGCAGAGTATGAAGCATTCGTGAGGAACAATATGGCACTCCCATTCAGTGCCTCAGCTCGAATGGTGTTCAGCGTAGCAGTCGACATATTGAATAAGAAATAACGCAAAATGTCTGACGAGACTTTCGAGAGCCAGCTGTTGCTCGAAATACTCAAGGTCATTAAATGGAACAAGCTGCAACAATGAGAACTTGTATAACCCTCTTAAATTTGTTTCTTACTTGAGGACAGTAATGTTAAAAGTAACGCCACGAAAGTAACGGATTACTTTACGAGGTAACGGTCAGTTACTTTTATAGTAGGGTAATTGTAATTGTAATCAATTACAATTTAGCCTTGAGTAATTGTAAATGTAATTCCTTACTATTTTTCAGTAACATTGTACAAGTCTGATCTCTACCATAAAGTCTGATCTCTACCATAAAGCCTGATCTCTACCATAAATAGTTTCGGCTATAGCGCGCTTCAAGTACGGCACAAACGACAATCGTCAAAAAACTGTCGTCCTTCCTCACCCCTTCGGGAAAATATTTCTTTGAAACTAAGCATACGAAAACATTGAAATAAACCGCATTGTCTTTCGTAAGGAACGCAGCACCGCATGTAAAAATTCGAGAAAAAAAAATTACGAATGTACCTCACTACATGAATTCAAATGAAACCGTCCGCCGGTCTTTCGAAGTTCGACGAACTTCGAACTTTTACTCTAAAAGTTCGGAGTTCGTCGTACTTTTGACATTTCAGGATTCGAAAATTCGAAAATTTGGACTTCTATTCATAAATAAGTTTGGAAGTTTAAAAATGATAGAATTCCTTAGTGTAGGAAATTCGAAAGTTCGAAAAGCTTCGAATTTTTAGTGAAAGAAGGTCGAAAGTTTGAAAATCATCGATGTTTTGGTCTATCCAGTTCGAAAGTTCGACAAGCATCGAATTTCGCAGTGTAATAAGTTCGAAAGTTCGAAAATGATCGAATTTTTGAGTGTCATAAGTTCGATCGAAAAGCGTCGAACTTCTTAATTTAACAAGGTCAAAAATTCGACTTCCGTCGAATTTTATGATAAAGAAAGTTCGAAAATTCGAAATCTTTCGAACCTTTCGAACTGCTTGATTCGATAGTCGACCTTCGGTTCGATAAAAGTTCGCGGCATCCCTAAACCAAACTATGTCCCCCTCCCCCCCTGTAATCCAGGCGAGACGCAAAAAGGTTGTTACGAAAAAAGCAGGGTTGTGTGCGACGAAACGCCTCAGGTTTTTCGATGAAATGAACACGGGGAGCCTTTCGATCAAACGTTGCATGCCGACGAAACGATCTGTAAATAAAACGTCAGCCGACGGACTGAATGCCACCAGCCAAAAATTTTGATTAGGATCCGCGGATATCCGCATCCGCAGCCCCTGACATCCCCATCCGATCCGCAATCCGCCAAAATCCGTCTAATTTTTATCCGCATTCGCCAGTTTACTGCGGATATCTGCGGATATCTGCGGATATCTGCGGATATCCGCGGATATCCGCGGATAATCCGCGGCTATGCAAGGCTTTAGAGATGACTATACACATGGTGATAGAAACGAGGTGAAAAGCTAAGATGACTGTCTAACCGAACCAAAGTCCTGGAGCACATTTTTGCTCATGGCACTTCACAGACACTAACAAACAACGTTTCGAAGCACGTAATAATCTCACCCATTTCCAGATATTAAACATTTGGAAAACATTCAGACACTGGCTGGTGAGCTTCGTAAACACTTCCTACTTTCGATATTTCTTCTAGAAAAATGGATTTAGTGGTGCGTGGCGTGTCTACATTAATGTCAGTCATCCGGCATCTCCAGGGGCTGTGTAGGCCTATCAACATGAATAAATCATAAGAAATGTCTGTTTCGGTGGGAACGTATAGAAAGCGAATACTATGGTCTGTAAAGCCTATGTCCTTCTTAAAGGCCCTGTTACACTGAGGCAACATGGCGGCAACAGCAACACAACACGTTGTCCTACAGTCGGGCAACTTGTTGCTACAGGCACGTAGCCAGGATTTTGTTTCGAGGGGGGGGGGGGGGGCGCCCATGACAAAATGCTCTATGAGGGGGACGGAGAAGAGGAGGTCCCAGCAAAATGAAATATTTGGGTGGGGGGGGGGGGGTGAACGGGCTCCATGGGCTCCCCCCCCTCCACTGGCTACGTGCCTGCCGAGAACATCATCCTGCCTCTGGTGAGAAACCTGTACGTCCGACCCTTCTTCGGCTGTGGAGTCTTCCACCCTCTAACTCGCAAACTTGGGATCGATGATGGGGAAAAAACAGTATAACATCAACCAACTGGCCCAGTTTTCCACCTTATTACAACTTGGGATCCCTTACGGCCGTGGAGGAGTTCGGCTCGCCCGCCTTTGTGTGAATCCTTGTTTGTCGAGTTTGGCTGTGGGTGTGTGGTTGAGGAGGACGGCAGGGGAAGTCGCCAAAGGTTAAAAGTATTCCCCCCAGCATTCATTGACGAATTCTCCATATTTGTTACAAAAGAGCCTATCTCATATCCCTTAAATAAACCGTTATTTGTTAACATCAGTGTCTTTCCTCAACGGAAAAGAGGGTTCCTATTTTCTCCGCGACAATATTGACCCGCCTTGGGCCACACCTACACGCTGGTGGCGGCACGAGTACGTACGCCATAGCCCCCGTCACCCCCCACTGCACCTCAGTTGCTAGGTGCTACGTCACGCTGTACAGCGTGACGTAGCACCTATTGAAAATAGACGTCGTTCTCTAGTCGCCCTTTTCTGTTTGACAACAAACTCAGTGGCACCATTTATCCGGTAGCCCTAACACCGTTTCAGGTCCGCATATATTTCGGCCCATTTTTTCATTTTTGTTTTTTCCTTTTATTTGCACCAGTGTCGCTTATGGCGAAAAACTTCACGAGGACGGAAGCTGCAGAGTTGGTAGATCAGTAAGTAGTTTTAGAATCGTGATACTAAATTGGAAGCGTTGATCTAAAGCTTCAAAATTATGCACATGCCTACTTAACGATCCGTCTGTGCAAAGATGTCCGAGCTCATTGAACGAGTGAAAATGTCCCTTGGCACAATGTTAGGCAGATTCTTCGCATTTTGGTGAAGTGTAGATACGTAGAGAGTAAGCATATTGCTTCAGCACAGCTCAGCGACGTCGCGTGATGTTTGAAATGTATACAAGTTTTGACAGCAACTGCAATAAGACATTTCCAAGGGTCTAGCTGTGTCTGCAACTTAATTAAATTTCAGCTCAAGTCACTAACTTAATTGCGTGAGGGCCGTTGGTAGGCCTCAGGGAGAAGGAACAAGCTTAAAGACTAAGATAATTGTTTACTACGGAAAAGGTAGGTCTGTCTGAGTTAGTGGGACGGGCGGAAGCAGCTGGGGGGAAGAGAAGAACACGGGCTTGGAGACTCTTGAGGCGAAGAGGCGATGCCAGCGGGAAGGGGCGAGGGCAAAAGTGAGGCTAGTTTATGAAGAGAGGGATAAGGTTACAGCTGCAGCAAAGAAGTCGGCTGCTGAAGCTGTCCAGCAAAGTCGACCTGGCTGGTGTTTCCATTTGGGCGATGGTTAGAACGAAGGACGAGGAGAACGGGATGGCTACGGTTAACATATGCTCACATCCCACCCCACTTCTATAGGCCACGTCCGCGTGGCTGTGAAGATAAAACAAATGGCAAAGCGGAAGGCGCAGCTCTTATAGGTATTCTTATGTAACAACGTGGCTATATAAAGCTTTGAAACAACTAATGGCAAGCGAAATAGTGAAACTGCTCTATGGATATATTAATGACTTGTAGGCGCAGGCGCAGAGTGCAGAATGCGGGGCACGGTGACTCAGCGACGGGTGTTTTGCGGCTTGTTGGATAGTCTTGCATGTTGTTGATGTCCAGGCAAGGCACGGGTGTGGGGAGTTCCGGCTCATGTTGTGTCGGGTCAAAAAGGAGGGTTGGCGATGACGCTGATAGATTACCGACATGGGGGTCTGTGAGAGTTGGAGCTAGATATGGCTGCGAATGTTTCTTCACCCGTGAGCAGTGAACCGTGCTTTCGTTGGCCGAATTTGTGTTACCGAAGGCAAGCAGCGGTCGAACGCGGAATGTCACGTTCGTGGAGTTTCCCAACGATTTCCTCAGAGGCCCTTAAACCGGGGAGGGGGGGGGGGGGGGTGGGGGGGGGGGGGCAACTTTTATATTTCGTCGGACGCGGGTTGCCGGCGGCGAATCCGTACGGTGTATCCGGGCTGCAAGTCCCTACCATCCCTGTGGGAACGATCGTGAATGACTTTACATGAAAGATGGGCGTCTTAACTCCGTTCAAGTGCGTCTGTTCGGTCGGCGCATAATCTGAGCAAGCGCTCGTGCATGCTCTCCGCGTTTTTGGGCTCATGCTTTTAATGAGGCATTTTCGGGACGTAGCCGCGGAGCAGCGCGAAGGGTGAAAGTTTTGACGATGCGTTGTAGGTAGTGTTGACGGCGAAGGGCTGCCTCTTGAAGGCGTGTATCCCAAGTCTGGGATCCGACTTGCAGAGGTTACGAAGGACGGCCACGAGCGTACCGTCGCTGCCCTCAACTAAGCAGTTACTGGCTGCGCAGTAAGCCGCGGAATGGTGAATGGTGACGCCGTGGAATCGCATGAAGAGTAGAAACTCGTGAGAGTTGAAGGCGCCTCCGTGGTCCCTGAGGCAGTGGTCGGGCGCTCCGTAGCGATAGAACACCTGGAAGAGGTGAGCGATGACCTCCTTCGTAGACGTCAAAGTGACTGCTGCTGGAGTAGTGCGGGGGGCGGTAATACCTTCCAAGTAACGCCGTTACCGGTAAAGTTATCGACAACATGTAACCTACTCGTTACCTCTTCGCAACAGTAATGAGCAACGTATTTACGCCACCTATTTCAAGTAATGGGTAACGAAGTTATCTTACTAGTTACTTTTTCTTCCCAAGGTTTAAAAAATTGAATTTTTTGGTGTGTCTAAGTGCCAAGCCATGTGAATTTATGACTTTTGCGTTTTTCTCTGCGTTTTTTGTGAGTATTTACGTGAAACCGTAAGAAAAATAAACTAACGATGTTCAGTTTCAGCATGGACATAATAGTATTTCTCAAAATATGGCGCGTATGTGTGCGTGTATCGTCTAAACAGTAAACCGTGTTCATTCATAAGTTAAAAATGTAACGCCAAAAGTAACCTGCGTTACTTTTAATCAGTAACGTTAACGCTAACGCGTTCCTTTAATTTTGAAGTAACGCAGGACGGTAATGCGGTATTTTTTCTTTCAAGTCAGGAGTGGCGTATGTCGTTACTTTTTTCGGTAACCCTTACAACACCATGTTGGAACCACAAATCAAGTCGATCAAGTTGAGCAGATATCGATGGCTACCGGTGTCTTGCATGGTGACGTGGTCTTTTGCGGTAATATTGACCAACGCCTCGGTAGTTGGCATGATGGCCATCTTTTCCACCGATCTCGTCGTGGGTCGATTGCACGCCTTGGAGGTCTGACACCCATTTACGTGCTCGGCTGTAGAGGACTAGGGTGGCGAGGAGCAATTTGGAAGGAAAGAACGGGGGGGGGGGGGGGGGGGGACGGTAGAGGGGATGGAAGAATAACAGATGGCTACGGTTAACATACGCTCACATTTGTGTCACTAATCTTTGCATTTTGACCTAACCGGGTGGTTCGCTAATGACGCCCACACGCCACAACTTTCAATGAAAAAAAAGAGTCTCAATCACTAGCGCTTCCTATCAGATTGAACCTTGCACAATGAAGGCAAAGCGTACTTAACGCCGTTTAGATTTCCCACTTTAACAACACTTCTCGTGTCTGTGTGACACCGCAACATCTATAATGTTAAATATATAAGGACGCACTGATCACTCAAAGCCACTGGCTCCACAGAAGCTGTGCTAGTCCCAGTAAGAGGGGATGCCGGGGAGGAAAGCGGTGGCGCCCACGCCTGCAGGAAGCATCCATGTCCACAAGGTGATGCGCTGGTAAGAAGCTGAAACATTGCAAATTCTCGGAAGCATTTTTACACCGGTTTCTTTCGAGGCGGAAGATATATGCACTGCGAGTTCCATTATGCCACAAGCATTCCGCGATTCAATAGCTCTTTATTGGGGGCAACACAATAAAGAAAGCTACAATATGAGTCTACATAAATACGCAGTGGTGGCGAAAATGCTGTTCGTGTCGACTGTCTGCTGTAGAAAAGAAGGGGGTCGAGCACCGGAGGGTCAACACGACGAAAACAGCCAATTGGCAGCGAGGACCACCCCGCCGCAGCACCCTGGGGATGCCGACGCTTTGGAATGAGCGGGCCGGCCCGGCGTCAGGCCGAGCTACGCCGCGCCAACTTGTTGGGCAACCAGGTTGGCACACTCCAGCGCACCTTTGCCCAGGATGAAGTTTTCGTGGAGTCCCTCCACCACGTGGATGTCGACATTGCCTTCGCAGCACTGCGAGAAAAACCAAGGACGTTCAGCCAATGCCAGGAAACAATCGGCCTCTGGAAACAATGCGTCGACAACCCTGGATTAGGAAAGGGTGTATTCAGACAAGTGCAACGAAGATGGCCCAGGCTCGTATGCCCGCAGTATTCCGATATATTACAGCTTCCAATTCAGCCGCGTTCACTATACTTCATTTACCCACAGCTGACAAATCGGTGGAAGCCGCATGCTCGTTGGATCAATCTTACGCTTATCTTTTGCCACGTGATCACCCCGCCCATACCCACGCACAGAGAGCAAAGCCGGGTGACGAAAGGGGAGCGGAGAGGGAAATTGCACACACCTGCGCCGAGATGGGTTTAAAGCAAAAACATTATTACGTTGTTACTCGTTGTCCCTAATATTATCAAAGTTAAAGAAAAGTGCAAGTCACGGGACATTTTCTGCACTTGATTGGTTGAGCCGATGAAAGAACACGTACAAGGAGATGACGAATGGCACGTTGTCGCGCTTTAATGCTGCGAATCACTCGGCCAGATCCATTGATGGTGCGCATCAACTGCTACATCGTCTAAATTTGCGGAGGATGTCGGCGATTTCGGGAACTAGAACTTCCCAGAAAACTTTACAGAATACCAGGATTGCGGCTACTGTGATAATACAGAACCAGGGTCGTATGCTCCTGACCGGGTCACTCGATTATCACATCGGCCACATGCCTTCGTGCCGTCACTGCAGAGTACCGTGGTACTTGTGCCACTCACGCCTACCTTCAACTCTCACCACCGTGCCTGTGTCGAGCTTCACCACTTTGCACACGAGTGCTAGGAGCATAGGAGCAGCGCATGACTTGGGAAAGCATCTGGGTTAGCGCGATGGGCACGCAAATCATGCTCAGAATTATTACAGGTCCACCTTCTCTTCCCTAATTGTAAACTAATTCATAAAATAAAATGGAAAAACTTAGCCGAGAGTAAGTTTTTATAATATTTATGAATACATTTTTTTTGCATTTTTGATATTAGGGTTGAGTTTGGCAGGTTCGTTACTTAGTGGACGCATTTTTATACATGCGTTAGCGGATATGCTGGTTCTTGCTGGAATTTTACGGAAATTACATTTCCAGGCTAAATGAACTACCAACTAAAATGGGGAGGGAGAAAAGTTTTACCTTAACGAAGTCTTACGCTACGGTTCACATTTAGCCTTTTTTCAGCACCCATTGTAAATGAATCCTACTCTCACCAGATCCCTATCTCTAAAAAGAAGACTATTCCTTTTGCATCCCATCCATTATTATCACAAAAGGTAACAAGTGATATGCTCCAGTCTCAAAAAGGAACCCTCGATCACTATCGTAAATAAATTCATTTAGAGATGCAACCACTTTTTATATTAAAGGGACGCGGTAACAGATATTAGCATCTGCTCCAAAAGCGTCAGTGTCTGCTAGAGAACTAGCTCCAAAAAGTCAAATGCCACTTCCATCACTGCGATAGGTTCGTCGAGCATGTAGGCCTCGCCCCATTGTCAGCTTAGGGGTGAACAATGTATGGGCATAGCTCTGCCAAGCTATACCATTCCGTTCTAGTGCTTAGCCGCACTCTATCGTTCGCTGGAATCTTTCATGCCCCGGTTCTTTGCCCAATTAATTTACACCCGAGGAACGACCGTGCTCGAATGTTACGGATGGGCGAAAGGTGGCGCAGAAACGGCAAACGCGTGAGGCACAGCCAACCCAGACTTTGCGTATTTATCGTTAGTCCGTGATCATTTCACCAACATTCAGAACTTTCCGAGTATTATAACCGTAATAGCGATATAAAGCTGAACGTGGCAAACATTGAAGACTTTGGGACACTGGTAGAGCTAACTCTAAACGCAGCGTCCCCCCCCTCCCCCCCCCCCCCCCCCCCCCCCGGATCACACACGGAAAGCAAGTACAACCAACATACTTTATGCATGTGATAGCTCAGCAGATTCTGTGCCCCGATCTTTGTCAGCATGATCGAGCTAGCGTAAATTTTTTTCAAAATTTCAATCCTTAACGCCGTTGCGTCGGACCTTCCACTTAAAGGCCGGTTCACACACTCACGACTGGTTACGACCGACAGCATTACAACCTCTCGCGATATCTTACAACCAGAAAATACACTGGCACGCTGGCGCCATCTATGAGGCAACCTTGGAACTGCATTTTTCGAGAACGAAACTTTTACAGTGTTTGCGAGGTCAAACGTGCGTACTATAAGAAATGTGTTTTTTTTAAAATAAAATGTCAGAAGTATTTCAAACCAATAGTAAAAAAATGATGTGCGAAAAAGCAGTAAATATAGACATCTTGTAAACCCTGAGATGGGGAACGATAAAAAAAACGGACGAACACAACAAAATCTGTTGTGTTCGTCCGTTTTTTTTATCGTTCCCCATCTCAGGGTTTACAAGATGTCGATTGAATACCAGCTCGCCTGCACTCTCTCACTGCTTACAAGTAAATATACGAATGCCGCGAGTGATCCACGGCTATTGGCAGCAGTGTGTAGCCTGGTTGTGAAGGATCGCAAAGACTCGCAACGCACTGGGTTGCAAGTAGTCGCAAGTTTATGGACGAGCCTTGACGCTGCGGTCCAACTGCTAATGCACAAAAGGCAGTTTGCAGAATTACCTGCAGACACGATACATCTGAGGCGTGTCTGCAGGTAATTCTGTCTTCGCGTCTGCAACGACCACCATGCCTTTTTGTACCATGAACGAGCAACGTGGCTGCGGCTTAAAGGCCAACATAGGCCTTCTTAAAGGAATTCTGCCGAAAACAAAACCGGTTCCCAGTTTCCTTCTCTACATTCTCTCTCGCACACTTCTCGTCCTCTCCCCACAGGAGCTTGTATCTCAAGCACTTCCCGCAGAACGGAGGACGGTCTGCCCCCTCCTCGAATTGAAAGCAGGAATCGAGTTCCCCCCTTTCTGGCCGCTTGTCAGCCTTTAAGGCGCTACCGGGCGCAAATTCCAAAAACGGGCGAGAACCGGCGCCGAACGCCGCGCACCTCGGAGAGGCCGTAGTCAGGAGGCAGCTTCATGGTCAGTTTGTTCGGCCTGGATGGCTTGACCAGGGTGACGTCCCCCCGGAACTTGGACATGGGGACGTATTCGCTGCCGGCCTTGATGAAGTGGTACAAGGCGCTCGTAGCCAGGGTCACGTCCTCCCGGCTGGGGCGCACGTCGGGGATGCCCTCCAGCAGCAGGTCCGTGGCCACCTCCTGCTTCGCTTCCCACGTCGGGTACTGCACCATCTGCCGCTTCGCCTGCGACCGCACGCAGAACATGTCGCACAAAACACTCATCTCCGCGAGACATCTCGCTACGATGCCCGGACTGCATCGCCGATCAGTGCGCGTTCACCGCACCCAACAAAGCGGTCTCTCCGCTTCCGCCCGACGACGTCCTAATGGCGCATTCATACGGGAAGCGGATCCGCAAACGTGAAGCGGATCCGTGCGTTCTCAACCACAAAGCGGCTGGGATCGAGCGGTTGGAGCGCGGTTTTGCCAACCGCTTCGGGACCGATTTTTCCCAACCGCTTACACGAACCGCAAAGCGGCCAACAATCGCAACGCGACGCTCACGTGACGCCAGTGACTTTGGAAACAAGATGGCAGCTGTCACTGGAGAGGCGTCTAAGGCGCTCTACTCCTAGCGTTACATCAGACAAATCAACGGAGAAACGCGATGCTCACGTCCGTCACTTGAATCCACCACGAAAAGAATTGACTCGTAATCTTAACGGGCTTCGCACCGGAGATTTGGTTCGGGTAAGAGTTTGTTTGTTATTCCGGGTGCCGGAGCCCGAAGTTCGCTGCCTTGTTAGTCTCTGCCCGTAGAACGTCGGAACCCGCCCCTGATCGACCGAAGTGTCAGCTTTCGCACCCACTAAGATAGTCGCGCGAACTATTGAAAGCTTTCGACACCATGCATGACCACCACGAAAGCCGATAGAGACGTCGTGAGCCTGATTGCGTAGCCAACGCTATACCGCGGAGTGGGCAGGGTACCTGCCCTTGATCGACCTGTAACGTTTATTACTAACAAACGAAATAAAGGGAACATACTCAAGGAACAAAGTGAACATACCAGATGATACAGTGGTAATGCATATGGCGTTTATCTGAGCTTAAT
Organism: Ixodes scapularis; assembly: GCF_016920785.2. NCBI lineage: Eukaryota > Metazoa > Arthropoda > Arachnida > Ixodida > Ixodidae > Ixodes > Ixodes scapularis. Next base: position 25,614,163 of record NW_024609881.1, read on the forward strand.
GTGAAACAAAGAGTACACTCGATCGACGTGTGAGTGACGAGTTGAGTACGCCACCAACGAAGCCACATCCAGCTAGCACCGAACACATTCTCCCACACCGCGGTCCATCCCACCACTCTTATTTTTGAAAATGATGAGAGCCAACAAAGAGGGGAGAAAACTGGCCCTCTATCTCTAAAACAAGGTCAGCCTACTCATGCGCGAAGGGTCCACTTTGGAGTAAAGGTCGAGAACATTCTTTTGTGAGTCAGCAAGGCTTGTGGGCGAAGTCGAGGGAATGTCAGGCAAGTTTCTCGGTCCATGTCTCGCTTTTCGCTGCCTGAACTCGTAATGTGTGCGAACAACTTGAAGAAAAATATTCACAGTGCCAAAATAGCAAAATGTTGCTTTTGGACCGCGAATTAAAGTGAATTTTGGATTGTAATTCAGGGTCGCCAAACGCAACTCTGAAAGGATCACGCGTGATCGCCGAGAAACCGCCAACCGCCAACCGCCTCTCGGTGTGTCTAAACGGGATTGCTCGCGAACCACATCCGCAACCGCTTCGCGAACGCGGATCCGCTTTCAGTGTGGATGGGGCATAAAAGTGTCCCGCTGTCGCCGGCCACAATCCTGGCAGTGTCACAGCTGCAGGGCTGGAGGAAGCAAACGCCCGTACCGCCGCGGCTCGCTCTCTAGCATTCCACGAAGCCTCGGCAGCCGGGAGTTCCGACGACGCGACGACGGCGACGCTCACGGTCTCGTGCCTAATGGCGGGTCTCCTACATCTAACTGCCAGGATCGCGACATCCGGCAGCGCGACACTCCGGACTTTGCGACATCACATGCTGTCACTTCAGGACCACTCTTGATGCATAGGAAGAATAGGACGCTAAACAAACAAGTCGCAGACGGATTCCAGGCTTCATATTTTCGCCGACTTGCGCTCTGTATGAACACTATGTTTATGAAAGACGGAACGGTAATCGACTCGTAGGGTCTCCTAAGAGTGCACTCTGGAGGCTCCCACTCTTTCTCCTGGCCCTCGATGAAGGTGTAGTTTGGTAGTAAATTTACTTTGCCACATGTCGAGGTAGAGCGCTCTTTCCACAAGAAATAAGGTTAACACCCTTGCCGCGGTTAACAGCCAAAGCAGACGCCGACGACCATAGACACTGCCTCCACATGCCTCTCTCTCCCCCAAAGGTTCCGCCGTCTGAATTAGTGCCACGGTGTAGAGTTGACTGTGATGATAACTATAGGATACACAGGTAATGAAGGGCAGCATTTATATGGTGCTTCACCATAAATAGCATCGAATTACGGCCTCTAGATGGCGCTTTGAAGGATGGATGGTGGCCTTAGGAGGAAGGGGGAGATCAGGGTAGAAAGAAAAGGATTTAGATTAGGTTCAGGCATAGGCGCTGACTACGAGGAAGGGGGGGGGGGGGAGGGCTCGGTGGCCCGAGCCCCTCTTCACCCCTCCCTCTTTCCCCCCGTCCCCTTTCCCGAGCTTTTTGGAAAAGCTAGTACCATCGCTTCCGGAACCTCTGGGTGTACCTCCTTAATCTTATCTGTTCGCCCGGATGGCCGCACATATCGATAGGTTTTGCTCAGTTGAGAAATAAAAAAAGTTATCTGTGCGCCCAGGTGCACGCACATATCGATAGCTGGAGTCCAGTGGATAAATAAAAAAATTATCCACTCGCCAGCTCTGGTCAATAAATGACCAGAGCTGGTGAGTGGATAATTTATTTAACTATACGGGCAGTCCTGTTCGAAGACCCTACGTAGTATTAGCAAATACGAAAAAGTCTAGTGTTGGAAATTTCTTCGAAAGCCATTGGAAGTGTCATCTCCGGCGGACCTGCAGCCTACGGAAGTAGACGACATGGTACGTCTCGTAATCTCTATTCTGTTTTCCCAAACGCTGAAACAATCCATTACTGTCAGTCAGTGCGCTTGAACCACGCAAGTCATTGATCACAACTGCAATGATAGCTAAATAATAGGAAAACAAAAGCAGACATTTGTTTAGGTCTCATGCGGTCAGCATGCTTATCCTACTTTATCCAGTTTTTACCCCCCGTGCCCTCAGGGAAATTGAGAACTTTCTGCCTATGGGTTTAGGTACAGTGCCTCGAACGCATCTGCGACTTGCGTGTTCATCGTCCTTACCACCCATGCGTCGAGAGCGATTTGAAGGTGGCAATAAATTACGTCAGGATCCGCTGTGTCACGATCCTGCCGGTTGGTCGTAAAAATACCACCGAAAACAGTGAGCGGATGCGAGTCTTGTTATGGACGTGGCAACCCATCTCGCGTCTGCTCCGGTCTCCATAGACTTTCTGTCTGCAGAGCGGCCTGCAGCACAACGGGCGTTTGCCGCACAAACCCCCATTTCTGTGCCTCTGCCAGGATCGCAGCAGGCAACAGCAGGACACTTCTACCACATCGTAGGGCGGAAATCGAGGGACCACTTTCGGAGTCTTTTGAAACACAGCGGTCGGAGAATATTCCGGGCACTCTGGTTTAGGTAAGGGTTAGGTTAGGTTAAAACTAGGGTAGGGTAGTGTAGGCCCAGCTTTGCCCTCGCAAGGGCACCCACCTGGACGAAGTCGATGTCGAGGTATCGCACGAGAAAGGCGCAGAGGATAGTGGCCTCCTCCTCGTTGGCGTCGGTGAATCGGCTGCGGTGGTGCCCCATGTGCACGCCGATGTACTTGGGCGCCCCGTCGAGGAACACCAGGCTGCCCACGGGGGCCCCCGCCCCCTGCAGCTGCACCGCCATCTCAAAGGCCACCGTGGCACCAAAGGAGTAGCCCACAATGTGGTACGGCCCCTGGGGCTGCACCTCCACTAGCCGCTGCACAAAGGGGGAGGGCCACGTGAGACCACGGAGGTGGGACTTCGGTAGACACATTATTTCAAACTCCAGGAAGACAAGGATTTTGTCTGAATTATCGGAAGTTTGAATTGTCAGAAATTCATCTAAATATGATGCGAGATAAAAATACATCGCTCCAAATGAATGGGTACACGTACAATTCAGACATCTGATGATTTTCTCTGGATAGGCCTACTTATAATAAGCAAGTGTCCACGCATTCAACAGTTGTGAAATTTACGACATAACTTTACTTATCCCTGAAAAATGTTGTTTACCGTGAACTGTTTAGACAGCATCCGAAAACTCAAAACAAAACTAGGTTTGTTCATTGCGTCAAGAAGTTGTCTAATGTTACCTTTTAGGAAGGGGACACATGAGCGATGAAAACGAACACCGCGCGGCGGTTTCATGGCAACTTGCGCGGAGGCTGTGATGTGGACCTATGCCATGGCACCGCGTCGCAGTGTCCGCCCAAGTTGCTATGGAAATTTCCGCGTGGTGCCCGTTTTCATAGCTCACGTGTGCCCTGCTTGAGCCCCATTGAGCACGCTACTCACCGAGCAATGGTGCACTGCGGAGAAGCAACACACGCGGAAGCAAGCTCCGCGGGTGTTGCCGTTCTGCAGGGCCACGGGAAGAAAAGCAATTACTTGCACGAAAGTGCCGTTCGAATTAAACGGCTTTTGAATGTATTACAAACATAGCGGAACAACAATTTGTTTTAATGTGTTCGAATTAACCAGAAGAAGGATATATCCGAGTTTGAACTATCGCGATCGCTTACGGGCGGCCCTCTTGCGGCAAAGCAAGAATGAGTCGTACGACTACCTTATTTTCTCTACTAACGAAACACACGTATTCGCAACTCCAACGCCCTCTAGGTGGAGGGGCGGTCGTTCGAAGATGGCGGAAGAGGCGGGGATAGATTCTCCAGCATATCCCGTGAGCCTGCTCGCTGTCGCTGTTCAGCGCGGTAAAAATGATTTATTTGTCTACAAATGCGAAGCGGTCAGGGAAGGATCATGTTACAGATGACGCAGATGCTGATGCACGTTAGGAAAAATAGCATGCTGATACTTAAAGGTTGCAGAAACCTCAAATTGCGAAGCTTTGTGGTGAGCGAGCGCGTTTTAGGCACCGGCCACGCTATTGTTTGTGGCAGAATATTTTGAGGGTGATGAAGATATCATGTTTACGCTTTGCTTGGCCATTCGTGTTCTAAAAAGTGTGGGGTCCCGTCAGCCCCCTTCTGGTCGAGAACCGGACGCCGGCGCCTTTGAGACTCGTTTTCGGTCCCCTCCGTGGCAAAGACGGCGCCTTTGAGATTTGGTTCCCGAGCGCCTCCTCCCTCGGGACCCATCTTGAAGACATTGGCGGTGTCAGCGATGGACATCATAGGCCCCCCCTCCCGGACAGCGTCGGCGCCCGAGGCCCTGCTCGGGACGCGGCAGAGCCAGACGGGGAGCTCCAGCGAGAGATAGCCCACGATGGGAAACAAGAGGCCCCCGCCGGTCTGGTGCGCGGCGACGGCGGGAACGGGGGAAGCTGGGACGACGGACGACGGGAGATTGGAAAAGGGGACTCTGGCGCGGGAAACGGGCCATGACGGACGTTCGCGCTGGTGGCGACCGCGCCGCCGGCTCGGGCGATGGCCCGGTGACATGGTCCGGACTTAGACCCCGGATTTGACCCTCGACGGCGACGTCCACAGGATGCGGTGTGGACTAGCACCGCACGGACGATCGGCATGCAGCATACAGTGGCGGCGCACCCCCTCCAGGCTCCCTCGATCACCTGTCCCGATCCTGAAACCCCCAGCAGAATGTGAGTGGAATAAACCCCTTCTGCCGAGAGCTATGCGTTGCTGTGTCACGTTCATCCGGAGACAGGGGCCCGGGGAATCGGACGAAAACCCTACAAAAGTGAGCCGCGAACGGTGACCGTCAAGCTTCGGAAGAGCAGCGTTCACAGTATTGGTGTCTCCGCGTCACAGGCTCACAACTCGCTGCTCACCGTCTCGGTTTTAGTGTATTGCCACACGTGATCAAACTGCTTTATGGTTATTGATAGAAAGCTTGTTAGTGCAGGCTACCGTGCGGTGTCGCATTACAACCGGAAGCTCGCGCTGCGCCTTTGAAGCAAAATTTTCAGTGCCCGTCAGAAGCGTTGCCATGCTCATCACTCTAAAAAAAAGTTTGTAGTCCTTACACCCCTTGTCACATATGCGACACTCAAAAACTTCAGTTCGCCGTGCAGCGCACTGACGCCAAACTGACGGCCCCAACTTTTACGAGAGGCTTGATGACGGCCCAACATAAGACATTAAACAGCTAAAGTACGCATCAAAAAGTACCGAAAAAAAGAAAAAAAAGAAAAAAAAACAACAAAAAAAAGACACCGAGATTTTGCTGTAGGGCCAAGAAAACACCAATTACTTTTTTTTCTTCTTACAGTCATCTACACTTACTTAAGCTATTTGAATAAGTTGCACAACTCGCCGCTGTCAAGCCGCTCGTGAAAGTTGGCAGCATCGGTTGCACGTCAGTGCGCTGTACGTCCAACTGAAGTTCAGGGGTGTCGTACGCTATGCAAAAACTGTCTATTAACATCGTCGGCGTGGTTAGGGGTTTTATTTATTGCTCTATGAAAATTAATATTTTAATATACCGCACATTTTTTGTACCATGTTATTTGCAACGTTGCGGTCCCTCTGGCCAAAACTGCGTGTTCTATAAGCTCTCGCCACGAACGGCTGGCCAACACAGACGCGCTTAAAATGCTTAGAGCATTTATTTATTTGCTTTCTAATTACCTGAAAGAAAGTACGGATATTCTGTTTTTTAAAGTGCTTGGAATAAATGGTCATGTTCACTGTAGCGGCCTTCAAACGAGAAGCGATTACTGATTTGTATTGCTCGACATAACGTTGCGCGAAGAGAATTCTCCTACTTCTGGCAAAAAATAGACTTTTCGTACACCGTACAATAGAGTTTTTTATGATTGGAGGGAGCGTTTGCCACCACGTTGAGCGCAGAGTCAGCTGGGGACCATGCACAAGACCAGATATCCGCAGCGTATGCGATACACGAAAAATTACTAACAAAGTTAGAAATCTCTTTTTTGTACAACGTTGTTGCAAGGCGGAGCAAAAGAATTCCTTTTTTAACGCGCTCACTTTTTTCAGTAAAACGGCTTCACGCATGAAGGCCGACAGTCCCTGCCACCGTCTCCGCGCCACCGCCGCTGCCGCTGCCGTCCCCACTCCTCTAGTTCTCCGTTCGTCCGCGAGAGGGCGAGCGGCGGGCTGGAGTTGCGAATACTTGCACGAAACGCTACTGACCAAGAAGCTTAATGATGCGTTTTCATTAGCACTCGCATGACAGGGAAAAGCTGACGACGTCCGTCTGTGGGTAAAACAGTGGAAAGGGAAGCGCGCCGCGTACAGAGGAGGAGAGAAGTGAAGGACAAAGGCGAGAGGGAGGTGACGTCACGGGGCGGAAGCTAATGCACGCGCAAATGCTGGGGAGAGTCCGAACTTGCAGGTGCGTTCGTCTTGTGTCTGCTACGAAACAGACTGTGAACCAAGACTTACAAGTACTAGCGCTGGTCCAAGCAGGTGGCTAAGATTTAAAGGAAGATCCATTGGTAAATCTTTAGGGAATGCGCTTGCATGAAATTGGGAAATGCCACACACGTCCCTATTTCGGAAAGATAATGCTGACCCCGTAAAGAAGTGAAAAAGAGGAAGGAAAAGAGAAAGCCAAAAGAGAAAAGTGAAGGGGTCAGCGGGAGCGTTTCCAAATGGGGGACATGATTGGCGTTTCCCATGGGTCAATTTAACGCATTTTATTGCCCACTTACACGGGCAACCTTAACCTCAGTTAAGTCAGCCTTGTCTTTATGCTCAACCACAGTTACCACAATATACTTTCGGTCAGCTATTTTTTCCGCAAGTCAACAGCGTGCGTGGACAGCTTTGACGGGTGCTCAAGACGCACAAGCGCACGTGGCCATTTTGTTGGCGTCGTCAACGATGCAATCCCCAGGTTTTTGTAGTCTAGATTCGCGATCTCCGTAGGGACGGTATCTAAACGGCTGCCCACGGGGTCCCCTGTCGTAAACGTTAAGTGCTCGCGTACAGTGTACGCGAGCACTACACGAGCATTTGATTCAGGCTCGTGACAACGCCTCAACACGCATTCGGGTAATGGTTCGTTCCCGATCGCCACGATGATGGGAATAGCCGAATCCTATCTATGTCGGAACTCTGTCTAGGGGACGAATGCATTTTTTTTTGTAATCCTTTCCGCGACTGCCATTGTGTGGAAAAAAAAAAAAAAACAAAACAACTAAGCCGTGTTTTACAGCTATAGGTTACAAATTTTAAGGAAAAATTCTGAGCGCTATTATGTTAAGTGAAAAAATCGTTGCTTCGCCCCTTTGAGCTGCAGTCGCATTGCCCATACCTAGTACAAAAGACGCGGTGTCCGTCGCAAACGCGACAGGACGATCTGCACACACGCCTCGCGCAGGAGCACGTTTGCCTTGTAAGCTTCGAACTTGTCTGCAGTATGTCTTTTGTGCGAGGTATTACACCGCAATCCACTTATAACGACAATGAGAAAACCAGAAAATTAATTAGTTATAACCGAATATCGACGCATCTGGGCTAGAATCTCAGCGATAGCTAATTGTTAAAAGCGGTGGATCGTAATACGTGGTATCGTTATAAGTGGATCGCACCTAAGGAGCGCGACCGCGACTAAGGTCTTGAGCAGTGCCCCTGCAATCTTTCGGTCGACACCGTGCCCGGCGCCAGGCACCTGCCGGCCGGCGGGAGAGCGGGCCGTGCGGGCGCACCTGGAGGTAGATGGAGGCCAGCTCCTCTATGCTGCGTGTGGGCACGTCGCGCGTGCGCTGCAGCCCGACGACCCGCACGGGCAGCTGCCGGGCCAGCTCGTAGAGGGCTCCCACGTGGCCCTCGATGGGATGCACCAGGAACACCGGCCCGCCGGGGCGCCCGTTCATCTCCACCACCACTTGGTGCGGCACCAGGTTCTGGATCAGCGTCAACCGGGGAACCTCCAACACCGACGAGTCCTCTGCGGGACAGAAGAGCCCGTCAGCCTCGGACGCTCGCGCGGTACTCGTAAACTACTGCAATAAAGGGTCGCCAGAAACCCTCTTTATTGTTTGTACCATTATTCGCTTTGTGTACGATCGCTATTGGCTTTTAGATCGACATTCGCAAAATTAGTCCCTTTGTATGTATTGTTTTGCAACTAAAGCGCTAGTTTTAGCGCGACATTGATCCAGTTAATTAAAGGAGCGTTTATTTTCTACCGTCCTTATAAAGGCACCGCAGTCGGCGTAATCTTAGCGCGTAACTGCGAACGTATGAGACATCAAAGCCAAGCTTCGGACAGATTCTTTTTAAATAATCTGATCGTCGGAAAATTGCAAGGAGCATTGTCAAAATGTCTCGATCGCTTCCCAAATTGAGGGGCAGTGAAGTCGCCGTCAAGACGCCAAGAAATATTACCCCAGGCCTTCCTCGATTCATCACTAAACGCTGGTTCAGACACTTCCGTTTAGTTGGAAGGGAGCGCACTTCCTCGTCAATGCTCACGACCGGAGGATAGTATGATTTGTTCCCAACTGGTGAAAAAACGTTTGGTGGCAAATGAGTGATCTCAAAGCTCCCAGCTGCACGAAACAAACGTGCACTATGCGTGTTTTTCTATACTGCCCGCTCGGCCCTCAAGTCCATCATCTAGCGAATTTCTGAATTTACAGGTTGCAAACAAAGTGCGCAAAAGAGCAAAAATAAAAAATAAAAAAAAAAAAAAAAGATAGCCAGTCTGGGTGGTTAAAACAAAATTTTTCTTCCTCCTAGGGATAAAGACCGTGTATGCAAGACGTGTTTTTGCGACGATATTTGGGGTTAGCGGCAAACGTTTGATATATTTTTTTTCTTCATTTAACTATTTCAGTTATATGGACCGAAACTGAGGAAGAAGAGACGAGAGCGCGTTGAGGCGTCGTTGCACCGAGCTCTGCTCTGAGCGACTAGCGGGTAGACTCAAAGCTAGCCGCCTTCGTCTCTGCTCCCCATTCGAACGCGTTCGTACGCCGAACGGCGGCGTTTCTGTTCTCCATTGCCCTCTGTCACCAGCGCTCTACCATTAGCCGTTTGCCGGTTCCTGCTGCGGTTTTTTCGGAGTTTGGTTTTCTTCTCAACTTATTGCCGCGCCTTCTCATTACTATTGCCACGCGAGTCTCTAATCAAGCGAACACGCGGCCCAATGGTTATTAGACAGTTTTAGTATAGCGTTGCTGGCTCTTGCGTACGCAATACGCAATAGTATAACGTACGCTAAAAAGGACCTGCTCGGACCGAATTTAGTTGTGCGTTACGTTTTCGAGTGAACACCGCGCGTGATCTTGGTTAAATTTGCTAGAGCCGTAGAATTCCGCGTGCTTATAGTGCAACCATGCTCCTGGAAATAAATATTGAAAAAGAAAAAGTGTACAATCATTTTATTGCAGCTTAAACCAAGCCACAGCTGCCTCGTCAAGCGCGCTTTTCAGCGGGGTACAGAGGCTACGAATACGAGTGCGTAGCCAAATTCGAACACGAAGCCTCCGTCTGTCGTCCCGTGGAAACGGCACCTTTTATCAATGCTATCGCGAAATGAAATTCATGTCCCTAATGTCCAGTGCATAGCGAGAACTTCGGTGATTTCTTTTAGAGTCGTTCGTCCGTCGGCGATGAACTGTGGGAATAGGCTTAGCTTTGAGCAGATCGCAGCGTCCACACACACTGCGAGCGGCGAACATTTCCACTGTGCACTCCTTCAGCTGCAGGGAGATCTGATTCGAACGCGGTAGGTCCCAGAAAGAATCGCCGGGCTGAACACCACGCAATTTCACGTAACACAGAACTTCGAAAACCCCACGTCGCCCTTGCTGCGCCAGTCGAGGAAACCGCCATTTTGAAACTGGCGCTCTCGTTGGGTCCGAGATCTCTCGAGAGCGTCCCGGAAGGCCCGCTAGCCAGCAACGGAAAATCCCCAGCGTTGCGTGCGTACGCAATACGCTAGCCCTTCTATTGCGTTCTGCGCATGCGCACTCACGACCCGCAATTTCCTTGCGTACGCAAAGCTATAGCGTACGGTCCACTAAAACTGTCTATTGTCTTCGGTTTGTACGCAAAAGGGCTCGAAGTTGGACGCCTGGGAGCGGACGCGCCTGTTTGGTATTTTTGTAAATTTCGCGTTCTAGTGAATTCGAGAACATTGCTGTTTACTCGAGGCCCGACTATTTTACTCACAGAACCTTCTGCGCCGATTGCTCCGAGTTAAGTATTTAGGAGTCGTGCTTATTAATTAAGGTGTTTTCTTTTGGTTAGGAAAGTTTATCTTTCCAGAGTTGCGTCGGCATTGTGTTTTTTTAGCTTTCTACGTTTGGGTCGGCGGGGCCAGAGCGGCCGCGACGCGGGAGCGGTCCCCCCGCCGGTCGTTAAGAAGCGTCTCGGGTTTCGGGGGTCTGCTCGGACCGGGACCGAAAGAGCCCGCGCTGGAAGATGCTTGTGGCTTATAACCGAATGTGCGTGTATGCAGAGGGTTTTGCCGCTTAGTGTAAAATTGTCCTTTTTGCCCGATGCAATAATTTAGCGGTTGGCGCCAGTCAGGCTGGGAAAATTGCAGAGAACAACTCTACAAGGAGTTTGGGTTTGGCGGTTGGGACGCTAAAATGACAGCTGGCCGACCATTGGAGAACAGTGTACCACGTGTGAGTGGCGGAATTTGAAGAGATTGGTCGGCTCCTGAGGGGAAAGGAGGCCCCTACGGGCCTACAAAAGGAGCGCGGAGAGGATTTTGAGGAATTCGGACTTTGGATTGGATGGAGAGAAATTGGGGACGGGGGTCGAGACTTTAGACGAGGCAGGATGGTTTCCCAAGTTGGGACTTGTAACTAGAGTGTAAATAAATGCACATAGTTCTATTCAAGCAGTGAGTCGACCCGTCACTCAGCGACGTTCGTGCCACCACGCTCCAGACCATCGAAGCGGAACCTGCCTCCCACACCTACCGGGAGGAACAACTTTAACTGGCGCAGTCGACAGGATGGTGGCGCGATTTCCGGTGAGACGACGTGGCGGCGACCTGCGGGCAAGTACGTGAGCTTCGGCTCAACGGTGGACGAGGCAGCATCCCTGTGAGAAGCCTCGTGGGCTCCGGCCCGAAGTGACCAAGACGGCATCTACGGGAGAGGTCTTGGGGGTTTCGACCCGACGTCAACGGTGGACGAGGCAACATCCACGTGAGAAGCCTCGTGGGCTCCGGCCCGAAGTGACCAGGACGACATCCCCGTGAGAGGTCTTGGTGGGGTTTGACCCGAAGTGGACGAGGCGACATCCCTGTGAGAGGCCTCGTGGGTTTCGACCCGAAGAGAACAAGGCGACATCCTCGTGAGAGGCCTTGTGGGTTTCGACCCAAAGGGGACGAGGCGACATCCCTGTGAGAGGCCTCGTGGGTTTCGACCCGAAGAGAAGAAGCGGACGGAGCAACATCTACGCGAGAAGCTTCGTGTGCGGCGGTCCAAAGTGCAGCGACGACGCAGCACCGTCTACGTGAGAGGTTGCGTGGTGTTGCGACCCGAAGAACGGACCAGCCGGTACCCGAGCCCAGGACCGACTCCGGCGGGTGACGTCCAGCGACACCGGAAGATCATCGCCTCAGGAGCGGCGCACTGACACAGGTGGGACTCATTTCTGTTTCCTCCGGGTTTCGCATGTCAGTGGTGTCGCGGTCGATGACTAAAAGAGCTCGACGTACAATGAGTTAGAACGGTGATAAGAGCCCGGCAATGTTGGATGACGTATCAAAGGGGGGAGGGAGTGAAAGGGAGAACGCTCTCCAGCTAAAAATTGCATCTTTAAGACTCAAACTCGAGATAGCCAAATTTTACGCTAATCAGGACGAGGAGAATTGGCGCCGCGGTGGGAAAGATAAGGGCCAGGTTGGAGCGAATGGGAAATTCGAGGTGGTCGTCAAGACGGGCGAACAACACCTAGTGGAGTGGGAAAGTATCCTGCTGCCGTGGACGACATGCCCGGAACAGGTGAACATCGAGGCCCGCTGCGAAAGCGTGAGCGATGGTGACAGCGGCGAAGGGAGTGAGGGCGATAACGCGTTTGAGCTAAAAATTGCAGCTCTAAAAGCCAGGCTCGAGATCGCCCAATTTAATCTGAAGCAGGCAGAAGAGAAGTCGCGCCGCGGTAGGAAAGACGAGGGCCGGGTCGGAGCGGGCGGCGCATCCGATGCGGTTGTCAAAACAGACAACGTACACTCCAAACCCACCGAGAAGACAGACGCGGACGGCGATGACCACGGCGACATCGAGGTCGAGCCGGCGGTCCAGACAGGTAGGGGGCACCCAAAGCCCACCGGAAAAATGGACGACGCCGACGGGTTGCCCGAAATCTTGAATGAGCGGCAGAAGCTCGAAAATCCGGAAGAAGACCGCGAGGACAACGCGTATGGCGAGGACCGCGGCGGCCGCAAGGCGAAGCACGTTCAGAGGAGAGCTGGCGCCGACGAGGCAGATGCACCCGCCGGTGATCCGGTGACGCAAGGAGACGAAAGCGAGAGCGGGAGCGATGGTGACGGCAGCGACGAGGGGACGAACCCGGTTGGCGACATCGAGCGCCGGGATCCAGGGAACCCCGGCGCACCGGTCACCGCGGCTCTGGGGATGCAAGGGCCGTCCCAGGCTGGAACGAAGCAGCCGCGCAAGAGGCGGATCGACAGGTCGGGGTCGGCGGTCGAGGGGTGCTCCGGGTCCGACCCTGCATCGGCTCCGGGTTACGACGCAGACGGCCACGGTGAGAACCTGGACGACGGCGAGGTGACGGCGGAAAGGGTCGAGATCCCTCCGATCCAGGCGTCGAGACGGAGGCTCCGACTGCGGAGAGGCACTGACTTCGGGACCGCGGCCATGTCGTCGCCGAAGGTCAAGACGGCGGTGCATCGCAGGGCGACTCCCAGGAAGAAAGTTGAGTCGAGCTGCTACAGAAGGGGGAGTCTGGACGCAAGGGGCTGCGGGAACGGCAGGCGCGGAATGAGCACAGGTGAGAGGAGGAAGCCAAACCGGTCGGTGCCCGGGGCTCGCACGCTTGAACAGCAGACTTCAGGCTTGGGCTCGGGATCGGCGAGTGCCGCGGAAGCGACTGACTGCGCGCCGCCCAGGGCAGTCCTCAGAACGCCTTTAACGGCGACGAGGTGGACGACAAAACGGCCACGATTAGGGGGGTAGCTAGCCAGGCTACTAGATTTTTATTTCGACCTTAGTCTACTTTTATTTCACTGCCCTCCTGATTCATGTTTATTTTGCTCTTCGGTTGGCCTCTCGAAATTATATATTCTACGAAATATATACTTTTTGTGTACGGTTTATATTCTCTGCGGGAGAAATTTGAGTGTACGCACGTAATTGAAACGTGTCTTGCAGCATGTCGAGGCTAAATGGGCATGATTAGGGCGTGGTCATTCTGCCACAGTTTTGAGAGCTCCCACCACTGATTTTGCGGGACCCTGGAATGTACAGGAGTGGGTCCAACTTGTGTGTGATCGTGGGTGGCAGTTTGACTTTGAACATGACAGCTATCACGGAAATTTTTCTTTTGTGTGCCCAGTCTGGTGTGTGTTGGACGTTTTGCCTGCGGCAGCCGTTTTAGTGTTTCTGGTTTTGAAATTGTAATCATTTCCTTTTTTTTTTATCGGTGCCGTTTGATTTTGTTGACATTTAAGGATGAGCAGTTGGTGAACTTCTAGAGCGTGATGTTGACGTTGTTGCTTTTGGTTAACTGTGGGCCAAGTAGTTGGTTCGAATATTTGCCAGTGCGATATTCGGGGAAGGAATTTATGTTGCGCTTACATCAAGTGTCAACGCAACAGTCTTGGTGGGGAGGAGTTAAGTATTTAGGAGTCGTGCTTATTAATTAAGGTGTTTTCTTTTGGTTAGGAAAGTTTATCTTTCCAGAGTTGCGTCGGCATTGTGTTTTTTTAGCTTTCTACGTTTGGGTCGGCGGGGCCAGAGCGGCCGCGACGCGGGAGCGGTCCCCCCGCCGGTCGTTAAGAAGCGTCTCGGGTTTCGGGGGTCTGCTCGGACCGGGACCGAAAGAGCCCGCGCTGGAAGATGCTTGTGGCTTATAACCGAATGTGCGTGTATGCAGAGGGTTTTGCCGCTTAGTGTAAAATTGTCCTTTTTGCCCGATGCAATAATTTAGCGGTTGGCGCCAGTCAGGCTGGGAAAATTGCAGAGAACAACTCTACAAGGAGTTTGGGTTTGGCGGTTGGGACGCTAAAATGACAGCTGGCCGACCATTGGAGAACAGTGTACCACGTGTGAGTGGCGGAATTTGAAGAGATTGGTCGGCTCCTGAGGGGAAAGGAGGCCCCTACGGGCCTACAAAAGGAGCGCGGAGAGGATTTTGAGGAATTCGGACTTTGGATTGGATGGAGAGAAATTGGGGACGGGGGTCGAGACTTTAGACGAGGCAGGATGGTTTCCCAAGTTGGGACTTGTAACTAGAGTGTAAATAAATGCACATAGTTCTATTCAAGCAGTGAGTCGACCCGTCACTCAGCGACGTTCGTGCCACCACGCTCCAGACCATCGAAGCGGAACCTGCCTCCCACACCACCGGGAGGAACAACTTTAACTCTCCGGATGCCCGTGCGTGTACATAAGGGACGCGTTGCGAGCGGCAGTCACTTCTCCGCCGGCGCTCGATCCTGCTGCTACGCCGACTTCGACTTCCGAGCCTGCTTTGCTGTTGTATTCTGTTTCCTCCTTTATTTTGGGCACAAGTTCGCCCCATTAGGCGTTTAATTATTTCTATTTATTTATTGTTCTCTGGTCGTCACCCGTGACATTCTGGTTAAGGTGGGGGGTACGCACCCTATGTTTCTTAACCGTTCCCCTCCGAGGACCCGTTCAGCAAGCCCCACTCCAAGCCGACCTTTTGTAAAATAGAAAGGGCCCTGAGCATGCGAGCGCCTCCGAGAACAACTCCCTGAGTTTGGACCACTGCCGGACAAGACGAAAAAGCTATCGAAGCCGACGATGAGCTCCTCGGCCCAGCAAACAGAAAACCCCCCAACAGCGTCGTCCTGCGTGTTCTTGCCTGTGGTTCTCCATGCGCCGACGCCATTTCACGGTTAAATCTACAAGGACGTAGAAGACTGGCTCCAGCAGTACGACCAGGAAGACCACCAAAACGGATGAACTGATGAGCTACGCCTCCAAAACACCTACTTCTCGGTGGAAGGAACTGAAAGGCAGTGATACGAAAATCACCAAGTCGCCTTGACCACGTGGGACGTTTGTAAGAACCAGCTGATGGAAACATATTTCAGTCAGCACCGACGTAAGCGGCTGAAAACCTTCTTCGAGGGAGGAGCTAGGAACCCACAGAAAGCGTCACCAGTTTCTATGAAAACATCCTCCGCCTGTTCGCCCACGCTGACCCGCATGCAACCGGGGAAGATATGCGGCTGGTACTCATACGAGGTGTCAGGGATGACATTTTCGGCGGCCTTTTTCGCTTCCCTCCAACAACAATGGAATGCCTCGTATCAAAGTGAACCAGCCTGTAAAGGGCGCTCCTCACGAGGGCGGACGATTACCAGAGGTTTTCCGACGCCACCATAATTGCACCGTCGAACAGCAGCATCGGTTCCCCCAGCTCTGACCTCTCTGCGATCTGTGAGATTGTCAGAGACGAGCTTAGGAAGCTGGTGCCGGCGACAGATCGACGAGCTGCGCTGTCTCTTACTAAGCTCGTCCAAGAAGAAGTGCAGCGAGCCTTTCAAGGAGGCTCCTGTCTACGTCGCTGATCCCGAAGAGCAGTTGGCAACCTTCGCTTCAATGGTAGGACGGCCGTCACCAGCTGCCCACCAATATCCATGGCCACCTTGTCGAGAGTTCCAAACGCCGTGTTTGGAACTCTCGTTTTTGCTGCTACGCCGACTTCGACGTCCGCGACACTATCTTGTTATCCTCTGTTTCCTTTTTGTTTTGTGTACGATTTCACCCTATTAAATGCTTATTTCTTCCTCTTTATTTATTGTTCTTTTGTTCACCACCCGCGACAAGATGTCTTTTTTGTACAGGTTGTTCTCCGAGGTATGTGTAACACGTTTAGCAACAGTTTCTGCGGCATTCCGTCGCAATTCGCTAGGCGATCCCAGCCTTTAAAGGGATACTTCATCGAAACTTGAAATATACCCGTCGTGTTCCCAAATTGGCTGAATATGATCCACAATATCCGTAAATGACAAATGCACGTTTGTATTTTGTGCCTGATGGCTCTATTTGTCATTATAAACGGCCCACTCTGGCAAACGCTGGGAGAGCAGCCAGCGGAGAGCACGTCACATCTGCCGCAATCATGACGTAATTTGTCTCGAAACCTTACGTCCGGACGCAGCGGACGCTGCGAGCTATCTCAGCCAAACCCACTCTGTGGACGTCGCTCATGATACGATTTTGGCTCGTCGCTGTGCCCCCTCTCCAAGGTCACGTGCCAATCACACGGCCTTGGATAGGCCCCGATGGCTCGTAGCACCCGCTGAAAGCGGCCGAAACACACTAGCGATCGGGCCACCGGAAGTAACCCCAAAGCTGCCTTTGTACGAATTTTGAGTGACGGGTTAATCTCCTATAATCTTGAAGAGGGACAATACTGACTTCCGAAACACACAAAAGAGAGTCTCGGGGAGAGGGTAGTCCCTCCTTCAGCTTTTCTCTCGTCGTGGCTGGAGGAGGGAGAGCAATCTTCACTACATGTCAAGGTTCCCAGACGGGCACTACAAACGAGGTGTTAGCGACATCTACCAGGTGCTTTTTGCTAATAGTTTAATTCGTTTTGAAATTACATTTCATTTATTTTTCAACAAGCAATTGGTGTGTCTGATATGATAATGTTCCATTGAACACGAAGATACCAAGAAATAAGCTTCGAAATTTTGTTGTAGGTCCGCGTTAAAATTTCCGGAGTGCTGTTCTAATCGGATGCCCCTTCGCTTCGACCGAGCGGTGGGTCTCGCCGCCCTAAACGCTTCCTCGTGTCGCGAGAGAGGGGAAGGCCCACCTGGCTCCTTGGGCGCGGCGGAGCCTCCAATCGCGGCCCCTTCGCCGATCTCCCTGAGTCGACCGATGCTGAGCTGCCGAATCTCCTGCATGGACAGGTTGAGGTCGTAGTCCCTCTGGATGGTCTGCATCACCTCGATGCCCATCAGGGAGTCCATGCCCAGCTCCCCCAGGGTCAGGGAGGGGTTCAGGCTTGAAGGGTCCTTCACACCTGCAGCCGGAGAGCGCCAGCTCAGGTCGCCACCACTACGACCCCGCGAGTCACCTGACGGAACACGTTCCCAGAGCCCCACTGCGCTGCCTAGACTTTAGAGTAACGCTCGGCTGGTTCACACACGTACAACTGCTTAGGAGGGAGTGGAGCGCTTCGCATCTCCGTATATTGCCTTTAGTTTCGCGCATCATTCTTTCATTCTGCGCTCAATAAATTTTGGACAATGTCAAAAACTATCATTTCTCATAGATAGATAGTACATTTGGTCTTACAAATGCCGAAAAACCTACGCTCTAGTGAAATGCAGTTCCAGGGTCCCCTCATTGACGGCATTAGTGTAGCAGCACATTCTCTCGTAAGATAACGCGAGAGGTCGGAATGCAGTCGGTCTCAAAGGAACCCTGCAATGATATTCGCTTGGAATGTGTTTCACTTTACACGAGCTTACTTGCACTAGGAATTCTTAAGTATATGCTCGCACGCAACGCCACTGACGAAAAAACTTCTTTGTTGCCGTATAATTTCAAAAATAAAAGCGAGCATTTTTTTTCGATCTCTTGGGAAAACTTTACGACTTAGTTTAGAGGTCGCATTGTTGGCGTAGCCCCCAGTGACAATATTTGAATGCGGCTCGTAGACTGCACTCTAAAAAAAGCCGGTGAGTTTGCTTTCCCGCACAGCACTCGGAGAGCCAATCACCGCAACTTACGGAGGCAGCTCAGCGAATGACACTGCCGAAACTTATGTTCAGACCAAAAAACGCAGTCTGAGTTGTGGCATTAAGCAATGCAAGCGTGGCGTTTTGCATTGCTTAATGTCACAACTCAGACTGTGTTTTTTGGTCTAAACATATGTTTTGGCAGTGTCATTCGCTGAGCTGCCTCCGTAAGTTGCGGTGATTGGCTTTCCGAGTACTCTGCGTGAAAGCAGACGCAGAAATTTTTTTAGAGTGTGGACCCGAGCATTGCACGAGCACTCGATTTGGACTCGCGATAATCACTAACTTGACGAGCATTCGGGTAGTGGCTCGTGTCCAATCACTACAATGACGACAATGCCCGAACCCCTAACGACGTCTGGTTCTGATAAACATTGGCGGCATACGATCGGCTCCAGATTACGCGGCTGCTGATGCCAGTTGAAAGAAAAAAGGCGCTCATGTTTTTTACAATTTTTTTTTTGCGACCACCATCGCATGAGGAGAAAAAAAAAAAAAAAAAACAAGCCGGAAACATTTAAGACTGCTTATATGACGGAATGCGAAAATATTGTAGTCCCGCGGGTGAAATGTTTTCGAGTAATGTTTCTACACGTACCAAAGTGACTTCTGCCGGTATTGAATTCGGTGTGTGTGTCTGCGTATTCGTTGGCCTGCTTTCTTGGCTGTGGCGTACTTGTGTAGGCGGCCAGGTTTGCCTGCGGAAGCCGCCGTAGATGTAGATGCTTTTGACGGTGTCGAGGCCGTAGACGTAGACGCGGTCGCCTCAGAGTCAATCGCACGAAGGCCGCGACGAGCACAGATGAAGTCCGAAACGCAACTGACGCGCCGGAGGCAACGCGCCACGTCTTCCTCCAGCACGTACTGCAGTCTGGTGGTGACATCACGCTCCCACAATTCGAAAGCGCGGCGCCCACGCCGGCTTCACGGCTTCCGTGACGAAGCATGTGCGTTGCTCTGCTTTTCTTTGTATTTTATTTCTGAGACGCGTCCGGTTTGACCTTGAGCGGCGCGTGCTTGATGGCGCATTTTTATGGCCATCTTTCGGGCACAACGTCGACGCCGCCTTTTACCGTATTGGGACATATAAGGATTTTGCCTTAAAACTAACGCGTGTTTCATAAATTATAACGGTAGGGTATTAATACTAAATATAATTTCTGCAAAGTACAAACATTGTTGCTTCACTCCTTTCTGTTGTCGCAAGGGTGTGAACCAATCTTGGCACCTCCCACGATGAGCAAAAGGAGGAGGACTTACCGAAGATGTGTGCCACGGACTGGACAAGGTCTTGCTTGCCTTTGGCCTTGGCCCCGGAAGCGAGGTCAGCCTTGACCAAGCTCGAAACCACGGGGTGGCCCTGGCGCAGGAAGCGGTCCAGCACCGTCAGGCATGAGCTGATGCGCTGAGGCACCGTGCCGCCCACCGCCACGTCCGCCCCCATCGTCTCCCACAGGATGCCCACGTCGTCGATGGCACCCCACTGGATGGCCAGGCCTGGGGGGACGAGGGAGGTTAGTGGGGGTCGTCCGGCCTGGAGTCCAGTTTGCGCATCTGTCGCCTCCAACTCACTAGGTTGTTCCACTATATCGGCACAAATTTCAAACTTAGCTCATCTTGCTTTTCTGGTAAGTACGACGATCCTTCGTGGTTTTCCGGGACCACGGAGCAGACCTTTTCATTTCAGTAGTTGCCTGACCGGCGGGTAGAGGGCGCTGGCGCACTCGCCGCCATTAGGTTGCTTCAATTTGGTCGGTTTCGGTTTCAACGTGCAAGTGATTGTGATGCTGTTTCATGCCACTTTCGATTAATTTTACGATATGAATTTCTTTCTAGTAGCACACAGCGAATGAAACAATAGTATTGAGCCACTTGGCAAACCACAGAGTGGTTTCGAGCCTAAATTGCGATCTTTTTTTTACGAACACTATATGCGTCTGATTCCGTCCATCGTTAATTTCGGCCAGGTTCGGCGGTGAAACAACTGCGCTGATGCACAGGGAGGAGCACCATTGTCCACGGCCGTACCCGCGGACACTAATTTTAAGAAGAAAAAAAAGTAAAGAGCAGGACAAACTCCGCCTGCAGCGTGCGCTCGTTGCCTGCCGCCGTGCTTTGGCTGTGCGTGCACCGAGCGGTACGCAAGGTAGATAGCTCGCGCTCAAGTCAGATATTGAACTGATCATCTTATATTGCAACAGACTATATTGCATGAGTGCTTAGTGAAAAAGCAGGTCGACAACATGATTAACAATCTGCTGAATCACCAAGAACAGATGAACTGACAAGTTTACTGTTCGATGCTTGGTTTCCGTACACCAACCTTTTCTAACTTCGTGACTCGAAACGTCTTTTATAATGACTAGAAAAGTTTCATATAATCACGTAGACAAGGACCTGTGTAGAAAGCTGTTCACTGATTTGAAGCGATGCGCTTTGCACATTTTGACGTCGCCAGCTACTGAAAGTAAATCCCTATTCGCCGTCGACAACCGGCTGCACTCGGGTGATTTTTATGCAGAAGGATTCTTTTCGGCGCCGCATTTTGTGAATTATAGGCACTATCAAGCTGTCTGTGACAGTTTCTTACGCGGGAAGTTCAAATATTTGTGTTGAAATAAATTAATTGAAACTGCATGGTTCTATTAAAAAATGACTCAAGCAACTTAAACACTATGGACATGGGACCAAGCACGATATACAATCAATTCCTAAATAAACCGATGAAGCGAATGCTCATATCACACACGCGATTAAGAACGTAAAACAGATATAGGTGTGATATTCCGAACGAACAAGTTGCCTAATGTTAAGGTACCATTGTTCCTAGCATAAAAAATAATTCAAACTAAATGTTTGTTCCCGCGCGTCTTGTCCACAAGTTCCCTGGTATAATCAAAAGAAACTGTTTTCGATCTGTTTTAACTACAAAACACCATGTTTTCAGGAAAAACACGTGGCTAATTACGCTGAGTGTTTTTCTTTCCTTTCTTGACACCAATGCGCACTCATATATATAAGAACATTGGGTTTCCTATTGCAAATGTTCCGCCCTTATTAGTAATCAAACCTCAGTTCTCATAAGTTATTGGTTTTTGAACCCTCGATATTCAATGTGCGCAAGTGCTAACGCTGATTCCTGTTCCTCTAAAACCTTTTCACACGTATCCCACACGCCGACGGTAAGAAATATTCAAAACGTGTTACAAAATCAACTACAGAAGTTGCGCACATAATGATGTAATGCAATTGCATGGCAAATATAAGCATCGGAAGACACTTTACGGAGTAAGGCAACTTGCAAGAGACGCGGTGAAACGCGACGAAAAACACGAATTCAACGCATACGCCAAGGCGCGGACGGGAGAGCGGAGCAACAAGTTGAAGCAACCTAATGGCGGCCGCATCACGTGATTCCAAGATGGCAGCGCCCATGCGGCGGAGGGTGAAAAGGTCTATAGAGGTGTGGGTATCGCGCGTGTGGACGCCACAAGTACCAAATTTAGCACAAATGAGATTATAATATCATTAATTATTCTAAAACTCTCTATTTACCCTAGTTTCGTGCCTCGATTAAAGGCAACAAGTTTTGTGAACGCATTGAAGTGGAGACATTTTTGATGCAGCGTTCGAGCCAGCGTCCTCTAAGGTCGGAGTGGATGCACCGAGCAAAAAGTGCTTGCACGCGGATGCCACGACAATGCAGCACTTTTTTGTTTGTTTTTGTTTCTTTTTTTTTACTAAGCTGCGCTCTTAGGCACACGGTGACGCTCTTGACATTGGCTACTCGGGCACGTAGCAACAGGACTTTATGCAGTCGATCGCTTAGAAGCATTTTTCAGGCAGCGTGTCCTCACATAAAAAGTAGTATTTTACACGATGGATGGGACGTTTGTCATTGAGACATCTCTGAGCAAGTCCTGCACGATGAATTTACAAAGGTAATTAACATAATGCTTCTCAAAGATCTCGTGCCAGGAAAGACATATTTGGTGCGGTTCCGGCAGTTCCGGTCATCGTAGTGACGAGCGACGTGTCCATCTGTGCGCAGAAGTGCACATTCAAGTTTTTTAAGGAGACGGTTAGAATTGCTGAAATTTTGAGAAGGTTGCAAGCACAACATGGTACTATATTCGATAGATGCACAAAGGTGTATCTAACACGATGCCCCAGAGACAATAGACCGATCTCACTAAGCGTTGGGCGCATGCGTAAAGCCGCCATAACTTTAGTTCACAGGAGGCAGACGGCCGCGCACGCGAGGGCTCGTGCCTTCTCGTGCTCTATACGCGAAGAGCTCCAGCGAGGTTGTCGCACGTGCCCAAGACTAAAGTCCCCCCCCCCCTGCATTGCGGCAGCGGTGGCGTAGTCAAACTGGCCGGTGAGATCGGTCTATTGAGTCCAGGAACTCAGGGGCTCTCGAAAGTACCCTCATGGGTTCCCCAAACCATTTCCTTGGACGCTCCGGTCCCTAAGCCAAAGTTTCGAGCGAATGTAAGCACTACTTCGAAAAATGTGAGCCATACACTGATGAACACCATGACCCAGACAATCCCCACTGTGTACATATCATGGTATTTTTAGGCTTCTCAACCGCTTTTTCGCATCAATGCCGAGTTTAGGAGGAGTTCCTCAGCCGTCATTGAAGTACTGTTGCGCAAATGTTCAAATTTACTAATAGCAGTTTCGAATGACACGCTATTTCAGATTTGCCTCTAGGTGAACTGGAATATTTGTACTTTTCGAAACGTTCATAGCGGCGTGTTAGTCCCGTTGAGTGCACTTCGCGACGAGCACCTGTGCACCGTGGCAAAGCAATACCCGCGGAGCCGTCGCAATCATACTTCGATGAGTATGAATATTGCTGTTTACCCCAAAGATAAATATAAAAAAACGCATTAATCGGTACCACTAATTGAATATTCTCAATAACCTAGTTCCTCCAGATCGTAAAGTCCGATAACCCGTGCATCGGAGCAAGAGACACCCACCAGGCAGTCCGTCGGCCACCCTCTTCTCGCAGACGCGCTCCATGACGGAGTTGGCGTAGCCGTAGTTGGTCTGGCCCCCGTTGCCCCGGCCGCACGACACCGACGAGAAGGCCACGAAGTGGTCCAGCTGAGGACACAGCTTCCGGGATGCCGCATCCAGGTGCAGGGTGCCGGCCACCTTGGGGCGGCACACCGCCTCGAACGCCTCCGCCGTCTGGTTCTCCAGCAGGGCGTCCCTGAGCACCTGCGCTCCACACACGCCCCCTCTGAGGAACGACTCACGCATCCGCGTTTCCCTGCGACTAGAGTAACCGTAGATGTTCCGCTTCCACTGTGGAGTATCGCGATGGACCTTAATTTTTTTACTGCAATATTGAGGGAGAAGCGGCCGTCGCTCTTGCAGGAGAAGCAGCAGGTGGGACGACATGAGGTGGCGATTAACCGCACATGCGCTTTCATGCATTTCCCAAATTGTCGTCGTGCGTCCCTCAGAGTCGACTGTTCCCCTTCTAAGTCTCCAAAGGGCAACCCTTGTTACGAAAGAACAACATCCACTAGTTTCTTATAGAAGCAATGACAATTATCAGGTCACCAGAATAAACCTGGGCATAGCTTTTCCCGCCATGTGACATCTTTCAAGTAAGCCTATGCGCATGGCTACCCTTTTACCTCTGACCTTTGCCTTCTGCTGGCGCCATTTATAGCCACCATTGTCTGCACTTATCTGCGCAAATTCTGCCTTTGTTGACGATTAATATTTGAGCATAAGTAGCACAAAGCATAAAAAGGACACAAAAACCGTCACAATCGTACAATTCCAGTGTGATCTAACAAATGGAAAGAAAGCCGGGACAACGTTGGGTTGCCCTTCATTTGTTGTTCGCAGGCGACGCCCTAGAAGCTGCTCGCTACTCGAAAAAATTCCCTCGATCGGAGAACCATTTCTCGTCTGCCACCGACACGCGAAAATGACGATGCTCGAACTAATTAATAAAGCTTCGTCACTGCCATTAGTTTGCCAAAAAGTGAAACTGCTTTTCGAGCCACCAGATGCCACTAAATTTCAAAAAGAGTCCGACGCGTACGCCGCCGGCAGGCGCCACCCACCAGGGCGAGGTTGAAGATGCCGCCCACGGGGCCGAGGGCGGCGGCCTCCTGCAGCAGCGCCCTGGCGCCCTCCTCGGTGGCCGCGTCCGCCCGGCTCACCGCCACCTTGGCGCCGGCCAGCCGCCAGCGGTGCAGGCAGAGGCGCTGGTAGCCCGTGCGGACGCCCGAGCGGGCCGTGAGCAGCAGCCTGCGGCAGCCCCGGACCACCATCCAGTCGGCCAGCTCCAGGCCGAAGCCGCCCAGGCCCCCGGCCACCACGTAGCTCTTGTCCTCGAAGAAGCAGGTGCGCGTGTGGGCCTCCACCAAGAGCGGCGTTGGCGCCATCATCTGCCGCTGGGGCTCTTCGGGCCGCACCTGGGAGAAGACGCTTTGGGTGGTAAGGCCCCTCTGTAAACTTCACGCTTCTTGTTTGTTTCAAGTACCGAAAATAATTGTTTTCGACTCCCGAAAACCTCGAAGTTCTCCTGGAGGAGGAAGAAAATAGAGAATTATTATTATCATTGTTGCTCGAAACGCGCGCACGAACGAGTGATCGGTCACCATTCGCTTCTAAGGGCGGCTAATTTTAGAGAGGCACCGCCATTTCCTTTCGCCGCACGAGGCACAGGCCTCGTGTTTTGGCAAATTTGACGCGCAAAGAGCTTTTGACACATCGAGGAGCTTTACGTGGTTGCAGTGAGCAGTGCCTCTGACCGTCCGCTTAACGTGGCGGAAACAAGTCGGGCGACGAAGAAAACGGCGACGCTCCAGTGAGGATCAAAACGCGACACAATGACAATCTTCCGAATTCACCCTGTAAGCTGGTTCACACACTCAAGTTTGGTTTGTGCACTGTTGTGCAGTCTAAAGGTCGGGTCACACACTCACCCTTCTTACGACTGAGTGCATTACCACCTCTCGTGATCTCTTATGACGAGAGTAGAGCCTAGAAGTATAGGGGATGCATCTCAAACCACGGAGAGCCTCCGCAATTTAATGGTGCACTCTTAGAAAAAAAAAAAAAAGAGGTAGCATACTGCCTTTACCCCCCTCTTCCCGGCCAGGGGGGAAGCGCTCCGCTTGTTACCTCCTCAGGCGCAGCAGACACTAGCAATACGTTGCTACAAAGTGAAGTTCGCCGCGAAGGAGCAGCAACGAGGTAAATATTACCTCCCAGAGGGTGGACCTGTTTCGGCGCTGCCAAAGCCTGGGCGCTGCGATCGGCTGTGGAAAGGCGCAAACGAGTTTGCTAATTGGTCTCCTCCTATAACACGCCATTCTTCGCGAATCCGTGGGCGAGCGCCCGCCTGGTGCCGACGCGTTCCCCGCCGACGCTCCCCTCCGGTCATAACGGTCTTTCTTCTCGAACGTTCGACGGAGGCTTCCCAGCGCAGGAACGTTGTTTATTGTTCTGTTCGGTTCAGTTTCTTTTTATGAAGTCACCGAGAGCGCTGCATTTACTTCAGTCGAAGATTCAAGTCGTGTTAACCGTATGCAGGTAGGAAAATGTTCTGCCCGGGCGACGCTTGGCTTCGGTTTTGACGGCCCCGGGAAAGCGACCCCCGTTTTCACTAGACAAGGGGTGGCGGACATGTTTTCCCGTTTGAAGGCGTCGAGCGTTCGATGAAATTATTGGGTGGCGCGAACGCAGACACGGTTTAGACCATCGAAGTTCATAAAAAGCGAGAAATAGAATGACTGTCGCTTGCACCAACGCATATTTATAAGATTGACATACGTTAACCAGTTGCGTAGCCAGGAGCTTTTCCCAGTGTATGTGTGTGCGGGCAAGCCTGGCAAGCCTGGAGCCGCCCGGCCGCACGGCTCCCGGCAAGCCTGGAGCCGGACGGCCGGGCGACAAGACGCCTTTTGAATCGGGGGTCGCCTGCGTCTAAGGCGCGTTCACACCGGCGGTGCGATCTAGTCGCGCGATCACTTTCACCACAAAAGCGACCGTCGCGGGCAAAAAGCGACGCGATTTGAACAGTCGCTTGCTGACCCGACTTTGTGCAATGCGATTTAGTCGCAGAGCGGCTGGGCCAATCAACGGCGTTCGGAGCGAGAGTTTTCGAGAAAGACTCGCCGACGAAGGCGTTGGACTCGCTCATCGCGCACACCAGTATGCCCATCTAATTATTTTTGATGCGATCTAGTCGCATCGCTCGACTGCCTACATCGCCGGTATGAATGTGCTTTTAGAGTGGGAGGGGGAAGGAGGTTTTTCTTTTTGGGGTCGTTGGCGTGTCGCGTCCGACGTTAAATTTAGGATATGATAAAATGATTGAAAATCTCATAAGATTGCTTTTTGTTTTTTTTGTTTTTCGCAGAGCAGGAGTCGATCAGGCATTCATTGCGGCACCGGCCAATCGGCGTGATTATTTCTCAGCGTCGTTGATATTTGTAAAAGTGAGTGGTTCCATAAATATTTTTGTAAAACGTCACGTAACCTTTAGATGCCGAATATAAATGTCTCAGCTAATTATTCGTGCGCTTCACAAATATTAACATTAGTATACTACGGAATAAGGTCATAAAGTTGTTACCGGCAGCGAGACTAGCAATTATATTGTTGTATTGGCATTTTCTTTGCGTGTGACCAGGCATTTCTAAAAGTCTGATCATTCCGTAGGCGAGTTAGATATGGCTCAAGTTTGCATTATTTGAACTTTATTGAATATATTTCTTTCGTCCTGCGTCAAAGTTGTTGGTTGATTTGGTCAAGGGTACTGGATGCCTGCTACCTTGGACGCATCTCGTGACAGTGCTTAACACTGTTTACTGCAGGTAAGCGTAGTCAGATATTTTGTTTTGATATTCTTGCTCGCATTTGGGCACTTGAAATGAGGCTCTTGATTTTTATGTTTTTTTGTGTGTGTGTGTGGTGTTCGTTCATTTTTTCAGAGAAAATTGAGGGTATACTTCGAGTAAATAAGTAAAACATACAAGACGATTAAGTGTGTCGTTTTTGGTGTGTTATTTTTCTGTGTTTTCGTCCTTGTCTGCTGTTCTTCTCATGTCTATATAAAACATACATTAAATTTTAGTCTGGCGAAGCACTTCGGCAAAAAAAAATATATATATATATTTCCCGAAGTTCGGCAGTTAGGGTTGGCGGTCATGGGAGTCTGCTGTGGTGCTGAGTAGCTAATGTGGTGTAAGGCTCTGTGGTGTATGTTCTTCCTCCGTCCTTGTCTTAAAGCGCAATCATGTTTGTTCTTCATGTGCAATACCAACTCGTCCAACAATCAGCACTTGTCAGTACTAACCTGCTACAGTAGTTGTACGTCTTTGACTACGATTTGCTAGTCATCTAAGTAAATCGGCGGGACAAATTTAAACATGACCGGTGAATACAAAGTGCACACTAATCTACAATTACCACCCGTCATGTGATAATTTTGATCAATGGTGGTTAGTCAATAGTTAAACTGGTCACGTCTGGTAAGTATGGTTGATGCTTTTCAATGCCGGAATCAGTTGCCCATGAAATGCTTCAAATGCGTCTTAGAAAAAACTAATATTCTTAACAGTTTCTTTAAATTGGGGATGATAGGTTTCAATATCATGTCACATAATTTCCACACTTTCTTTTTTGTTCCGGGCAGGCAGCTGAATTTAACCGGTGGCTGTCAGCTCAAGTCGAATTATTGCTGATGTGCCCAGCGCTATGTGGCACTGGAGGGAGACCTCGAAGCCGCGTTGCCCGCTGAGGCAGTCCTGGTTGCATCCTGCCTCTACTTCATCTTTAACTTTGAGTACCATCACCAGTTCAGAGCAGATTCATTGCATTGGAGTACTTAATTGCTCTGAAACACTCAAATGTGGAGTCACGTGCAACACATTGCTTTCAAACCTAAAAGAAATGCCAAAAAGTATTTTCTATTTTTAATGCCTTTTTATGCAGGTTTAGGAATTTTTTTATGTCGTCTGTTTAATGCTTTTTTTATGTCTGACATAAGTAACGTGCCCATCAAAATTGGTTGATTTCGAAAGTTACAGAAAGGTAATGGTAATGCTTTATAGTCACATTTTTGTAATTTCCAAAATCACTGCTTTTTGCTTGGTGCAGCATTGGCATACTTAATTTATTTCAGTCTACTTCATACTCGGTGCCTGAAAGCATTTGAGGGTTGTGGTTTTATATTCACAGATATTTGTGCTTGCAAGGTTTAAATACAAGATGGCTTTTGATGGCTTGCAGAGTTTAAATACGAGATGGTAAAAAACTGATTTTTGCGATTCATTTGAAGTGGGTAAGATCCCTTTGGCCCTCGCGGTAGTTTGTTGTAGCTCATTAGCAGCAGGAAATAGAGCCCTTTCTTCTTTTCATACTAGAAGAGCAAATCGCAGAGTCTGCTCTCCTCTACTCGAGCATTTATTCCACTACTGTGGATAGGACGGGCATAGTGTACTGCTGTGCTTGAGTTGCAACGCACTAGTCACTACTAGCCATGTCGTGGTTTTTATTGCTTTTTGCAATATGTGTTATACTGAATGTATGTTATATCACAGTGCGTTAATTTTGATTCTTGTTTGTACAAGACTCCGTCATTTGAGTTCACCCTGATGAAGCTTCGCTGTTCCAAGCAGTGCTCCAAGCATTCACAGTTATTTGCCGGGTAGACACTGATTGTTTATGCACTTTTTTGTGATAATTTTATTGACTGTCGCAAACTAGAGCCCCGAAAGTGTTGTTCCAAATGCCTTTATTGCGCTTAGAACTTTTATAAGATGTCTAGTCATGCTATTGATTCTTATGCCATTTTGTTTGTGACAGCCAAAATAAAACCCTTGTCATTTACTTTCAGAACTAGTGCCGTTTTCATCTACTATAAGGCGCACCATTGTAGCATGCACTATCACATTCACAAAGGGCCATAGTACCTTCCTTTAAGGGGGAAAAGTGATTACATCCAGTGTACACTTAACCTGTAATTAGCTGGTGAACTGTGCCAGTTGGTGGATGTTATACATGATGGGGAAAACAGCTCAGAAAGCGCGGATTACGAAGAACAAACACGACAGGACTGCACTGTCCTGTCATGTTTGTTCTTCGTAGTCCGCGTTTTCTGAGCTGCATTCCTCATCGTGCGCATTTAGCCCCAAGTGGATCATAGTTCCCTCCATAAGGGGGTAAAAGTTGAAACTAGGGGCGTGTACTATTGCCCCTTAAATGGAACATCTGTTCTCTTTATATGGAGGGGAAACGAGCCCCCTAAAGCAGGTGCTGTTGCCTTCAATACGAGGTAGGTAAAAGCAGTCCTCTCAAATATGTCGTCTTACCTCTCAATAGGGTTAAAGGTCCCCCTAAAGGAGGTAAAAGCTGACTTCGAAAGGATGCACTTTTAACCCCAAAAGGAACTAAGGTTCCCTCCACAAGGAGGCAATGTTGCACCCTAACCCAGGGAGTACGTTTGCACCCTTGTTGAAGGGGGTAACGTTACCCCCAAAAGAACTTTCCCTGTGTGCAAGCCGGTTACCCCCTTAAGGAGGGTACTACAGTACCATTTGTTTTAAGAGTGTGGAGGCTTCCGGAGGAGGTTGATCGCAAGTGCGCATGAGATGTGGTTTCGCGTGGCAAGGAGAAACCCGGGTGGAAAGGCAGAGATGACCGCAGAGGACTGACTCCTCCGTCTCCTACTCGCAGGTCATATTGCAAATATAAACCACGTGACCCTGATTCAGCGGTTGGAACCTCCCTGTAATGCAGGCTCTCTTACGACGAGAGAGCACAATGGAGCCGTTTATCGGATAGCCGTGGAACACACGCGATTGCCAGATATACATTTTTTTGCGCATCATTCTTTCGCTATTAGTTCGAAGAGCTTTTGGCAATGTTATAAAAAAAAACATTTTACGCACATACTATATGTACATTTGACCTCGCGAAAGCTTCACTCTGGTCAACGAGGTAAAGAGCCTTACCGCTCATTCACACTGGAAGCAGATCCGCGTTCGCAAAGCGGTTGCGAACGCGGTTGTATAAAGATTCAGTACAATTGCACGCCCACTTGATGTCATCAAATGCGCCTGCAACGGCGTTCGCAACCGCTTTGCGAACGCGGTTGTATAAAGGTCCAGTACAATTTCACGCACACTCGATAACATCAAGTGCCCGTGAAATTGTACTGGATCTTTATCCAATCGGCGTTCGCAACCGCTTTGCGAACAGGGATCCGCTTCCAGTGTAAATGGGCGGTTAGATTGATGAGCTGACAGCCGAAAGTGACCCCCAATTGGCCGCCGCCATGTTGCACATTTTTGTCCACTAGACACGTGACCTTATAGTTCTACGCTTAAATTTTAACTAAGACCGCGCAGAAATAATTGCTTATTCATCTTTAATAAAAGTACCGTCGAGATAAGTCATGTTTCCTTCGTTTTAAGTCTAAAATGTGCTTTTAGGACAAAACCTCGGGCAGCTTCGCAATTTCTGTGCAAGATGCCGTGAGCCGCGGTGCTGTATTTTGGGTTTTATTGGAGCTAGACACTAATCTTTAGGGCTAACAGTATTGAAAAAATCGTTTGTCATGTTTTTTTACAGCGATCGCGATACAAATCTTGGCTCAGTTTTGCGTGTCTAGTGGTTAAAATTGTACAACATGGCGGCAGCCAAGTAGGGGTCACTTTTGCCTGGTGATGGGGATACCAGTTTATCGCTCTAAGCCCCTCTACCTCGTTGGCTCTAGTGAAACGCAGTTTCAGGATTACCTCATAGATGTCGCCAGCGCCTCCTCTTGTAAGATATCGCGAGAGCTAATAATGCGCCCGATCGGAAGCAAAAACAATTGTGACTACTTGCGACCGAGTGCAAAAAGACACTCACTGCGGGCACAACAACAGAATCAGCTGCAGAAATGCCTCAAGTATGATGTCTGCTTCATACGTCTTTTTCGAACGTGTGTCAAAAAAGTTTTCGTACGACATATAGGACGGTCGTACAAAGAAGAAAGCGCGACGTCAACGTTGGCCGGAACGATCCGGCAAGTGGCGTGGGGCACCCACCTCGATCACCACCTTGCCGATGTGTTTGCCGGAAGCCATGAAGCGGAAGGCCTCCTCGACGCGGTCGCGGGCAAAGCAGACGGTGTCCAGGGGCCGCACGACGCCCGAGGCGATGCCCTCGCGCACCAGCTGGATCACCCGGCACTTGTCCGCCGCCACCCGTGGGTCGTCCCTGAACAGGGCGTCCAGGAGGATGCCGTGGAAGCTGACGTTCTTGAGGAACACCGCCATGCGCAGGGCGTTGTTCTGGGTCAGGTCGAACTTGCCAATCTCCAGGAAGCGGCCGTGGGCGGCCAGGCAGCGCACGCTCGCCTGCAGCTTCTCCTCGGCCAGCGAGTTCAGCACCAAGTCCACCCCTGGGCGTGCACGAGACGGTCTTTGGCCCCCTCCCACGAGCTTCCGTAGCTACCGTTTCTCTCGCACCGTCCTTTCGTCCGGTAAACGCGGGAATCCGGAGGGCCCTCGAGGCCCGGGGTCTCGAGGTGCGGGGCGAACTCAAAACGTCGACTCACCCCTGCCCTCGGTCTCCCGGACGATGTGCTCTTCGAAGGACAGGTCCCGAGAGTTTGCAAAGTTGCGGTCCTGCAGTTGTGGGAAGCGCCGCTTCAGGAACTCCCGCTTCTCTTGGGAACCTGAAGGCAACGACGTGCAGACAGCGTGAGCAGTATGGATGCCAGGGATGGCCGCTTGCGTTAAACCGGCGGGTTTTGTTTTCGCATACCCTCCAGCACTTGGGCATTAAATCGCTTGTAGTACCATATTTCTCGGACTATAGTCCGTGAAATACATTAACGAAAATAACTGAGTGTGTAGGCGAGCTGGTGCTAATTAATCCTAATGTAACACCTAAGACTGGCGTGGAAAAAGTAAGAAACTTTTAAGTCGAAGAAAAAGACATCAATAAGCTGATTACTTTTTGGAGCGCAGCTCTTAGGCGCCCGTTTCCGGCTTGAGCGGCGTCGCCGTCGCCGTCGCCGTCGGCGTCGCCGTCGGCGTAACCGCGCGGTGCATTATGGGTAAATTTTTCCGAAGGGACCCGAGGTCCTCCAGAAGGAACCCGAGGTCGTCCCGAAGAAACCCGAGGTCCTTCGGGAGGACCTCGGGTTTCTTCGGTAGGACCTCGGGAGGAATTCCTTCGGGAGTTGCATGCAACAGGTTGCATGCAACTGGCATACAACGAGTTGTATGCAGCCTGTTGCATGCAATCCAGGTTGCTGCAACCTGATGACGTCATTGGCATCCGCATCGTCATCGTCATCATCACTGATGATGTCATCAGTGACGTCACTGATGACGTCATCAAATCGTCATTGTCAAGGTCACGTGACCCCCGGAGGTCACGTGACCCCCGGAGGTCACGTGACCCCACTGAGGTCACGTGACCCCTGAAGTCCCGTGACCCCCTGAGGTCACGTGGCCACCTGAGGTCACGTGGCCACCTGAGGTCACGTGGCCACCTGAGGTCACGTGGCCACCTGAGGTCACGTGATTCTCCTGAGGTCACGTGACCCTCTGGGGTCACGTGACCTCAGGTGGCCTCGGAGGCAAGCGTACTGAGGGACAGGCGACTCCTTAAGGTCACGTGACCTCGGAGGAAGGGGGTCACGTGACCCCCTTCCTCCGAGGTCACGTGACCCCCTTGACGTCACCCGACCTCCCATGAGGTCACGTGACCTTAAGGAGTCACCTGTCCCTCAGTACGCTTCCATCCTCCTCCTCAAGAGCTGTGCTCCAACCGGCGTTACAGGGAATTGTAAACGGCTTTCATTTTTTTTATGAGTATAAGCGAGTTGTTTTTTAACTTCAGTGTGCAAGGTTAGTGTGTTTCTGTATTGCTGTCTGACATCCAAATCGTTTGTAGAGGGTTTTGTTGATAGTTGCAAAAGGAAGTGTCTTCAAGCTATAGCCATTGTGAAAAAAAGGTTGTACAGATTAGATGAAAGGGTCTACTGTTATCAAAATCATTCGCTTGTTGTGTCCGCTAAGAGTGTATCCGTCAAAAAGTAGGTGACATCAGCACCGGATATATGTAAGGAGCGAGAAAGATGAAACCCTTTTAGCTCTGTTTCAGACGTTCTCCTTCTGTTGTCTTTTTCTCCGACTTAAGATTCTTCATGTTTCCGCACCACAGTCTCGGGTGTTGCATTACGAATAGGTTATACGTGTTGCAAAGCTTAAGTTTATATAGTGCCCTCCAGTACAGGTGGACTTTATAAGGTTTTGGTTTGTCTGGATGTGAGATGTATTTTTGGACGTGAGAGACTATTTTTTAATCACTGAGTATATGTTAATGGTGATTTATGTACGATACAAGCTTTCTTGAGAGCTAATGAAGCAGGCAATTTCCAAGTTGTGCTTTGCATGAGAATATTTTACATGCAGACTGGGCACCAGGAACAGACTATACCTAAGGCAAGTATTTCCTTTTCTGAACCGAAGCCTGTCCCTTCAGACTTGGCCAGTGCACGGTGCAGGCGCAGACACTTCACTTCATGGGA
Source organism: Ixodes scapularis (assembly GCF_016920785.2). Taxonomy (NCBI): domain Eukaryota; kingdom Metazoa; phylum Arthropoda; class Arachnida; order Ixodida; family Ixodidae; genus Ixodes; species Ixodes scapularis. The sequence goes on from NW_024609881.1 coordinate 25,647,704, forward strand.
ATATGGTTTCTGCACACCTGCACTGCCCACACTTGGCGTAGGCAAACGTGGACTTGTATATAAACGGCACGTTGTTCTATTCACCGGGCACGAACTACCAAGTTGGGAAATACATTAAATGGTTTGTGGTTGCGTCGAAATAAAATTAGACAAAACTAAAGAGCACGCTGTCCGGTCGGGCCATAGAGTTAAGATGATACAGTATAACCTTGTTGGTACATTACTCAAAGGACCGCGATATAAAGAACGTATAACGTATAACGTAAAAGCCGGGAAAACGCGAAAACCGGCAAGGTATCATTGGGGTGCTATTATTTTTTTTTAATTTATTTGTCAGTATTACTAATTCTAATCTGGTTGGAGGATTTTCGTTGGGTGGCACGAAAACGCGGATTCGTAACCACAGTACAGAAAAAACAGAGTTATGCAGAGGTAAAGAAATATACAAAACAAACGGAATGAATGAGACATTGAATTTTTTACATCAAGTGCGCTTCGACATCATTAATGAACTGTGTTTGTGAAGTAGCGTAGACAGCGTGTTCGGGCAAACTGTTCCCTTCCTGGACTGCTAACGAAAAAAAGAAGAAAATAGAAAGCAATTATTTTTAGGTTGGAACTTTTCGAATAATTTCCAATGGTTTGAGCCGGTTGCTCTTAAATCGTGGGAAATGAGGTAGTTTAATTTTTCTATTTTAGTCAAGTTATTGGATTTCTGGTAAATTAGTTTCAATCTCGTGAGTTCAGTTTTTCTTTTCTAATGGCTGCACGCCAAGCCCTCTGCAAAGCGCAGATGGTGAATTACGCGTGCCGAATTAATTGCTAATGAACCCTATACAGCGAGCCTCTGCACTTTGTCGAATTTTTGTATGTTAGTTTTTGTGAAGGAGAACCAAACAGCGTTGGCATAGTCAAGCACAGGCCGAATGAGTTGTGTAGGACAACAGTTTATTATCGCGGGATGAGTATTTCCGTCGCCTTCTTAGGTACCACAATTTCGCTAGCTCTTTTTTGACCACTGCGTTTCTGGGCATGCCCCAGTTCAGATCGCTTATGAACAAGATACCTAGGTACCTGAACTCATGCACGTTTTGTATTGTTTCCCTTGATCTTATAAGAATGAGTCATTATATTTTTCTTCCTAATTATGGAAATGACTACTGTTTTGTCTGGGGGTTAATAAGCATCTGCCATTCTTTACACCAGTGTGAGATCTTGTCCAACGCGCTTGGTAATTTCGAGTTGTCCGAAAGGTTTCTTATTTCAGAAAATATTATACAATCGTCAGGAAAGTGTCTAATGTCTATGTTGATGTTATCAGTTATTTCAATAATATAGAGCAGGAAGAGAAGCGGGGAAAGTACTAAACACGGAGGTACTCCGGAGCACACAGGCTTATTAGTTGAGCCATTTTCGTTAATTTCCACGAACTGAGATCATCTAGAGATCTAGTCCTTCATCCAATTTACAAGTTCTCTATTGCCTAAAATTTTTGTTACTATGTAAAGTAGTTTATTATGGGAGACTCTGTCGAATGCGTTTGACATATATAAAAAGATGGCATCCGCCAGACTTCTACGATTTATAACCGAGGAGAAGGCGTGCAAGCTTTCAATTCACTGGGTGAACGTTGACGAGCCGGATCAAAAAACCATGCTAGCACACATCTAAGATGTTGTTTTCTTCTTCAAAATCAGTTATATGCTTTAGGATAACATATTCCAGTAATTTGCAACACGTTGATGGAAGTGAAATCAAAAACGCATAGTTTAAAATGCTTTGTCGGTTGCCCGTTTTATGAATTGGAATAACTTTGGCTTCCTTCCAGTGGGGTGGAGTTCTTGATTCATGTAGCGATTTTCTAAACATTAGTGATAAGCACTTTTATATCTATTCTGCGTACCTTATGAAAAAGGGTGTGCAATGTTATCTGGTCGGGCACTTGTTTTTAGGGTCAAGATTAAGAAGAAGACAGAGTATACCGTCCTCAGAAATTGTGATGTTCCTTACGGTATCTTGCAATTGCCTATTCATGAAGGGTGGCACAACGCCGTTGTCATGTGTAAAGACTGAAAGGAAGTAGCCGTTGAAGTTGTTAGCCTTGTACGGGTTGCTGACGATTGCTGCATGATTACTTACTGCGCGTTGATTAATGTACCTCAATAACTTATCTGGTGATGTTCTGATGATGGAATTTAAAGCTTCGTAGCAGAACGTTTTTTGGTACACTTTATTTTAGTCCCAAGTTCTGTAGTTAAGTTCGTGATTTGTTCTTTTATGCGATTTTCCCAATCGTGGTTTGTTTTTAGAGTTTGCTAATATTTCGCTTCGTACGAATGACTTCACACGTTATCCAAGGATTTCGCTCAGCGGTTCTTTAAATTTTAGCTGAAATGTGGATGTTCATACAATGGAAAATCAGTGACTTGAAGGAATTCCAAAGGTCAATTGTATAACTATCTTATCGCAGGAAAAGTTCATAAAAAGGGTCAAAGTAAAAATCGAAACAATCCATGATGGCCATATATTTAGCACGATGCAAATCTAAAACTTGAATAACATTTCTGGTATTTTTTGGCACCATATCTAGTATAAACCAGGCTACCACAATGTCATGGTCAGATATGCCGTCAACGATCTTCACGTCTAGCTCTTTTAGAAAGAAGTCGCTCACGAGATCAGGTCCAGGACACTTTGCGAGGAAGCCTGTGAACATGTAAAGTCTTACACACTCTGGGACAACTGACAACTAAAGCAAATTTTGTGCATAGTATTTGTTCCGCCAATGCGTGCTAAAGGATCTTGAGGTTCAGGCCAAGCAATTTAAGGCAGGTTGAAATCTCCCTCCATTATTATTTCATCATGTGGTTGAACGTTCGATTGCATGTATGTATCCAAAATGTAAAAAGAGAAACATTCAAGATTTTTTTGCGAACCCGGTAAGCAGCACTAACGTAGAGGGTAAACGCATTAAATTAAAGTTTGCACCATAATGACTAAATTCCTGTCACGCCCGGATTAGGCGCGTTGCTTTAAAACATGTTTGTACAAGATATCTACCCCTCTGCCGCGTGACTGTCGATCCTTTCTTATTACGCAGTAGTTTGCTATTTCAAGCTCATCATCATGAATACGCGACGAAAGCCAGGTTTCCGTCATTATCCTAACGTCTGGTTCGTGAGTCATGGTAATGGCGTCAAGCTTTTCAAATTTATTCAACAGGATTCTTGCGTTAACGTTTAGTGCTTTTATTGCAGACTTTTTAGTAACTGCTTTTGGACGTGGTCATTCTTGGGTAGTACTTCCAGGCAAGAAAGTGATGTCGCTTTTGTTTTTGTCCCACGCGTACAGGTGGTCCTTTATTTTCACTTTGTCGAAACGCAAAGTGACCTTATCTCCGGACGTATTGTTTGGTCTCGTTCGCTCCAGCAGCGTTTTCCTGACTTCTTCTACTGCAATCTAAACGTCCCATTCGTTCGAGCCGCTTCGGAACGACAGGGCATGGGCGTGGACATTGGTAGCCCCACTGGGTGGTCCCGGTGGGCCCCTCTCGCCAGCAAAGCATCCTCCGTAAGGTCTGTATCGAACACTTTTCTAGCTTACTTCGTAGGAAAACGCTGGCTTCATGCAATGTCGAGAAATAGATCGAGTTGACGAGCAATCGAACAAGTTGGATTCGTCGCAGCAAAAGGAACAAGCCCGACTTATCGACCGTATTTTTTTTTCTGCTCTTCCTTTGCTCACGTTTTTTTCGTCTCGAGAGCGCCGACGTCGGAACTTGCGAGTCTTGCCCCTAAAACGGGTTGTTTAAGTGCGGAGGTTCCTACCCACCGACGGTGGTGAAGACGGTGCAGCCCATGGAGAGGGCGATGGAGATGGCGGCCTGGCCGACGCCCCCGCTGCCCGAGTGCACCAGCAGGGCCTCCCCGGGACGCATGGTGCCCCGCACAATCAGGGCGTAGTAGGCCGTCGAGTAGGCCACGGGCACCGTCGCCGCCTCCTCCAGGCTCCAGTTCTCCGGTACCTCCCACAGGAGGCCCGGTTTGGCCGCCACGACGGTTGCCATGCCCTCGGCCTCCACCGAGCCCATCACTCGGCGCCCCGAGGGGTCCCGCCCGGAAAACTCCACGCCCAGCACGCAGTCCGACGTCGCCAGGTTGCCTGCACCCCGAGACGCAAGGAGCGACCCCTCTCGTCGGTCGACAGGAGGAGGGGAGAATGCGCAACTGGCAGAGCCCAGACGGTTGCTCTTTAACCCTTCGACTGTCGAGTGTTTTTTTTTTCCCCAAAAGGTGCTTTCCAGAGGTCGGGTTTTGTTTTCTAAGGGAAGGCCAATACGTGGATGTTGTTAATTATCTAGGGGGTTGTTCACGATTAGAAGCATCAAATTGAAACATTGAAACATATCTTTATTTCCATCAACGATGGGGGAAAACCAAAGGAAAAAAGCTGCTATTTGCAGCTTGACCGGCACTTTGGTTCTCCTACAAAGGGTACAAAAAAAAAAAAAAAAAAGCTGCTATTTGCAGCTTGACCGGCACTTTGGTACACCTAGAAGGGGTACTATGTGAAAATATTGAAGGCGAAAAGTTGTCACTTTTTGCAATTCGGTTTTATGTTGGTGCATCCCCGCTGCTACGCAACACTCCGGCGGTTTCGGATTTAGATCCGGAGGCACTTTACAGCTCCTCCGTGGGACAGTAAGCACTGATCCTCCGAATTCAACTCCGAGAGGCGTTGAGTGTCTGAATCGGAAGACCCGGTGCTCTGACTGCCACTACCGCCGGAGCACCTGACACGTGAAATTCGCGAAATACCGAGCCCGAAAAAGTAAAGTCGTTAACAGTAGTATCCTATTCGTCAGATGGCGATAGTGATCAAAGTGGCCGAACTGAATTTCGGAAAGAATCTGTTTACGTCCATCACTGCGGGAGACAACGCTCCCCCAAAAAGGACGAATTCATAAACCTCACTTCAATTGAGGGGCCCCTCCACTTCCTCGACGAAGGCGCCAGGGCCGGCGCTGGCCAATGGCGACGACGGATTCGCCGTCGCGATTGGCTAGCGCCGGCCCTTGCGCCTTCCTCGAGGAAGTGGAGGGGCCCCTCAATTGGAGTGAGGTTTGTGAATTCGGCGGGACGTGCACTCACCGGAGAGGGCCTCCGGGGGCAGTTTGCCCGTAGCCAGCATGATGTCACGGAAGTTGAGGGGCGCGTAGTAGACGCTACACAGCACCCGGTCGTCCGGGGCCGGTCGGTACCGAAGGGGGCTCTCGTACCACTGCAGGCTCGACAGGTCACCCCGGGTCTGCACGTTGAGGTACGCCTGGTCCGTCCACAGCCGGGGGGCTCCGCCTGCGGGCCGAGAGTAAGCCGTCGAGACGGGGTCAACATGCAAGTGAAAGGGTAAAAGAATCGTGCCGTTACTGGAGTGCCTAGATTACGGAGAGCTTCCAACTTCTCGGTTGGGGTCACGTGGTTTAGGGACCGCATTTGCAATACGAGCATCGAAGCGGTGACGAGAGCGTCGATCGTCGCTAAACGTTTCAGCCTGCTTACCTCCTCGCCACGTGCAGTGCATGCGCACTTGGCATTTGGAGGTATTCGCCATCAAATTCAAACTCTTAATTCCCATGGTTTGAGATGAACCCTCCCTTACACGACAAGCGCCCCTGGCAAGCGGGTGCCACCTAGAGAAGTTCCGCAAAAAGCACAAACAGGCGCACCTGCTTACACTAATATTCAGATCAGAGTAACACAGAGCCCAAAGACGTCATCTCTGTAACAAGCTACTGTGTCTGCTAACTCGAGCTTGAGAACGGATCACCAACCGTTTGACGTGCACCCTTTTCGCGCAAGACCCGCGACTCGGGCACCGAAACAAATCCCCGTAGAGTCGGCCCCCTATGTTACCGTTCTTGAGGTAGAGCTTTACGCCCAAGTGCCCTCGTAACTTCTCATCTAGTCCCTTACCGTGCGACGTCGCTACGACGGTCGGCCATCCGTTCGGGGTCGAGTTACGTTTGTTTACGCGGCTGCAGCCGATGGCCTTGTCGTCGTTCTGTTGTGCGGGTTTTAACTGCGACCGTTTGTATTTTAGAACCTACGCCGAGAGACAGCACTGTCTCGCATTGTCACTGCAGTCATCGACAAAATGAGAACGTCTGGGAGAAGCTTCTCTTGCTACGCCTACAGCTTACAGCGCGAGCTCCCTGCCTCCGACATCGCCTCAACGTCTTGTGCACCTCGAGCTTGCGCGTGCTTGGCAGAGCACGGCGGAAGGCACGGAACAAGTGCTGGAGGCCGAGTGCTCAAAAGACGCGCCCTGCCGTTCTTACTCTATCGGCGCCTAAAGCTATGCAGGTGCCGCGTCGTCGGCTTCTTAACCGCCGCTTGCCATGTCTTGTTTGTTTGCTGTTTTTCTTTTTTTTTTTTCATTTGACTTTCGCGGGCTAATTTGGTTTGCGGAGGGAATGGCAACCGTCTTTCTCACTCCTTGACAAGATGGAAATGGTTCCTTGGCGCAGAGTTGGTTTTAGCGACCATCGAACTTCTGCCTCCAATCATGGGGCGTTCGTGGCTGGAGAGGCGTCGGCGTTCGCGTGAAAGCAGTAATCCTCGCTGCTTCTCGGCTGCTTTGCGCGGCTCTCTTCTTTGTCTTTGTACGGTTCCGCTGGTTTTGTTCGAACTCTGGCTTCACGGCAGCGAAATCAGATTTCTTTGAAGGACACGATTGCCATACGGCCGATTGTGGGTCTAAGCCCAGACGAAAAGGCTTCGCGGTCAGCTAAAATGATCAGATTTTTCTTTCCGCGCGCACCTGGGTGCTCTGATTCTGTAAACGTCCTCGCAGAATAAACAGTTCAAGAGCTCCTTTTGTTCCTGTTAGCCCGCCCAGAATGTTACCGTTTTTTTGCGGGTCATAAATGTTTTTCGCGCTCCGCTCAAGAATGCATTAAAGCATGTTCAGCGTAGTGTCAAGAAAATAATTGCTCATCACGAAGCCCTTGCCTTAAAATTAGAGATAGGTCCGGTTTTGATATTGCGAAATATGAGATATATTGAACTAAAATGCGTGTTCGACGGAGTTCGTTGTAAACGGGTCGACTAAGAACAAACAGATCAGAGGCAGCAAGATCTTCTTTCGCTATTTGCATGCGCTGATGAAACATTTTTACCGAAAATGTGCGGCTGATTGTGAGCTTGCGCTAGGTTTACAACTGTAATGTTAGTTGATTACTCGCAAGCTGTGGCGCCACATCAAATATAGAGGCCGAGAAGGCTCTCGCTGACTATAATCAAAATTGGACCCCAGGGAGTACCAGCCCCTTGGGTACAAAGACTGCATGAAGCCCCACTCACGTGACTGCGTCACGGTGTGCCTGAAGGAGCCCCACTTTCCGTCGCGGTAGACGTTCATGACCAGGTCACGATCCACGAGCTCCTTGTGCTCCGAGCTGGCGGGCTGGAAGTCGGCCACTGGGTTTGCGCCGCCTTTGAGGCTGGCATTGAAGACGCACCTGAGAGAAAGACCACTAAAGTTAGGTAACCTACAGTTATGTATGCCATGGTTCTGTACACTGTCCTTAAGTACACTATAAATATTTAGGTCCAAGAGAGCTACGTCCAAGACAGCTAGGTCAGTGAAAGCTAGGTCCAAGACCTAGCTTTCACTGACCAAGACCAAGACGTAGACACAAAGATGTCAAAATTACTTTTAAAAAGTAATTATATTGCATTACTCATTACGTTTTTGAAAACTGCAAAAATGTTAATCACATTACAAATTACCGCACACTAAAGTAATGACATCACATTACAATTACTTTGCAAAAGTAATAAAATTACTTTGGCATTACTTTTGAATACCTTGAGGCAGTAATTCGTGCTAATTTTATTTGCCCTATATGTACCAAAAGTCAGACCTTCCTGTTTACACCACAACAGCCTTATGCGCCTCAAAGTACCATACGGAACATTCGTTTTGCTGGCGCACACGAGATGAGTGATAAGTATAACGAATAGCTCTTTTAGATGTGACTCAATGACAGTCGACTCACCGGTCTCGCTGTTCATTCAATGGTGAAGGTTCTTACTAAAAGGATGATACGTTTCCGTCTTCCTGATTTAGACAAAGTTATAGTCCGTTTCAGTCTGTTAAGTCCGGCCATGGAAGCTAGTTCTTGAGGCCTGTCCAAACGGGACACAACAAAAATCGTCAGGCGACAAGACTTCTGCAAGAATCGTCAAATTTGAAACGGACGCTTCGATTTTGACAATTTTTGCACGAGTCGTGTCGCCGGGCGATTTCTCTGGCAGAGTCAACATCACGACTTTTCTCCTCGCCTCGTCCACTTTTCTTTGACGTCGGAGCTCGTCAGATTCGACGTCACACGCCACCTGCCACTAATGGTCTCCCGTGGCTCTCTGACCTCGCTGCCGCCGTCGCCTCGGCTGGAAGGCCAAAGAGGTCCGGCTTCGGTTGGATTTGGGAGATTCCTGCTTGGAAGCGTGGGTTTCGCTTCCCGCAGGAAAAGGGAATGAAACCTTCGTGTCATTCCCTTTCCCGTTTTCGGGACTTGAAAAACGGCAGAAGCCTTGAGCGCTTGACCAACACCTAACAGAGCGAATGAGTGGCCCTTCGGATCCACGCGATGAGCAGACCATGGCCGCCGTGGAGGGCACGGGCGACATTTGGCAGGAAAAAACGTTTACCCCACCAAAAAAAAAAAGAAAAAAAAAGAAAGAAAAAAAAAATGGCCGGAAGCGGAGCGCCGAACGATATTTCGTAGTCGTGTCGCCTGAAGAGTTTTGTAGTGTCCTGTTTGGACAGGCCTTTAGAAGGAGTCGTCACGTGAAACTTTTCCCTTCCGCGTCGGACGCAGCATGATCCTGTCGTCCCAAGCGCACTTGTTGGTGTATTCCCGGTCATTCCTGTCAAAAAGAATTGTTCCCAAACAGCCGAAAAGCCCAAGTTTTTGCGAATTGTGACACAAAGGGCTGGATAATTGCTAAGCAGAGGTGTCGACAGTTGAGAGAAGGAATAATACGAGCTTCCTAAATTGTGTACTTTCCCCCCAAAAAAAGTGAAAGCCGTTTACAACTCCATGTAACGCCGAATTGGAGCGCAGCTCTTGAGGAGGAGGAAGGAAGGGTACTGAGGGTAGGGTAGAACCCTCCTCCTTCTCCTCCTCCTTCCCTCATTCTTTAATATGCTCCGGGGGGGTCACCTGGCCTCGGGGGGGGGGGGGGGGGGTGTCACGTGACTTCGGGGAGGGGGTCACGTGACCTCGGGGAGGCGTGACCTGGGGGTCACGTGACCTTGGGTGTCACATGGGGGTCACCTCAAGGTCACGTGACCCCCAAGGTGACCCCCACGTGACCTTGGGGGTCACGTGACCTGGAGGGGTCACGTGACCTCGGGGGGTCACGTAACCTCAGAGGGGTCACGTGACCTCAGAGGGGTCACGTGACCTGGGGGGTCACGTGGGGGTCACCTTGGGGTCACGTGACCTTGACCTTAAGAGGGGTCACGTGACCTTGGGGGTCACGTGACCTCGGGGGTCACGTGACCTCGGGCTCGGGGGTCACGTGACCTCAGAGGGGTCACGTGACCTCAGAGGGGTCACGTGACTTGGGGGTCACGTGACCTTCAAAGGGTCACGTGGGGTCATCTTGGGGTCATGTGACCTTGAGATGACCTTGGGAGGGGTCACGTGACCTTGGGGGTCACGTGATTCCAAGATGACCCCACGTGACCCCCAAGGTCACGTGACCTTTGGGGTCACGTGACCTTGAGATGACCTTGGGAGGGGTCACGTGACCTGGAGGGGTCACGTGACCTTGGGGGTCACGTGACCTTGGGATGACCTTGGTTACGCCGACGGCGACGCCGACGGCAACGCCAACGGCGACGGCGACGCCGACGCCGCTCAAGCCGGGAACGGGCCCCTAAGAGCTGCGCTCTAAAAACGGGTGGCACAACCAGCTTGTAGCCTTATTCCCGAATAAACTTCTCAAGGGAAGGGAGCGAGGCATACCGCGAGAGGCACCTGCTTTGCTCGAGGACGCACGAAACCCCTTGGGGCCTTGAAAGGTGCATTTGGAATTAATTATTTATTCCGGTCGTTTGTTGTTCACAATGGTTGAAGCTTACGGTTTGACCTTTCTTGATGAAAGAAGAAGGCTGGGGATCTGCTTGTCCTGTCTTAGGTTTGAAAATATGTTGACCTCACTAATGAAGTACCCTTCGCCTTGTAGCCTATGAGCCGTTCATCCTTCAGCTGACAGTGCGGTGGAAGCTACGTGCTCATTGGAAGTCACATGTCTAATTTTCGCCACGCAACCACGCTCTCGTTCATTCTCTCGCGCAGAGAAAGGGACGGGTCCGGTGATTAAAGGGAGGTGTTTGATTGATTCTGGTTAGCTCGCAGTTCCCACCCCACTGTCAGCTGAGGGATGAGCGTAGTACAGTATCGTCGTGATAACGTGACGCCGTGAATCAGTCTTGCGTGGAGCTCGTAAGCCGTGGCCTTTCAGCGATGTCTACTCGTAAGCGTTTCTCCTTCGCCTTTCCAGCCCACCTTTGTGCGTCTCTTTAGTTCTACGTGCGAGGCTCTGCACTCAGGTGGTCGTCGTTTATTTTCTATGATGTCTCTTCCACAACATTTTACCATGCAAATTAATTTTTATAGCGGAGCTGTTAAGGGACAGTTTCCCCAGTTTCGTGTCCGTCACCGAAAAAATGTCGACAGAAAACTCTCAACAGCTACCGCCATCTATGAGCGACGGCGGAAACCAGACAACCGGCTTGACGGTTGTCGGGTTTCCGCCGTCGCTCCTAGATGGCGGCAACCTTTCCAGCCTTTCCACTCTCGTTTTCACCATAGTGGAAAGGCTGAATTTCTCTACGCGTCGTCCTGAAGACGTCGTTAAGGTCGTCCTAGACGTCGTCCTTGAGGTAGTCCTTGGAGTTGTCCTCAAGGTCGTCCTAGAGTCGCTCTCCAGGTCGTCCTAGACGTTGTCCTCGAAGTCGTCTTAGGCGTTGTCCTCTGGCGTTGTCCTCGAGGTCACTCTAGAAGTCGTCTTTGAGGTCGTCGTAGATGTCGTCCTCGAGGTCGTCCTAGACGTCGCCCTAGACATCATCCTTTAGGTGTCGTCCTTAAAGTCGTCCAGGAAGTCCTCTTTGAAGCCGTCCCACCATAGTACAGATTCGCCCCTGTTCCTTTTTCACCAAAGTGGAAAGGATAAAAGCTTTTTTCTTCTTGAGCTTGCAAACGAACTTCCTCATTTGGGACAAAAGAAGTGAGTTATTATTGTCGAAATTGCTGCCGGAAAGTAATGCAGTACATTACTAAATTACAAGCCTGGAGAAGTAAATAATTACATTACTGGTTACCACAAAAATAAATGTATTTATTGTAATTTCATTACAGTAATGACGTTACTGCCATCTCTCGTGTTTGAGCTCCACTTTAGCATGTTTCAGAGGTAGAAATCTCAATGACATTGTTATGCCTGTGTCAAAAAAACGGCAGACTTCCAACCGAATTGTCAGCTTACACTAGCTTGATAAGACCACGGTTAGGTAAAGTTAAGCAGTCGGTGAAACTCCTAAGCTCAACTGAATCCTCTCTCGGACGTTTTCACACTGCCGGAACCGTTCGCTTCCGCAACGTAGACTGCCCACCTGATGTGGTGTCCTCCAGTCTCCTGCCTGAGGCAGTTGGTGAGACCGACGACCCCGCTGGAGCCCACGTCCTCGGCCACCAGCCAGATGTTCTCGCCCGCCGGCCTCTCCTGGTACTCGGTCGCCTTCGCTTTGATTTCTTCCACCCAGCCGAACTCGCCACTTCTGACCCGGATCACCGCCTGCTTATCTGCACCGGCTGGTGTCGCCAGCCTCTTCCTGAACAGCAGGAGCGCAGACACATTGTTGGACCGGAGGCTCACGAGCCGGAAGCCACGCTTCCCGAAGGCAGCCTCGACGAAGTCCCGAGAGTGCACCCGGAGCGGCACCTTGCCCACAGTCGACAGGAACATCTCGGCGGGCGTGAGCGCAGTTCGCAGAGACAGCAGAACGAAGCCGCCCTCTCTCGACTGAGCCGCGAGCGCGTCCGTGAGCGCCTCCAGAGCCTCACTGCCGGCTGCGGCACGGGCTATCAGGAGGTCAGCATCTGGAAGGGCGGTCCTCGACGGAGACGCCACGTCCCAGGCAACCTTCTTGGCGTCTTCAGGAACTTGCTTTTCCGTCAGGATATTCGGCTGCGGGTGTGCAATCGTCAGGTCCGTCTTGAGGAGGATGTGGGACAACGCCAGGAGAGCGGATACCCTGGGCGCCAGGAGAAAAAGGCCAGCATGCGCGGCCATCTCAAGGACTTTCAACTTCTTGACACCGGTGTTCTCAACGACCACGTCCAAAAGGTGCCGCAGTGGGTCCTCTTCCATGAGGGCAGTGTTGAGGAGGTCCCTCTCGAGGTCCTCCTTGTGGGCCGACAGGACCGACTGGACCGAGGCCACCAGGGAGCCCGCCGAGCTCTCAGCCTCCTTTTGGACGCTGGCCAGGACACGCAACAACCCGTGGTTCTCGGCCTGGCTCTCCAGGTACTTGTGGAGAACCTGTTCGGGTGCCTCGCAAACCCCGCTGATCACGTCCGAGATCGGAGCCTTGTTTTTGGCGCACGACTCGAGCACGCGGCGGGCCATGTTGCAGCAGACCTCGACATACTCGCGGACCGCGGCCTCGCGCTGGCGGCCCACCGACTCGTCGTCCATGTACGGCACGAACAGGTACTCCTCGAGGAACGGCTCCTGCTGCATGGCCCGGCGGGGCGCCACGTTTGTTTCGAGGCCCTCCATGACCACGCCGCCGGCGCGGCAGACGTTGAGGTACTTCTCGTAGACCACGTTCAGTCCTGTGCGAGAAGCGTGAAAGGGGGAGGAGGTTTTCTCAACTTTGCAAAAAAATACCTCGAACAAATATCTAGATCTTGTGACGAGCTGTACATCCTAAAGGCTCTTTCACATGCTGCGATTCTCGTCCGAAATCGGTGCGATTTCCTGGATATGTGCGAATAGGATCGCAGTCGCACTGTCGCAGCGGCTCTGCGGCTGCGACAGAGCCGCTGGAAACCAGCGGCTCTGAGGCTGGTTTCCACCAAGTTGATATTTTGTCACAGAGTCGTTGCGATCGCTTTCCCGCCAACCAATAGCGAGCCTCGCGGCCGTGAGTCCCGTGACACTACACACTACTATGGCGCCTGGAATACGCCTCCGACTGGTGTGCTTTTACCGCATCCAAAAAAGTGGTCCCTCTATTTTCGCCTGGTGACGTCATACAAGTGACATCCTGGCTGTGTTCCAAATCTTACCCAAATGGGTCAGAGTTACTCCGGCTGCGCTCGTGTCACGTGACAACACAGATTGAAGAACACTGGACGCGGGTAGCGGGTAAATATTGAAACACGGTCCCTGTCGCCGGTCGCGATCCTGGTGGTGTCCGAACAGCGGAGGGGAGGTGTATGTGGGAGACGCCTGTTCTGCTGCAAGTCGCTCTCCAATGCGACTGTCCACGGAAGCCTCGGCAGCCAGAAGTTGGGACGCCGTGACAACAGCGGCATTGGCGTTCGCTCGTGCTTTAATTAATTTCACCAGCATTTCTACGACCAACTGCAAGGATCGCGACATGCAACAGCATGACACTCCGGTTTCTGTGACGTCATTTGTTGCCACTTCGGGACCACTTTTGATGTATGGCCAGCATATATTATGCTAAACACACAAGTCGGAGACGCGGTCCAGGCGCCATAACATTACGCATTCCGAAACGCTTCCAGCCGTTCATTAGCCAGCTTTCATCCGTTAAAGCTGCGTATTCGAAAATAAATTCAGACACGTAAAAGCTTTTGGCTTAATGGTTAATTATTAAAAATTTCTAGTGACATCATGTATTTGTAAAATCAAATACGATATAGCTTCGCCAGTACAGGATACTCTTCCGAACATCCATGAGAGCGGCGGCGAACGTGACTGTGGCGCCTTTAGCGGACTAGGATTTAACAAAAGCAGACAAGGCTGTGGACAAGTATAGGCTCCGCGACGTCCTCGAGCTTTGCCAGCCCCGTTTCGTCACCCCAACAGCTAAAACAATTCATTACGGTCAGTCCGTTTGCAAAGCAGAATCCCCCTGATCGCAACTGCAACGACAAAAAAATAACGCGCGCATAAACAAAGATAGAGCAGTTTATATAGCAGTCTCAAACGCCTCTCAGAGGATCACACGCGTTTGAAGCGCGTCTGGGAAACGGAAAAAAAAATGTGTTTAGCTACTCGAACTACGTCGTAAGAGGTCACTGTTGATCCCTTACAAACTAAGTTGTCACCATTTCTTACCTGAAGAGGTTATCATTAAAACGCGCGCAAACACGTTAATAGAGAGTTTCAGAATAGCGCACGCTAAAGCTTTGCGTACGCAAAGAATAACGTCGTCGCCACTGCGCATGTGCCGAACGCTAAGCACGTTTTGCGCTTTGCGTGCGCTACTTTAGCGTATGCTATTTTTTGGAATTTGCGTGCGTACGCGAAGAACCTTTGTGCTCCTCCAAGGAGGATTCGCGATGAGACGTTGGTTAAAGACAAGACGAGCACAGTTAAAAAATGGCGGCCCCCAGAACGATGGCTGCTGCTGCTTTGGCGGCGTCGCGTGGGCGACGTCGGCGGCATTCTCGCGACTGCGATTTTCATTACGAGACGGCATTGCACTGTTTGGAAAACTCAGTAAGGTGGGCAAGGATCACCGGTAATTTAATGCTTGCGTCGCACGAACATTTATCGGCGAAGGTTAGAACACGAGACCTGTCTTACCGAGGCGACGCATGCGGACATGATCGGTCGACCGCTCGCGTCGCATTCTCACGTTTGAACAAATGCAAAATGTTACTCTGGACCAAAAAACTTGTTTCTTTTCAAGCTACAACATTTCGTGTTTGAAATTAAAATCGTAACTGTATCTTGGTGGCGTTTCAAGCGCGAGATGCTTGGGCTTTTGCCCCACGGCGGAGAAACTCTATTCTAAAACTTTCTTGTTTTGTCTACGCTAACGCAAGCGCTAAATGTAGTGCTAGCGTGCGCTAAAATTGCATAAGTTATTCTAACTTTTTACGCCTTTTTCCGTGACTGACCATTTAGGTCTGAAGAGTGATTGTTTTCTTGTTAAATTTGTGTGTGCTTATTTTACGTTCTATTTACTACGCATTGCATTTAGATATTTTTTTGGCGTTTATTGTGCTAGCTTTTTATATGTGACGTTTAGTGTTTCGCTTTTTTTTCCTATGTTTTTGACTTGCGTGGCATTGGCTTTGCGGCATTCTTTTTATACCTTTGTTTTTGTTTGGACATGCTACGCATTTATAGCGCATATTTTTATTTTTTTCGTGACTCTTTATATTTATACTCTTTACAGCTCTTTTTAGATATTAGAGGACTTTTTAGAAAGTGAACGTTGCCAATTTGTTTTCGTTTTTGGCACTTCGTGTCTTTTAATGTTTTTTGTTTCATGAATTTTTTGTGCGTCTGTGATTGCCCTTCGAATTTGTAAGTCACCAATGACCTAGTATGATTACCTTGTAGGATGCCTTTCATGTTTCTGCACTTCTGCATCAGTGATTCGATTTATGTACACTACCAAAAACGTTTTGCTCAACCACTGTCTGTAGGGGGTCGAGGACACGTCAAGCTGCTCTATAGCAGCTTTTTTCCTCCGCCTCCCCCGTCTTTGATGGAAATAAAGGCAATTATTATTATTATTAATATAAAACTCCCCAGTATTACCAGAGCAAGCGCACCAGCGGCTGCAGCACAAAAACAAAACAAAAAAGTAACGATAAAAAATGACCTGAAACACTTTCCGAACTTTGGAGGAAAGATGGGGTTGTCATCTCAGAAGAAAATAAAAAGAAATGGGGCACAGTCGCGAACAACGGCGAATAAAACAAAGAAATGAGCAGACTATACAAATATACAAATCGCCCAACTAAGAAACTCCTTCAACGACTACGATAGTCGCGCATGTGATGGTCGCCGTCGGTGTTGAGTCTACAACAAACAAAGAGGATGCAACACGATGAAACTGACCGAAAAAGAAAAAAAGCCCCATTTTTCCTTCCAGCTGCTTGTTACACGTTGGTTTATTTGCTTTCGCGGAGTTGGTAGGAACTAAAAACAAAAAAAGGGGAAGGAATAAAGTAGTTCAGATCCCGTTGCCCGTAAAATAAGAGTCGCACGCTGCAGTCTGGTACGTGGAAGCAGTGTGCGACCGAGCTTTTTTGCTTTCGCATATCGTTTCCCAGTGACTTTGGCAGACTGTTTGTTTGCTCGCTTGACGAAGCAGTCCAAAAGTACATTCAAGTACTTGTTAACATATATACACGTCCAGGCAATCCTTGCACACCGTGCCCTTGTTTCGAGTGTCGATCAGTGGCCTCAAGCGCGTCTTCAGCTGAACTGTTGTTTGGTGCAATATATCAGTGAAATGTGTGTCGAAGGCACGGATGATGTTACCGTCTAGGTGGTGAGCTAAGTCATAGGATAGTGTCGTTTTCACATGCGAGTATTTATTGTTCTTCAACGAAATGTCTTTCGAGGTGTTGCATGCTTGTGATTGCGGTTGGACTTGGCAAGCATGATGACAGATCTGACTGGCTGACCACCCGGCTACATGGGGCTGGGTGTCCAGTTGTGTGTCTGGTCTGTCGTCCGTCAAGTTCTCCGCGATCTCCGTGAAGTTTCCGTAATCGTCTGTTGATGCGTCAGTCGCGATTTTGAAGCCAGGTTTAGGTAGCTCATTCACTTTTATTTGATTGCTGCAGTAATTCAATAACTCACGTTTCTTCGGTCTTTGTAGAACGGAAGAAAATTTTTTACCACACGCAGAAACGTGTTTTTATAGCGGTAGGCAGCCCATGGCATGCGTGCCCTCTCCTAGTATGCGCTGGTGTTTTCCCGGAGGTGGGCGATTTATCAACCAATGATGACCCATCGCAGATATGCCCGCGTACACAAATAAAATCGGAATAGAAATGTACACAGAGGGTACACTTTTTAATACAGCTAATAAATATCAAAACACTTATTTGAATATTCCGGATTAGAAACTCAATCGAAGGCAAAAATTTGAGGACATCGCAGACGACCGATAGAAAGCAAAAACAACAACAGAGTTCCAGACGGCCCTCAGTCTGAGCATAGCGTAAGCAGACGAGCAGACGAACCGGCGGTAGTAAGCGCCAACGCGAAGGAATGAGAGTAAAAACTAGGGTGCCTTAATGTGCGCTTTGCTTAGGGTGGTGGCATCTCGCCATTTTGTCCCACACGTTTATTTTTATTTTTTGTTCAGAAGCGCGTGAAAGAGCGTGCCCCTGCACGCGTTCGTGGCGCTGACTGTGCTATGGCGACATTTTGTTTTCGTCGATTTCTTTGTAGTTTCATTGTGAGCGCGTGCTGTCGGCATCGGGTACTACAAAGGATGGCATCACCCTAAACAGAGGGACATTGAGGCACCCTAGTAAAAACTAGACAAATAAGGTAAAGCAAAATACGCGATGGTTCCAACGTCAAGCAAATAAAAATAAGAGAAAAAAACACAACATAAAAGCAAGAAGGAGAGAGACCGCGCCGGCGTAGCGTCGCCTCAAACTTAAAAACAGTTAAGTGGAATTTGAAAAATAGAAGTTGCAGATGGTCCAACGGGTGCCGCCTTTTATTGGAAAAGACGCAGTAGATGTTAGTCGTCCCGGCGCTAACAATCGGAATTTGTGTACTGTATATAACGTTTATTTGCTCTACGACGCTTCCAACTTTTTTCTTTTCCAAGCGCGAGAAGTCTGCTTTTTCTGTAACTCCGCCTTTATTAATTTCAGTAATAGCGTCAAATTTTGCATGTGCACAATCAACTTCTTCTAGAGCATACTAACATCGCAGCAACGTACCTGGTTTGAAATTGCCTTTTGCTTTTTTTATCCGGAGATGATCCGAGCGGAATTAGCTAGCTCGCCTATTCGAGAAAACGGTTATGAGCAAGGCACTCATAAGAATTGGGAATTGCATCGACAAAACGAATTGATTGGTAAGTACAGTAAAGTTGAAACGTTAAAATGTGCCGAAATATTTGTACATTGCCCTTATTTAAGAAACAGCGCGAAGGTACATTCGTACTTTATCTGTTACAGCGAGTTTGATCTCTGCAAGAAACAGCGCAAAACGTAGTTAGCGTTACTGTTCCCATGGCACACGGGTGCCATGGGGAACAGTACGTTGTGACAAATTGTTTTTTTTTAATTTTTTTTAGGAGAGTTCCAAAATTGCAACCTGAAAGCTCGGACATCTTTCCCACGCGAAGAAAATCTCCTTCACTCATGAGGTGGTACCTATTTTTTAACATTCAAAGCAGCGAATACTTGTGGCAATTTAGGCAAAAACAATGCGTTGTGGCGAATTTGTCTGCTAGCCGAGACTCCGAGCTCGCCAGGGATGCTGCGATCACTTTTCGCCCGCTCTCCGCGGGAGTTGCCAGTATTGGCTTATATAATATTTGGTAAAACGCTTGACGTTTTTGTTGTATTTTAGGCAAAGTGAAACGCGTCACGTCTGTGTCCGCTGCAACTAACCTTGGGTAGAAGAGCCGGCCGCAAACGAAAAAAATCACGCGGTTGTTGGAGCACGTGAAAATAAACATTCCGATCGGACTCGCTGCGTTGTCTGTCGCACCGACTTTTTTCGCACCGTCGCTGCATGTGAAATCTGGCTTAATGGTATTCGCAAGAATGTACACGGTGCAACACTGTTTTACGAACTAGTGATCGCCATTGTTTTGTGTTTTTCTCTCAGAAAGAAAGGGCTGATATCCGAAGTACCATAGTGGTGGAATGTTCTGTTTTGGAGCACTCACCTACCCATAGCCTCAGAAGTCAAATGTTAAATAGCGCAGAACTCGCGTTTGGGCTAGCAGTGCTGAGAAATGTATGTATACCGAACTGGCTGGAGCTAGACCCCACCCCCCCCCTCCTTCTTAGTATACCTGGTTTAATGCCAGAGTAGGATACCTGCCTGATCTTTAACATGTAGTACGAGACATATGTCGTCGCACCAAGCTACCATATGTTGCACCGAGGGACTATAGTCCTGAACAACAAATTGCATAAAGGACAGACAAGGAAAAGAACAAGAAAGTGAAGACGAGGCTAGCACTAGTCCCGTCTTTGTGTTCTTGTTTTTTTCTGTCCTTCGCGCTGGTTTTTGTTCATAATGCTCATCCATTTAGCCCAATTCAACATTTTAGTAGAGCTGCCAATGTTGCACCAAACTACCGGAGTTGCACTATGGTTGTTAAGCTTCCAGTGTTGCACCGAGGCGTTGCACTGAGCTACGTCAGAGTTCTGCTGAGCCACCCACCTTGGTCTCCCACTGCGCAGACGACCTTGGCATGCACTGCCGGATCCACCTTGCAGGAGTGGATCCTGGCGGGCAGGTTGAACGAGCGCACAGGGTTTCTGACACTGCTGAACTGCAACATTGTGTCCAGGAAGGTCACCCAGTTGTCCTCCCACTTGAGTTTGCCGTAGGGGTCTGCATCGACGGCCACACATTTGCATCCGATAAACGAAATGGTAGAGGCCACCATTTTAAAAAAGATTCACACAAATCGAAGGAAGCATCTCGTCTCTTCACACACTTGCGACTGCTTACAACCGAGTCCGTTACAGCCTCTTGTGATCGCTTGAGGGAACACACTGGTGCCATGGGGAACACTTGCGATTCCTGTATAGTTTATTTTTTCGTGCATTATTCTCTTCTTGAAAACATATTGAGAATCTTATAAACCAGCATTTCTCGGGTAATATGTGCATTTGTTCTCGCAAATACCACAAAGCTTTCGCTCTAGAGAAAAGCATTTCCCGGCCACCTCATAGACGGGGCCGGCGGTTAGATATTGAGAGGGGTCGTAATGTACTCGGTCGTAAGAAGTCGCTAGTGTATAAACCAGTCGTAACAATGACCTCGAACTGGATAAGTGCCGTGGCCCTCAGCGTGCCCGAGGCACGCTTGTGGCAGCAAATGACAGCCCTGTCCAACTTACGCTGGATGTCGGCCTTCAGGATGCCCTTGAAGCTTCCGGAGTACTCGTACCCCCGGAGGCGCAGCTCCTTGTAGATGTCTTCGGCGTCGAGGTCAAAGGTCACGGTCTCCGGGGGCTCGGAGGGCGCCTCGTGGTCCAGGAGCTCCTGCCCGTCCTCGGGCAGGAAGATGCGACCGCTCGCGGCCACCGTGCCGGCCTCGCACACCTCGAACTCTCCCGACACGCGCATCACGTTCACCATGAGGCGCACTGGGCCTGCGCGGCGACAAAAAATGATAAAGAAACACACAAAAAAACAAAAAAAAAACAAGAAAAACACGGGGTGTGAAACAAAAATATAATTGGCTGTGGTACATTGATTATGGTAACCATGGAAAGCGCGAATCTTCGAGAGTTAACAAACGTTATGGACATATTTTCATTTAGGCGTTAATGCTTCGATTATTAAACAGTGTTGTTTAAATCGTTCGCAGTGAAAACTCTTGTCTACTTTTTTATATATAGTTGGGTTTTCGCGAAGTGCCGAATGATAAATTATATGTACTGCGTTCGAACATTCCTGTCACGCTGCTGCTGTGGAATGTAGGAGTGCAGAGATTTCGTCAAGCCGTCTGAGCGTCTTTTTCGCGGTCCCCATCGCTTTTTCGAAATGAGTATAAATGATATCATTTATGGTGGAAGATACGTGTGTGGACATCATACGCATCGCAGCTGCAGGATAAAATCTTCTCCGTGTCTTAGTCGTAAGCGGCGCCACTTCGGTAACTGGCCACTTCCGTCAGTGGCCAGTGGTAGCCCGTCACGGGCATGATTTGCCACGGTTCTCTACGGGAGACGCGACTGTGTTTTTAAGTCGTATTCTGGAAGGGCCACATCATATAGAGCTTAGAACTTGCCACTGCCCTACACGTGTTGCTTACAAACATTTTCGTCATAGACAGTTTTCGCGCCTCAACGTCCTCTAGTGCAGTTTAATGTTCTTGCTGACCTTAGCATGCGTCAAAGCGGAGAGACCTCTGGGACGGGCGTGTGTGCCAGCGTCCACGGAGGTCCGAACGGATCCGCCGACCAGAAAATGCATGCACTTGAGGGCCGTAAGACCGAGGTACCGAGGTACTCTTGTTTTTGTTTGTTTCTTTTTTCTCATTTTCGTCGTCTGGACGATGGAGACATTTCAAGCATAGGCTGCTCAAGCACGTGACAATAAGGGGTATTCTCTGGACGCCATATTTGAGGGCGATGTTTAGAGCGCATTCCCACAACGAACTCGCATTAATAGGCTGCTGAATCCCGCAATCTTGATGGTGAGAAATGCACACTGCAAAACAACTGCGGAAGATCGCCGTCAGCACGCACTCAGCAGTCGCGCATACATACAGCTATGGTCGCCAGTGAATACTGCCTATGGGACTATCAAGTGGATTGCATCAAAGAATTCGCCGTAATGTGTGTTCTCAGCTAAAGAGTCTCTGGCACCACTAAACCGCCATATACAAAATTACGATGTAAAAAAAAAACGGAAAATTTTTTTCATTGCCACACTGAACTACGACGTGAAAAATAAGAATGGTCGAGTCCCACAGGTCAGAGTGATGTAAACAACCTTATTTCCACGAGCACCGAAGTTTCGCAAATCTTGCGACTTCTGAATATTGAAAAAAATTTATTGCACGAATTTATGAGCCCCATCTAATGAATACATACCATATCACTCTAAATTGCAAACGTTTTTGCCTGAAAAAAAAAAAAAAATTCCTGAAACCCAGATTTTTCGAAATTTGTGAAATTATAGGCCCGTGAAAATAAAGTTGTTTAGTGACTGAGTCATTCAGAACAGGTCGGGGAGTGCCACAGCTGAATCCTGCTGCAATAAAATTGACGGAGCACGCGGAACGGAAAGTTGATTTTACATCACAGTTCTGTTCCGTTCCAACACTCTTCGCGGCATCTGCGTATAAAAAGGCATATAACGAACGCTTGCGAATGTGTTGAGCACATATTTCGGCAGAGATTTCGAGCCGAAAGCTGCTTTCATTGCGGCGTGGACGTACCGCTTTTGGGAAGGATGATGGCCCTGTGCAGGGTGACGTCCTCGAAGATGACGGGCACCTGGGTGTAAGGCTTGCCCGACCGCTTGGCCAGAGACTTCCAGGCCAGCACCATGTACCCCGTGGCCGGGAACAGCACCCGCCCGTCGACCTGGTGCCCCGCCAGGTAGCTGTCGTTCTCCCCGGCCTCCAGGTCAAACACCTCCACTTCTTCGGAGACCTGTGGGACGGGAAGGACTAAATGAATTTCAACCCGCGAGCGAAATTTATGCGACCCAATCCGAGAAAATGGCTGCCGAATCGCGGCCGGTCAGAAGGCGACGGATGCATTTGGAAAGGACCGAGTACGTTGTGCAGTCTTAGAACCGCTTAAAAGAGGACAGTCTGGAACATTCCATCAGGTAGTCTTGGCATACTCGCGATTGGCGCATAGTTTCTGAGGCACCATGACAGAACAGCACACGAGAAAACAGCACGCGACAAAACAGCACGATCAAAACAGCACGCGTCAAAACAGCACAGCGTCAAAACAGCACGGCGTCAAAACAGCACTCGTCAAAATAGCACGCGACAAAATAGCACAGTGGCAAAACGGCACAGCGTCAGAAGAGCACGTGCCAAAACAGCACGGCGTCAAAACAGCACAGCGACAAGACAGCACAGCGTCCAAAAAAAGGTGTTCCGGAAATTATTGCGGTAAATATTTGTAGACTCCTAAACGTCTCGGTTCTTTTCGGTTTATTGCCGAAAATCAGTACACTGACGAAAATGTAATATTTAAAAGCTTTTGTTTGAAATGTATAGTGAGTTAAGAAGGTATTGTTTTTTTTTATTTGTTACCGTGTGTGGCAGCCTACGCGACCTTTTCAGCAAGACGGACTGGGGCCCTACATTATCGTCGTGTGCGCGCATTTGTACACAGGACGAGCATGAGCTTCACTACCACTTCGGTCGGAGAGGCAAGTATCAAAATCCAGAAATTTGAAGCATTGTGCTCAGTGCGATTTTTCCCCATTTTCACGACTGCGAGAGCTGGTAAATTTGCGCCGACCACAAAAACGGCAAAAAAAAAAAAAAAAAAGAAAATCAATTGTATTTACGCCCTCCTCTAGTAGACGGAAGCTAGTGTTGTTAAAAAATGAGCGGCTTTTATACGGGCGCTTTTGAATTGCATTGTGCAGTACACGATTATATTTTCTTTGAACAAAGAATTTGGCACACAAATCCCTATCAGTTCAAAAATCCAGATTTCATCCTGAAGACCCCTGCGGCCCCTGAGCTTTTGTTGAAGGTTCAACCGACCTCGCAGACAAGCTGAAAACTGCGAAAGGAAGTGGTCATATGGTCAGGAATGAATCACCCCTCCCCCCCCCCCCCCCCCCCTCCAAGCGCCCTCAAAAATACTGACCTGTTTCAATTAATACTGACCTTTCCTTTTCTGCTGACTATAAACGGATAGGTGTGTTAATGATAGGCTGAGGGAGTACAAACTTAAAGTAGGAAATTATCGGGACGGTCATCTGTCTGATCATTGTGAAAAGTGCAAGTGTATGCCGTTGTTTTCCGAGAGCAAGATTCTGGCACGGCACAAGGAAAAAACTGTGAGGGAGATAGTCGAGGCAGACGAGATTAAGAAGGGTGGTGCAGCATGTGTCAGCGTGGCCTCAATTGATTTACTGGACAAGGAGCGTGCGTTCCTCAATGACGCGGCCTGGCACCGGGTTGGCTAGTGGTGGAGAAAAATCAGAAACTCGGATGGTATAAAAGTGTCGTTTCACGTAATAAAATCAGTTGTTAGTAGCGCACTGTGCTGTCTGTTTCTCGCCTCTTTGTCCCTGTTTTTTGAGCGCTAAAATGTGTTCCAAATTCCAAAACCAACTAGCCCAGCAATCTACTCTACCGACTATAAACGACACGGAAAAATCCGAGAAACGTACCAACAAGAGCTTTGCTGAAGGAAGTTCGAGCAATTGCATTTTTTTGTTAAAGCTTTCCGCCTGTCACCTTACGGGAATGCTTTACGCTGGATGCCGATCGGTAACTCCTGTTGTGATAAAACTCGTGGTCCACTACCGACTGCCGTGCCTTCCAAACTGTGGGTCCGACAGATTCAGTGGGGGATCGCGAAGCAATTTCTGCTGTCATATTATTTTATGGATTTAAAGGAGCTGTGCAACGATATTCAATTGGAATGTTTTTCTCTCTACACGAGCTTACTGGCACAGCTGGGACTCAAGGATACTCACGCGCAACGCCATTGGCCAAGAAACTCCTTTGTTGCGGTGTAATTTCAAGGACAAAAGAGGTCATTTTCATTCAATCTCTCCTTTGCAAAATTTGATGACGTAACTCGGGGATCGCAGTACACCCAAGTGACGATATTTGAATGCGCTTCATAGATTGGACCCGAGCATTGCGTGGGCACTCGACTTCGGCTCGTGACAATTGCTAGCTCGAGAAGCATTCGGGTTGTGACCCGTGTCCAATCGCTGCAACGACGACAACAGCCGAGTCATAACAATGTCTGGAACTCAGCGCGTGTCCTGTGCTTTGCCAACCCCAGCGCGTGGCTATGATCAACACTGGCGGCATATAATCGGCTCCAGATCACGTGGCCGCTTGTTCTGGCTGCGAGTTGAGGGGGTGAACGCTGCTCGTTTTTCTTAAATTTTTTTCTGGGACTTCTATTGCGTGGGGTGAAAAACGAACGCGTGTTTCATAGGTCATTAACGTTAGGGATCCGTTTTAAGCGGTATTTGTGCACAGTACAAAAATTGTTGCACAGCTCCTTTAAGTTTAGCCATCTTTAGCATACATTTTATTATGTGGACTGATACTAGTACTCATCATTGTAACTGACTTTTGTAACTTCGTGAAAAGCCCAAGGAAAAATGGTGACGCGATATTTTTTTTTTTTTTTTGGGGGGGGAGGTGGGGGGGGGGGGGAAGGGGGGTTCCGGGTTGCGGAGTTTGGTAAGCCCAGAAATGGGCAATAAAGTTCTCTATAACCTAGCGACAATAAATGAAAACGTGAAGGAGGTTCGCTGTTATTCGCTCAGATGGAGGTGAAGAACGCGCTTGATGTTGCTACATGCGTGCTCTTTTGTTGCTGTGCTGTTTTGACGCCGTGCTGTTTCGGCACGTGCTCTTCTGTCGCTGTGCCGTTTTGCCGTTGTGCTGTTTTGTCGCGTGCTATTTTGATGCGTGCTGTTTTGTCGCTGTGCTGTTTTGACGCTGTGCTGTTTTGACGCGTGCTGTTTTGACCGCGCTGTTTTGTCGCGTGCTGTTTTGTCGTGTGCTGTTCTGTCGCGTTCCCAGTTTCTGATTTTTTTATGCGCGTCATTCTTTCACTGTGGGCTTTGAAAACTCCTGACACTGTTACAAACGAAAACTTCTCGTAGACAGTACGTTATATCCGTAAAATATTACAAAACCTTCACTATACTAAATGCAGTTGCATGTCTACCTCATAGAAGGTCCCAGTCTGTTCTTTCACCACAACAAATCACCTTTGCGCCGGTGTGGACGGCCAAACTTGACCGGGCTGGCTCGCCGAACGACGATTCTGCACCCAGTGAAGAGTGGCGGCCACGTGCCCTCGCACCATTTGCCCCAAGCTCTCCACAAACAGAACCGGACACCACAATTCAATTCCGCCGAGCTACCGTCCCACGAGCTACGCAGAGTGAACACTCCCTTGCCCCACAAACCCGCCCGACCACCGGAAACATATTTTCGACTCGCCGCTTGCCTTTGTGCAGGCAGCGAGCCTTCCCTCGTGCATATAACTCTTCATTATAGGGACTGAAACCGAAAAATATAACGTTTCGGTTACGGTTATGGTTACCGCGTCCTGTAGATATCGGTTTCGTTTCGGTTCTTTACGTATTCAATTTTCACGGTTTCGGCTACTCGGTTACACGTTCCTGAAAACCGTTTCCTTTTCGGTTTCTCTAATGATTTGCTTTACTGCAATGATAGAGAGCCGTTTTATAATGAACGGTTTAGAGCAGTCACAGATATCCAACAACGAGACATTCACAATAACAAGAACTCAAAAATGTTTTAGAACTTCTAATTGATCAAAAGGTGCACACATTTTAAGCTCTAACGCTTGTTCACTACATTTATTTACGTTATAAAGTTTGATACCCAAGCATACATGTTACCCCCGCTACTCGAGGATCATCGCATTCTATATAATAATAAAAAAAAATAAACATGGCGGCTTTGTTATTCGGTAGCGTTCGTAAACAACCGTCAGAGAGTTCGCACTGGGCTTTGGAAGGACCATTCGCACCTTCTCGTCGCTTTAGTTTGTTAAGATATGCAGAACAGGCATCGCCCACACTGAAGGAAGGAGCAGAATTATGGCCTTTTCCAAGTAAAATACTGCTAAGTGGAATAAAGTAATAAAATTGAGAGCTGGGCTAGTTCGTGAAAGTAAAACATATTGCAAATGTAATAGCGCAAAACAGGGAAGATTAAAAAGAGGAACGAAAGACACAGAAAGCTGTAAAAATATGTCCTGTGTTGTTCGCTCCTTTCCCTAGTCTTCGCCTGTGAAATAACTCGACATTAACTCTCAGCGCGTTCACATTTTTATTTTATTTTTCTCTATTTTCATTCCCCTTTCCTTTATACCCCTTTCTTTCCTTTCTCTCCACTTCCTTTCATGGGGAACCAGTTCAGCATTCCCGCTAGAACAATCTCACGTCACCTCTCTCTCTCTCCCTAGTCTTCGCCACTGTGCGCACTGTTACATCTAAGCCATCTTTGCTATTTTTAAGCAAAGGCACGTAGTTATAGAAGCGCACATTTTTTGCTGTCCGACCCTGTGATGTTAGAAAAGTTGTGCATTTATGTAGTAGAGCCATATTTCTTTGGGACGTAGAGGCGGAGCTTCTCCTACAGATACGTGGCAATTAGGGATGTCACGAACGTTCGTCGAGCCGGAATTTTGCGTCGAACTTCAAGCTTTAACTGGTTCGACGAGCCTTCCAACTTTTAACTTGGTTATAACCAGGGTTTACAAGAATGAATCGATGGATGCTAGCGGCTGTAGCTCTCATAACGGGCGGTAGCTTGCGCAACCTACCCTAGAAATGAAGAACCAAAAGTATGCTCTGTTTCCTTCCTTCTTTTTGCTTACCCTCTGCAATTTCGTAGCTATCACCAGGGGGGTATAACCACAATGACGTTTCGGAGATCAGTCTAAAAAATTAAAGCCGTTTATGATCCCCTCTAACGCCGAATTAGAGCGCAGCTCTTGAGGAGGAGGAGGAGGGGAAGGTACGGAGAGGGGGCTATGCCCCTCCTACTCTCCTGCTTGCCTCCCATTTTGGGGGAAAATTTCCGCTAGATGTAGCGGGGAAAATGTTTCGCTAGATTTAGCAGGGAAAATTTTCAGCTAGATTTACCGGGGAAAACTGTCCGTTAAATTTAGCGGAAAACATTTCCTGCTAAATTAGCGGGGAAATTTTTCCGATATATTTAGTGGGGAAAATTTTCCGCTAGGACCTAGCGGGAAAAATTTTCCGCTAGATTTAGAGGGGAATTTGTTTCGCTAAATTTAGCGGGAAAAACTTTCCGCTAGATGTCGCGGGGAAATTTTTCTGCTAAATTTAGGAATTTTTTTCCGCTAAATTCAGCGGGGAAAATGTTCCGCTAAATTGAGCAGGGAAACGTTTCCGCTAGAATTAGTGGGGAAATGTTCCCGCTAAATTTTGCGGGAAAACTTTTCCGCTAAATTTAGCGGGGAAATGTATCCATCATGCACCGCGCGGTTACGTTACGCCGACGGCGACTTCATTCACAACAAAGAGTGATGATACTTGAATTTTTTCTGCTGGTGCAAGCACGTGCAATGACAACTTCTATGCAATATGAAAAACAAAACATAACCGTGTGGGTGCATGTGCACTGCTCAGAGTGAGGAAAACAGAAGCGCCCCTTGCCAGCTTCTCACCGTGAATACGTATAGCTTGCCCGCAACGTCATTTGCGGTCATGTCGGTATTTTCTGTGCCACAAGCGTTCGCTTCACCGTATTAGTTTCATTCCGCAGAAGTAGTGGCTCAAGGGAACCAGTAAGAAGAAGTAGTCGTCAGTACCCAGCAATGGCGTATGGTTGACTGACAAAGGTCCCCGCATCCTCAGATCAAGCTCTTACCTAGCGTCAGCAAAGAACGTCAAACTCTATGGCGTGGAATGCATGTTGCAGAAGCACCGTGGAGCTGAGACTGCAGCCAATGCGACAACCACGAGAGCTCGAGGTTGCTGCTTTGAGGCGTTGTTCGCAGAACGATAGAGCGCTCGTGCTAGAAATACATGTCTCAAAGCCAGGAGCGCGGGCTAGCTCGCGCTGGTGGTTTTGACTGCAATCTCAGCTTATGAGCGTTCTCCGCCAAGTCCCATCCAGGGCTAGCTAACTCCAATAGCGAGTATTCAGTGGCGGCCACATCTGTGTGCGCTGCTGCTGAGCGCGTGCTGACGGCGAGCTTCCGCAGTCCTTTTGGAGCGTGCATTTAGCACCATCAAGGTTGCCGGTCTTAGCAGGCTATTAATGTGAGCTCGTTCTGAGCATGCGCTCTAAACATCGCCCTCAAATACGGCGTCCAGTGAATACCTCCTATAGACCTATTTCTAAATTACCAAAGCATCAAGGAGAAAGCAAGGATTGGTGTTCCACGCGCCGCACGCGCTGGTTTCAGCAGCAGTAACGTTTCTAAAGCAAATGCCTCAAACAAATGGCATCTTGCACGCGCGTTCGTCAGCGCTTTATTTTCGGTACTTAGGTCGAATCTTTTATAAGGGGAAGGCCTGCGCGTGTGGTGCGTGGAACGCCAATCCCTGTATTCTCCTTGATGCTTGGGTAATATAGCAATCGGTCTATACTGCCGCGGACTGGCGTTGCTTCTTAGAAACTCATGACGTGACTGCCTTCCAACGAGATTTCACAGACCGCCACCAGACGAAATTTTAAAATCTGTTCATTCGTTTTAAAACTAGTTTTCTTGAATTTTCTGCTTGCAGCCCAGAAACACTAGTCTAGGCTAGTGTTTCTGGGTGGCCGGAACAATATGGACCACATCTAAACAAAGAAATAAAAGTGCAAACATTTCGTTTCCGTGCCCCTTTAACACCACTATCAGGCGGGCGTCCTAAATGTCTTTGGAGTAAATGTCCTTTAACTCAAATGCCATTTTGGCGGTGTCAGACACGCAAGTCAGATGTTATTCGGGCTGAATGACATTTACCATCAACGGAGTTACAATAACTCCCTTAACTCGTAAACTGCCTACTCTCGTCGGCAGCGATCACGGATGACTACGAAAATAATAAAAAATAGATACCGTTGTTCAAAAAATCGTCAGTTTAAATAAATAGTAATGAAATTAATGAAGTTGTCTGCTTACATCAGAGCGATTTTAGCGTCCTTTTTACGTATATCTATACTCGCTGGCACAGCAATCACGTTCTCCTCTGTTCCTTCCTGTTCGTACTCTCACTGCTCATCACTGCGCTCTCCTTTCACCCCTTATATCTTCGCTCTTGATCTTGTTTTTGTGTTCTCATTTCTGCTTCGCTTATGGTTTCGTTTTATAACTTTACTTTTGCATTGTTCTGTATTTTGCTTGGAAGGCCAGCATCTGGCCCTTCAAGCGATCGGCTTTACTTTTTGCCGATGACACGACAGCTCGGATGGCAGACAAAATGCTTTACTGCTGCGCGGGCATACAAAAAAGAACAGTAACTTGAGCCTCTGGCGGTTTCGAAGGCTCCATTGTCGACACTACCGGAATCGGCGGAGTAAACAGAGCAGACCCGAACAGCACGGATTTTGGCCAAGCAATGGCCAACGGTTGGCGATGGTATTTTGGCCAGTGGCCGAAGAGTGGCCATCCATTTGCCAATGCTTGGCCGATGGCTGATGGCCAGTGGCCATTGGCCAATGAACAGAAAAAGGACAGCCATTGGCCTATCTCCGGCCCCTCTCTGGTCACTGGGCAAATGACCATTACCAGCCATTGGCCAATGATTGGTCAACTCTCTGCGGCTTCGGGACCGAGCGGAAAAGGAACCGAACAGAGAACAGACTCTCAAGCCGAGGAACAATGGACGGTTTTCGCACGGGAACATCCTTGTTGCCTTTAGAGCGGCTCGTACCAGCCCGTACCAAGCAAAGTTGCTTCGCTAGCCAAGGCAACACGTGTAATCATCAAAACAATTCATATAAAGACAACCCATAATATTGTGTGCAAAAATAAATGACAATACACCAGCAATTTTATTTTATGGAGTCATTCACTTCGCTAAATAAGTGAACGTTTCCTCCAACAAATGGAAAACTAGAATTGCAATAAGCATATCGTAAATGGCATTAGAGATGTTCTCCGACACGTCTGACACCCGAAAGATTGAATGACCTTGGGGAATCCCGAAGGGCTTTGGCCTAAATGGCATTTGAGTTCCCATACGAAAATGGTCTATGGACGTCTTTGGAAAATCCTATGGTATGCTATTACCTTCTATGGCCTTCTATGGTGAACCATAAAAAACATAAAAACCATGAAACACGCTATAGCCACCGATAAAATAATCTATTTCTTCAAAGGTATAGAATCTCGACCATTCAGATTATTATAGCTAGCTATAACAATATATGCATAAGAAGCTACAGACTCGCGGCTATTCAATTTCCTTTAGGGAGCTATAAAAAATTGTATTTCCTTAGTGCTATAGATCCGCAAGTATTCAATGTGCTTTAGCCGGCTATAGAGGAATGTACGTTTCTCGAGCTAGACTCGCGATCATGCAATTTTTTTTAGCCGGCTCAATGGTGTTTTATGTTGCTTAGGCTATATACCCGCGACCTTTTTTGCACTGCAGAGACCGGACCGCTCGGATGACTACGACAAAGTGTTTACGAAATTGTTTCTTTCGAATTACCCGACTTTACCGGGTTTTTACCGAGTATTTCGATAAACCTACCCGATCATTACGAATCTGCAGAAGATGGGCTTTCAGAGGATGTCCGGACTGTTCCTAGTTATTTCGGCGAGTCGAGTAGTGGCTAAATCTGCACAGTCTTACCTCGGGCAACTGTCGCAAGGCGCGAGGGTCATCTGTACCACCTCAAGCCACGCCGTCTCACTTTGTTGCGTGTCGCCGCGCCGCCTTCCTTGGTTATTTTCTCAGAATTAACAGTTGTGGACGATTTCCCGTCAATTCCCAGACTTGTCCAGATGCTTTAAAATCGCCTAACAACTCGAGTTTTTCCTGGTTGAATGCACGCCCTATACAGTCATGCAAAAGACCAGCTTAGTCACTTTTCTTATAAAATAAAATGTTTCGGCAATAACAGGGAGCGAAATGATGCGCAACGCGATTGGTTACAACCAGACGCAAGTGCGTAGACCGGCCTTTTCCCTGCGGGCGTTGCAGTCACACCCACTTGAGTCGAGGTGGGGAAGTCGTTGTAGGTGGCCACCGACCAGGACTCCGAGTGGTCCCAGCTGACCAGGTGGGCCACGTTGGGCGTCCCCCGGGGCACGGGCCACGGCACCCGGGGGAACAGGGGCTCCAGCTGCAGGGGCACCCCGTGAGCGTGCAGCTTGCCCAGCGAGGTCAAGAAGAAGGCAGGCACGTCCGGCACGTCCCGCTTCATCAGCCCCAGGCAGGTTGCCTGCGGAACACACGCGCGAGCAGGGTAACCTCTGCGCGCCACCTCAATTGTGTGCCTACGTCGTGACGTTTTTATTCTGGGAATATAACGTACGGTACTTTTTGGCTCACACGAAACAAGCACAAGCGTACCCTGCGAGAGAAAAGCGCAGGACGTGAACCGCGTAAGGGAGCGTTCGCACACTTGCGATTGCTTATGACCAAGTGAAATGCGGCCTCTTGAAATCACTGGCGACAAGACAGCGCACTGACACCATCTATACTACACGGTAGAAGAGCGCTTTAACAACCGCACAACTGGACTCGACTTACTAAAGCAGAAGGACATCGGTAGCCATCGCACCTACCGAACCTCAGCCTACTACAGCCGTAAACAAACTTTCACAGCTGAAAACTCGTTGTGACGACACGGAGAGCAAATCTCGCTGCAACAACCTTCTATTTTTTGGCGTCACTGACACCGACAGGAAAACGTGGGTTCAGTACGAGGGCTTGGTAACTGGCCTATGCTCCAGAAACGTAGGCGTGAATGTCGACTCAAGTAAAACTGAAAGAGCGCGCCGCTTAGGAGAGTTGAATCCGCAAACGTTTCACCCTATAATTGTGAAGTTTTATTCATATAAGGATAAAAGGGCCCTTTTTCGGCATTGAAGCTCAGAGGAACACGTGTGGCTATCAGTGAATATTTTTAAATTTCCGTCCGACTTGCACGCCGTCATGAACATTATTTTGCCAAGTATAAAGTCACGACTTACAAGCTGCGTCACTATAAGCTGTTCCTAGACAATATGTTATGTACTTGACGCCACTCTTGGTGCCGTGAAAGTAAAAAAGTACATAGCGATGCCAACGTTCATTTCGTTTTTCGTCACTCAATCAACTTGCAAAACTCAATGATATAGTAACAAACCTTTTTATTATTCTATTTTATTTCTTAACATTAGATGTTTGATACCAAAAAAAGACGATGTGATTTTTTTATTGAAGCTTGTTTCGCAGATTTGCTTGTACTTACCGAGACATGCCTAAGCCCTGACATATCTGATACTAAACATTTTCCTACGTACCCAAACGTTCGTGTGTATAGATGTAATAGATCTGCTAGGAGAGGGAAGGGGTGCTCTTTCCTATAAAAATCATTGTGGGCGAGGTAATAGCAGTGTGGACAGTATACCCAACCGCTGTCCGCTTCTATCGCAGTTCTTCGTGTACCTCGCTGTTCCTGTGTTCAATGCTATCGTGGCGCACGGCTACCAGCGACTGCCGGCCCTTCCTGCTTCGTCAACTATCCCTTGTTGCATG
This sequence comes from Ixodes scapularis, assembly GCF_016920785.2. Classification (NCBI taxonomy): domain Eukaryota; kingdom Metazoa; phylum Arthropoda; class Arachnida; order Ixodida; family Ixodidae; genus Ixodes; species Ixodes scapularis. The sequence goes on from NW_024609881.1 coordinate 25,680,870, forward strand.
GTCGACCCGGCTTGTTCGTGCACGGACTTTCTTGCAAGCGGAATTGAGGGTGTTCATGGTTTCCTTAACGGCCTACAAGCCGTGAATCTGCAAGTCACCCCCTTCAGTGATGTCTTCCTGAATCGTCCAATCATCGAAAATCCCAGTTCTGTGACGTCGGTTAATAAGGATAGAAGAGCTTCACCAACATCTTGCCTCTTCAGTGGGCGAGGCAATAGCAGCGAGGACAGTATGTTCAACCGCTGTCTGCTTCTTTCGCAGTTCTTCGTGTCCCTCGCTGTTCCTGTGTTCAATGCTATCGTGGCGCACGGCTACCAGCGACTGCCGGCCCTTCCTGCTTGGTCAACTATCCCTTGTTGCATGGTCGACCCGGCTTGTTCGTGCACGGACTTTATTGCAAGCGGAATTGAGGGTGTTCATGGTTTCCTTAACGGCCTACAAGCCGTGAATCTGCAAGTCACCCCCTTCAGTGATGTCTTCCTGAATCGTCCAATCATCGAAAATCCCAGTTCTGTGACGTCGGTTAATAAGGATAGAAGAGCTTCACCAACATCTTGCCTCTTCATTGGGCGAGGCAATAGCAGCGAGGACAGTATGTTCAACCGCTGTCTGCTTCTTTCGCAGTTCTTCGTGTCCCTCGCTGTTCCTGTGTTCAATGGTATCGTGGCGCACGGCTACCAGCGACTGCCGGCCCTTCCTGCGTCGTCAACTATCCCTTGTTGCATGGTCAACCCGGCTTGTTCGTGCACGGACTTTCTTGCAAGCGGAATTGAGGGTGTTCATGGTTTCCTTAACGGCCTACAAGCCGTGAATCTGCAAGTCACCCCCTTCAGTGATGTCTTCCTGAATCGTCCAATCATCGAAAATCCCAGTTCTGTGACGTCGGTTAATAAGGATAGAAGAGCTTCACCAACATCTTGCCTCTTCAGCGGGCGAGGCAATAGCAGCGAGGACAGTATGTTCAACCGATGTCTGCTTCTTTCGCAGTTCTTCGTGTCCCTCGCTGCTCCTGTGTTCAATGCTATCGTGGCGCACGGCTACCAGCGACTGCCGGCCCTCCCTGCTTCATCAACTGTCCCTTGTTGCGTGGTCAACCCGTCTAGTTAGTTCACGGACTTCCTTGTCAGCAGAATCGAGGGTGTTCATGGTTTCCTTAACGGCCTACAAACCGTGAATCTGCAAGTCACCCCCTTCAACGATGTCCCTGAATCGCCCAATCATCGAAAAGCCCAGTTCTGTGACGTCGGGTAATAAGGATAGAAGAGCTTCACCAACATCTTGCCTCTTCAGTGGGCGAGGCAATAGCAGCGAGGACAGTATGTTCAACCGATGTCTGCTTCTTTCGCAGTTCTTCGTGTCCCTCGCTGCTCCTGTGTTCAATGCTATCGTGGCGCACGGCTACCAGCGACTGCTGGCCCTCCCTGCTTCGTCAACTGTCCCTTGTTGCGTGGTCAACCCGTCTAGTTAGTTCACGGACTTCCTTGTCAGCAGAATCGAGGGTGTTCATGGTTTCCTTAACGGCCTACAAACCGTGAATCTGCAAGTCACCCCCTTCAACGATGTCCCTGAATCGCCCAATCATCGAAAAGCCCAGTTCTGTGACGTCGGTTAATAAGGATAGAAGAGCTTCACCAACATCTTGCCTCTTCAGTGGGCGAGGCAATAGCAGCGAGGACAGTATGTTCAACCGCTGTCTGCTTCTTTCGCAGTTCTTCGTGTCCCTCGCTCTTCCTGTGTTCAATGCTATCGTGGCGCACGGCTACCAGCGACTGCCGGCCCTCCCTGCTTCGTCAACTGTCCCTTGTTGCGTGGTCAACCCGTCTAGTTAGTTCACGGACTTCCTTGTCAGCAGAATCGAGGGTGTTCATGGTTTCCTTAACGGCCTACAAACCGTGAATCTGCAAGTCACCCCCTTCAACGATGTCCCTGAATCGCCCAATCATCGAAAAACCCAGTTCTGTGACGTCGGTTAACAAGGATAGAAAGGCTTCACCAACATCTTTCCTCTTCAGTGGGCGAGGCAATAGCAGCGAAGACATTATGCTCAGCCGCTGTCTGCTTCTTTCGCAGGTATGTTCTCTTCAAAACGCTGATTGTGCATGGCCCGATAATCGCTTTTTACTGCTATTTCCTCACCCACGTAATTACGATCACGGTATTTGTTGTTTTGGTGACTTGTGCTTTGAGCTGGTGTATTCCATTAATGGCCTTCGCCTGAGTGGAGACGTTGAAACGAATCCAGGAACACTAAAGAAAAGAAAAACAGAAAAAAGAGGCCATCTCCACGTGGTGAATGATGTTGATTGGGGCGAAGCTCTGGTGGTGCTGATGATACTGAGTTTATTGTTCATAGGTAGTGCTGATGGTGCTAATTTTTTGTATTGCTCATAGGTAGTGCTGAGTTCCGGGTTGCGTTTCGACTTCATTATTACTGCTTTATGGTGTGTGAAATGCAGAGCCAGTGGTTCTTCTAGCGGATCAGCTTGGATCCACTAGAAGCCGTGGGAACGCATGTCCACCACTGAAGTCAACGGTCCATGCCAGAAAGAGAATGTGTGGTATGGAACGTGGTTATATACGCAGTTGAACATTTGACCGCAGCGCCTTCTCGTTTATAAACGTTGAGCCAATTCATGCAAAGGTTAACGTGGTTATATACGCACTTGTCCGCAGCGCCCTCTCCTGTATAGACGTTGAGCGGATACATGGAACGAAATATGTGTGTTTGTGAGTGTTTGGTTTGAAAAATCAGGCAATAAAGAAAAAAAAGGAGTGTAGCTTAGTGGATAAGTCGTCTGCATCGCAAACAAGCGCTCCTGAGTTGAAACCCCCATGCGAATGTACGTCTTTTTTTTTTTTCCTTTTTTTTTTAGAGTGGGCTGATCCCGAAGCCAGTGCAATCGATGTGAGCACGGACGCCGGACGGATGGATGGATGGACAAGGCTAGACCCTAAGGAGCTTCGCCCCTAAGACAAGATAACGTGATTTCTAAGTCCTGTTCCATTAACAGCTCAGTTTGGGAGCACCTGAGGGCTGCTAATTCGGGTGAGAGCGATAATGACGGTGGAGATATCGAGAGACAACCCACAGTTTCGAATAAGTGTGCTGAATTGCTGGCTGGCCAGGAAAAAATGGCTCCAGGCATGGCTGAAGTTAATTTATTCCATCAGTCAGTTACTCCCAATTTAACGCTCTTGAAGCGCGAGCGCCAAGTGACTCCGGCACATCTTGTGACAATCTGCTTATAGATCATTGTCTGACATGCTAGACAGACTCGTCTTGAGGAAAAACGACTTGGAAAGCCGTTCGCGCAGAAATACTCTAATCTTGCATGGCCTCACGGAAAGGGCAGACAAAACTAGTGAGTCACTACTTTCTAACATATCAGAAATATTCTCGGACAAACTGAATATTAACTGCCCACGTATTGAAAGGTGCCATAGAATAGGTCGAAAACACGACGATCATTCACATCCTGTTATTTTGGGTCCTCACCAGATTGAATTAGTGTGGTGCAAACTTAATGTGGAAAATAGATCTTTAGTTGTTGGCGGTGTCTACCGCCCTCCAGGCTCTCCCATTGATTACTTACACGCTTTATGTGACTTTATGCACGAGCAAAACCTGTCTTTTTCCAATGTAATATTAATGGGTGATTTTAATTTACCTAGCATCCAGCTGTCGCCTTTTCCACTGTCTGGTCCTGATGTTCAAATATGTAGAGAGTTACTGAACTTTTCATTGTCATCTGGTTTGAAGCAGATTGTTTAAGAGAGCACGAAAGAGTCGTCAGTTTTAGATTTGGTCTTTCTAAGTACACCTCTTTTAGAATACCGTTTTTAATGTGAAGTCGTTGACGGTATATCAGATCATAAGGCAGTCTTTGTTTCTGTCGCTTATTCTGTTTTTAAAACAAGTTTTGTTTACCACACTTTTGCTGATCTTAATTGTGCCGATGACGTGTCCATAATTGACTCTAAGCTATTCCTTTGAAGTGTTGGAACAACTTAGTATTTCTAGTGACGTGAATGTACTCGTTACATTTTTTTAAGACTTGATTAAATCGTGTATCCAGCGATTTGTGCCACTCAAAACTAAAAAAAATAACATTGTCACTCCTTGAATAACAAGGGAATTATAGCATTTATCGCGACTTGTCGGCAGACTGCAGCGTGGAAAACGTTGCGCTGGCCCTGTTAAGACTGCTCAGTTTATTAAAGCTAAGGAGAAACTCCGACTTAAAACTAATTCCGCGAAAGACTTCTATTTCAGTGTTAGATTGCAAAGCTTAATAAAAAGCAATCCTCGAGAATTCTGGAAATCTATTTTACCACGCAGCACGACTTCAAACTCGTTTATAATTAACGACGTAACCACCATGGACGCGCTGACAATCGCTACCGCGTTCGATACATATGTTCAGTCAGTATTTACTGTTGATAATTTCGAAGTTCCTCCTTTTTCTCATGTTTCGCAGTCTGCGGTTGACGACATAGATGTGAACGTTAGGGGTGTACTAAACCTGATTTTGAAGTTAGATACTAAAAAAAAAAAATCCTGGTCCTGATGACATTCCTAATTCATTTATTGTCCGGTACTCCCTTTGGTGCGGTCGGTATCTCCCGGTTTTTTTATTTTTTTTTTATTCAGAAATTAGTGTTAACGGCCACAGTTCCTTCATCTTGGAAACTCGCAAAAATCATTTCCGTATACAAATCTGGCAACTCGCAATCACTGTCAAACTACAGAGCAATTTCTATAACGGCACATTCATGCAAATTATTGGAACATATTGTCTACAGACATATTATAGAGTTTCTCGAAACTAAGAACATTTTATGCGATTTCCAAAGTGGTTTTGAAGCGGTTCTAGTACTATGACAGAACTAACAGGATCTGTTCATGATATTGGTAAGCCTCTTGATATCGGTAATCAAGTTGATGTGATATTTAAAGATTTGTCAAAGGCTTTCGACGCAGTTCCTCATTTTACCTTCTACACAAGCTTAACCTAATTCTAAATAATCATCACCTGGTCAACTGGATATTCAGGTTTCTTTCTGGTCGGTCACAGTTTCTCTACTTTAACTCATCCAAGTCTAGTACAGTTGATGTATCATCGGGTGTTCCACGATGATCAGTTCTTGAACCGCTACTGTTCTTTTTATACATCAATGGCCACGCTATATTTCCACAAAGATATGACTTTACGCTGACGACTGCGTACTATATTACGTGATAAACTCCTCCAATGACCATATAACCCTTAACAATTTTATTATGAGTTTTTGTGCGTGGTGTTAAACCTGGCAAATGAACCCCAACTTTCGTAAAACCGTTTTTATGACCTTTCTAGGCGTTCATCACCTCCTGTGTTTATTTATTCATTAGACAGGTTACGCCTAGAAAGAGTTTTCAAATATAAATATCTTGGCCTCTTTTTCACGTCAGATTTGTCTTGGTCTAAGAACATTGATACGACATGTAACAAATCTCTTAAAAGACTTGGATACCTGCGGCGTACCTTACGTGTGGCACCTCAAGATACTAAGCTTTCAACTTTTAAAAATTTGGCTCACCAATCCTCGAATATGGTTCTATTATTTGGTTTTCCTACAAACAGTCCCATATAAATAAAGTCAAATCAGTTCAAAGGAAATCAGTACGTTTTATTTGTCGTCGGTATGATAGAAACTTTTCTCATTCTTCTATCCTTTCCGTGTTAGGCCTAAGACATTTTTCTAAGCGGCCTGGTATTCAGCGCCTAAAGTCTTTGTATTTCATGATTAACTCATCACGTTTTAATTCTTTAGATAGCTACATAAATTTTCTCAAGCCAACTGAAACCAGGAGCCACCACGAATCAAACATTTTACCTTTTCATCCTTGTATTGATATGTATAAATACAGTTTTTTTTCTCACATCATTGCACGCTGGAATTTGTTACCAGGAAACATCCGGTCACTACAACCAGATGAATTTTTGTGTGCCGTTGACAGTGGTCCATAGTTATGTCTGGACCGTCTGTGTCTAACTCACACTCCTGCCACAGCCCCATGTGGGCTGCAGTATGTATAAATAAAATAAATATTCCGTCTCGGGTTTTACCGATCCTTACCGACTTGGAAGTTATTTGGGTGTACGTCGGCTACGACGCCCCCCGTAATAGTGGGTGTGCTACAGACCACCAGATAGCGATGAGGAATGTTACCAAGCCATATAAATCTATTTCTGAAGTGTCAACTAAAAACCCTAACGCCTTTATTACTTTTTTGGCGATTTCAATTACCCGAACATTGACTGGTCTGCCCTTTCTTCTAGTTCCGCTTTTCTCAAGAATTTATAGACTTTTGTTTACATTTTAGCTTTTCATTTGTTATCACTCAGTTTACTAGAATCACTAATCAATGCAGCAATATACTGGACTTATACTTAAGTCAAGGCCTCACTTTTCATTAACATTACGCACTTACCCGGCATTAGTGACCATCCCTTTGTCGATTTAACTTAATTTCTCTCTCTGCTCCACGTAGATCACCATTACTACAAATTCATTCCCAATTACGCGGGAGCTGACTACTCATCTATCAACTCGAACCTCAAAGATTTTTATCACACTTTCTCTGGTAACTTCTGGGAAAGAATGGTTAATGACAACTGGACTCTGATGCACCTAATTGAGCGTTTGAATCCACTGACCGGTATTATATCTGACAGCACTACCCTTTGTACAACAAAACAATTCACAGCCCATCCAACCAGAAAAAAAGGCTGTAAGCGGGCAACGACTGTCAACACTACGGCTTCTTGAAACGCCTAGGACGAATTCCCTAGAGCTTATAAATCCTCCAGTAGTCATGCCAAAAACAAATTCTATAGTCACAACCTCCCCAACATACAAACCAGCAAACCAAAAAAAATAAGAAAAATTTGGAAAATAATTAATCCGTCCCTGTCAATTCCATTGCAATTTTTAGATGAGGACAGATAAATACGGCGCTCTTGCTATTAACAATTTATTATGCTACATCTTTACTAACGAGGACTTGCTAAATGTTTTCGATTCGTGCCAATTCATTTACCCTCTTATGAATCCTATCTTAATTGATCGCAATGGAGTACTTAAGGCGATTGATCAACTGAAGGTGTCCTCCATCTCCGGAGACGACCAAATTAATACTGAGGTATTAATAAACACCGAACACACTTCTTCCACTTTCATTCTGCGACATATTCTGTCGATATCTTAAACTCGCACAAGTTCCATCCGATTGTAAAATTGCTAACGTCATACTCATTCATAAAACAGGCGATCGCCAACTAAGCAGCAACTATCGTACCATTTCGCTCACCAGCGTTTCAGATACACTCTAGGAACTTATTTTATATTCAACCATAACAAACTTTCTACAGCGTTTCTAACTGTCGCTTACTCAAATTTCGATTCCAATTTTTAAACTGACGCCATCTTCATTGACTTCTGCAAAGCATTCGACAGGGTCCCTCATCAACATCTTTTAAAGGAACTAAAATATATTAATCTTCATCCCTCTGTGGTCAAATGGATTTCTAAATTCCTCACTAATGTCACTCAGTAAGCTTCTATTAACAATGTAAAATCTTCCACAAGTACAGTAATGGCTGGCGTTCCTTAGTGAACCGTTCTTGGCCCCCTTTTTTTAGTCTACATTAACGATCTCCACCATGGAATCTCTTCTGCAGTGCGTTTGTCCGCCGATGACTGTGTCATCAATAGACCGATTCATTCACGCCGTGATCAACTACTCTTGCAGAAGGATCTCCAACTTATAAGTCAGTGGTGTGAAAATGGCAAATGGCTTTAAACTATAATAATTGTAAATCGCTATCGTTTTCACACAGTTCAAGTGTTTTATCTTCCTCTTACCACATTTCTAGCATCCCAGTAGCTGCTTGTTTATCTTATAAATACCTTAGAATTCATCTGACATCTGACCTGCCATTGACCACTCGCATAACATCTTTCACCGCAGATGCTAACCGCACTCTCTGATTTCTTAGCCGTAACCTTAGACAAGCTACGTCTCTAGTAAAACAACTAGCTTGGTCAGAACTAAACTAGAATTCGCTTGCTTTATATGGTCACCGTGGAAGGCATACCGAACTAACAACCTGAAATCCGTTAAAAGCAGAGCCCTCCGTTTTATTTATTCCGACTATTCCCCTTATGCAAGCACATCAGGATTTGGCCAATCAGCGAACCTTGACACACTTTCTCAACGCCGCAGGTCATCTCGTCTCTTCTTCTTCAACGGATCTTCTATTACAACAATCATCTCGGACAAAATTTTCTATCGCCTCCTTACCGATTTTTTTCTCGCCTCAACCATTGTTGACAACTCCGTCCGATTTCACCTTCGAGCGTCACTCACCAAATGTCTACTTTACCATTGGCCATTGACGACTGGAACGCACTGCCTGACGTAATTGTTTCCTTATCTGACACGAAGAAATTTGCTGCAGTCATTACCTTATATTTCTAACCTACAACTAAATTGCAGCGTGTTTTTTTTTAAATATTTGTGTTGCATTTTTGATTTTTGAGGTCTCCACTTCCCTGTATACTGTCCCCTGGTCCTTCAAGGAGAAATAAATTATGACGATAATGATGACGATGATTGTGATCTATAGGGCAGCTGTAAAACACTGACAATTTCTGGTTTTACGCATTTTTGTTGTTGTTGGCTCGAAAAACTTTTGACAACGTAATAAATGACCATATCTCGGATAGAATGTACATACGATCACGAAATACTGCAAAACCTTCGCTCTAGTAAAATGCAGCTTTATGGTAACCTCATAGATGGTACCAGCGTGTTATCTTGTCTTAAGACATCGCAAGAAGTCTTGATGTACTCGATCGTATGTAGTCGCAGGTGAGTTAAGTATCTTTAAATGTTACTTGTTTCATGATGGTCCCGTGTGAAAACGTTTGTATCATTGCGAATTGATAGATTAACATTTATGCATTCCCATCTTTATTAATGTGAATGGATTCATCTTGATTTTAAAAGCGCAGAAAAGACGAGGACAGAGTAAGAAACACAAACGACGGACGAGGGGGCAGGCACCGTCAACGTCGTTTGTGTTTCTTACTCTGTCCTCGTCTTTTGTGCGCTTTTAAAACCAGGATGAATAACTACCAACTAGCCCAACTTTCCAATCTACTGAATGGATTCACGTTTCTATCAATGTAAATGCATTGATAGAAATATTCAACAATGCGCAAGGGAGCGGCTGTACTTTCGACATCTCAAACACTCGGGACATATTAGGGAAAAAAAGTGGACACCACACACGCAGGTTTGTTGTTCAATTTTTTGTTTCAAAGTTTCGGGTGTTTAATATCTAGTGAATAGAATTCTTGGGTACAACGAAAGTCGGACTGACGTTTCATATATTAAAGAAACAAACCCACCTCCGGTCCCAGGGCCCGTCGCAGGATGGACTGCAGCAGGCAGTGTGGCGCAATCTCGACCACGATGGCGTCTTTGGGCACGTGCTCCAGGGCCTCCCGGAAGAGGACGGGCGAGAGCAGGTTGTTCACGTGGTAGGCCGCCGAGCAGTTCCGGGCCAGCGGCTCCCCCCAGCGGCTCTGCGGCACCGACGAGCTGATCCAGCGCTCTGTACGGGGGCGGGCCTCGGGGACCACCTAAGAGGGGGCGGGGCACCGTCAGCGTCGAGGCGACGACAGTGCAAGCGGGCGCCCCGGGTGGAGGAACACATTTTTCACCGTAAGGGTAAATTACATCTGCCAGTGCTCCAAAACAACCATTAGGCCGAGACAGGGCATAGATTTGTTTTAGTAATTACTGCAAAACTTGAATTTAGTTGAGAATTCCGGAAGTGTCTGACGGTTATTTTCACACCGACGCCACCATGTTTCAACTCGCGCGAGAAAGAATAAATAGCTTGTTGCAGGTTAAACACTAGACAGCCCCTTTTTCACCGGTGCGCATCTCATGCCAGGGTATTTCCTGCACGTTGGATGCAAAGTTCAGTGCAAGTAACGCAGTAGCTCAATTCAATTCAATTCATCTTTATTCACTCTAGTTTCGAGAAGGAGACAGGGAACAAAGCTACATTGCTTTTTTTCCTCTCCCGAAAATATATATGAAAAAAAAAAATAATGGAGACGTCGTCCTGTTAATTTTTGTTCCATCTACATTTTAAAGTTTCTGTTCTACTCCAATCTTGGGTTAATTCAACGCAGTAGCACACTAGTTAAAGTACTGTAAAACCCTTTATTTTCGCGGCCCCTATTTTTCGCGAATTGGTCACAGATGACATAATCGCGACCACTAAATTTCGCGAATTCCAGACGCCTGCATTGAAAATCTTAAGGACCGAAATTTTCGCGCGCCCTTAAATTTCGCGAATTCTTCAATTCGTGAAATTCGCGAAAATTGAGGGCTCGCGAATATTAAAGGTTTTACAGTATTCTCTCTTATCAATTACGCGCTGATTTATTATCACCGCGTTAATTGATGTCCGCGTGCCTCCAAGCGAGGACACTTTTCTCGCGCTGTTCTTTTCGAGACAATGCAAAATGATACCTTGACTTTGCAACCTGAGGGTTGGTTTGCCCCTCAGCAGTAAGGAGGAAGGTGTAGTTCATTCAGAACCGCGAACCGCAACTTTTTTATTTTCCCATTTTTCGGATTCCGAATTATTCTTCTAATTTATAGAAATCTGTGTGTTTGCTATGGAGTGCGAGGTTGGATGGCAAAGATTCGCCGTTCTGGAATAACGAAAAAACAAACTAAAACAGACGTTGCCTAAAAAAAATCCAGTTGCTAGAAAAAAAAAAAAAAACGCAAGACAAAAAATAACAACAAAAAAGAGTTAACAAGAAAATTTGGGAACGGCAGTGGATGTGCGTATGATTGCGCAAAGGAGAGTGGGCCCCACCTTATTGAGGGCCTCCTGCAAGTAATGGCTGTGGAAGGCCAAGTCCAGGCTGTTCACCTCCTGGCCAAACACGTTCTTTGCCTTGAGCTGTGCCACCAGCTCCGTTACCGCCTCTGCCGGGCCGGACACCGTCACCGAGTGCTCCGCGTTGTGGCAGGCCGGGATCATTCCGTTCCGACGTTGCTTTGCCTGCTCCCACGTCAGGCCTGGGAGAGGCCGGACAGAAGTCTCACCGGTTAGGGCAAGAGATCGCTGGCCATGTCCAGTATGGCTTCGTAGAGATAGCAATCATTGGTTGGATAAGGACATACAATGTTTATTGACAACGTTACCTCAACATAACAACTTCCGTTTGCAGAGCACAACAACGTCAGCACGGCATTCGTTAGTCTGGGGTATCGGGCAATAGCGTAATGCCAATAGAACACGAAGTCCGTACTCGTGTTAGGGCAGCTCACTTCTAGCAGCTACTACCGTTTGAATTTCTCCCAATTTCCACAATGTCGTTTTCTTCAGAGACGTTGCATTGCAGGAGTACAATGCCATCTTCTAGTGATTTTTACGCAAAACATTTTGCAGCATGCAGGTTTTGACTAACATGACGGCACTGTCAGGTAACATTGACAAAAAAATCTCATGAGTAATTGGCTATTGCCTTTAGCGACCATCGCCACCAGTCAGCTGAAGCTCAACGTTATTGAATTGATGGCATCAGAAGGACTCCGCTTTCAAGCGCTTTCTTGTCTCTTAAGAGTGGATGGAGTGAATCTCTCACTGGAATTGCCTTTGCAATAATAAGTTTTCTTTTTAAGAAAATAAACTTCAAAGCTTCTGCTGTCGATCACGTTTTCAACTAATTTTGTTAATGATTTAATTAAACTATGTGGCGAAGGATTACAATTAAAAATACCTAGACGAGAAAGATTACGCGAAATACACAAATGAAGGCCGATCAACTAGCCCGATCTAACCATCATTCAATCTGGAGCTCCACACTCTTAGGGCGACAAATGTAAAAAAAGCGCAAATTAATTTTCCGAATTTCGGGAAAAATTGCATTCAACTTGGTGTTCTTATATGGCATGTCTGGGGTGCCAATGTCGATAAATATTGGCTTTTACACGAAAACGAAGGTTCCTAAACATAGAAAACATTCTCGGGGACGAACTGGATAAGTATGCATTTTTGTCTCGTTAGTAAGGACCAGTTGCGTTATGAATGCTTTTTTGAGGGGACGGAGGCGTCCATATAGTAACTACTAACAATCCGTGTTGCGGATATATTAAAATTTAGAATAGTAGTTTCAAATAATACGCTATTCTATATTCGTTTCTATATGAACTGAGATATTCATGCTTTTCAAGTTATTGCTCGCATTGAGTTAGCCCCGTTGAGTGCGCTTCACACCGGGCACCTTTAAACTGCGGAGAAGAAATACACGTTCCATTTCCGCAGTGCACCGGTGCTTGGTGAGAAGCGCACTCAACGGGACTATCTTGCAGCGATTATGCGAGAGTAAAACTTGGGCAGCGATGTCTTGACAACCTACCCTCTTCCTGCATGTTTTTTTGTTTCTCTGTCAAACTCATTCTAAAGAACGAATATTTTTCGCGTAGCAAGCACATCTATGCACCCCGTCGATTAGGAAAGCTGCAACAATTTAGTAGTTTACCTATGTCACGGTTCATAAATATAGCTATACTGATATTAATTAAGCTCTATAGCGGACAAGTGGAATGTTAGGAACAACCTTCGCGGGTTCATCCGAATTTTCGTTTAGGCACGGTGCACGGTAGCGAAAGGCTCGGAGAAACCATTCGTCATTCCGCTAGAAAATATTTGAGCAAAACCACTTTCTGCTTCGAAATCGTTTCGAACTAAAAATCCACTATTTGCGCATTAATAACGAGGCATCAGTGTATTTAGACTTGAGGGAGTTGCAAGCAGCCTCGGCAACACACAGGAAGCCCACGTCCGGGCGGGACGACCGGCAGACAACGACCCGCGCCGAGAAGGGTAGACTGACCGACGGCAGCCATGGCCCCCTTGGGCAGCTTGCCCAGCTTCGAGCAGCGCCCCCTCAAGTAGGCGCACAGCACCGCCTGCTTGGCCGTGAAGCCTCCGTCAGCAAAGGCGCAGCCGATCTCTCCCAACGAGTGACCCACAAAGCCGTCCGGCTCCACACCCGCCGCCTTCAGCATGGACACCAGCGCCACCTACAGGAAAGCGCAACGTCCCACGCCCTGCCAACCACGCCCGAGAAGACTGAAAACAGACGCGTGCGACTCACATAGGTAACATATAAGTGTCTACAGGAAAAGGTCCCACATATTTTAATCGCTTCGGAACGGAGGGGCACAGACGCGGACGTCGGTGGTCGCAGCGGGCCCATATTGCTGGCGATGCTGTACTGTACACGAAGCAGCAACAATACACCATTTGCAAGATCCGCTTCTAGTGCTATAGCTTTATTTTGCACAAAAGCATTGGCATGGTCACTTGTATCGCAGCCATTTTAAGAGTAATTCCGCAGAGGGAATTACTTTGCCGTTTTTCGTGGTTTAGAACAACGCCGGCTCCACTCCATGGTATAGTTAATGCGTTCTTATTAAAAATATTTCTTCCCTAAACAGTTGGTGTATCTTGTTGTTGCTTTTTTTTATCAAAAAGAGTTGCCTTAGAAGCACTCGGGTATTTACAATATTTTTTTTTTTCGAAGATGTCAAAGAATCAATTTTGATCCGGAAGCAAGACACAAAAGCTGATGTTAGATGTTGTAACATGGGACAATATGAGGGCAGTAGAGCAATTGTTCCGAACATGGTACAATGATTTTGGTGATGTGAAACGAATGCTGCTTATAAGCTCATGCCAGCAAAACAAACAAAAACATGCGAAAACACTGGGGCACATGGTGTGCTGGTTCCATTTATCCGCACCACCCTGCACCGGTGCAGAAAAGTGTAAAATAAAAATCGAACGAAACCGTCGATGCCCCCCCTGGACAATGGGGCGAAATTCGAATGTTGAATTTAACATCACCTTCATTCGTCACATTCTCAATAGCCATTTCGAATTTAGAATAAATAAATAGCACGCGCTGGAAAGAGTAAAACCTGGGTATTTCGAAAATGTGCTCAATTTGGGTCGCTACAAAAAAACCTCCCAAGCTCCCTCTTAAATTTGGGTTCTCCACCGCGGCTCACCTGCACGGCGGCGACGGAGACAGAGGAATAAACCATCGTCCGGTTTTTGGCGTTGTCGCTGGTGATCAGCTCTACGAGGTCGATGCCGAAGGGTACAAGGAGCTCGTGGGAGCGGCGGATGGAGTCGGCAAACACGTCGAACTGCATCATCTGGCGGGCCATGCCGTTCCACTGACAGCCCAGCCCCGTGAAGACAAACCACAGCGGCCGCTTCTTAGACGGGGCACGCTGTACCGTGGGACAAAAAGGCAACGGTCAGGACGCACATGCAGCTCGGGTGCGGTAGTGGACAAAAAGAAATGGCTAACGACCACACAATTTGTGCTGCGATTGTGAGGGGTAGCTGCAGCGTTATGGAAAGGCACGTTGGAGAAGATTCGCCTTCAGCTAGTGTGCTGTATCATATGTTTGCCATGGGTCTTTGCTTTCAGCGGAACTGACAGAGGAGACTTGTGTGAGGAGATGTGTTCTTTAATAGAACAATTGCGCGAGATGTTGCATGTGTTGGAGGACACGGAGACGTGCTTTTCTTGTGTGTGGCTGAAACGTTCTTTCAGAACGGGGGCGCCCGTGGTTGAACCTGCGGTGGAAAGAGTGAAAATATGTATGGAAACTGTTCCGAAGAGGGGCGGAAAGACGCGAGAACGGAACCTGGGTGGCGGCAGTGGGGAAGAGAGGGAGCGTGTCTATGACAGCGCGACCTCGTGGGTATTTCGGAACAGAAGCTGCTAGAGGGAGGAGGGGGATGGGGGAGAAAGAGAGGGCATTGTGGGAGGAGGGGGAGGGACCGGGGGGGGGGGGGGTGGCGAGAAGGAGCCTTGCCTTTTGTGAGTTGTGCCTCTGGTGTAGAGCGGGTTTTTGCGTTCGAATACGAGAACTTTTTGCCGGAAATGGGCACTAACAGCTACCACAGTAAAACGGAAGCCTTTGACGAAGCCCTTGCAGATATGTACCTTTCAAATGGCTTTTGGCATTCCTGGCACATGCCTTGTACATGCACATTTATTGCACAGCTAGGTTTTATACAGGCCTTGAGCACATCTCGCACATGCCTTGCATACTCGCCTTTTGAACGGGCCTCGTGCACATGCCTCATGCGTGCCTTTATTTTTACAGAAGCGCAACTTATGGCAACCTAATTCCAAGGAAAAATAATTGCAGCTCGAGATTAAGCTCTATTCACACAAAATTCTCTGGTAGTAGATTGCAAGTTCGAAGCTAGCCCCAATCTTGCGGAAACTGCGATAGACATGCCCGTTGAAGAACGCCGCCCTCAACGCAACAACGCAGGGGCTATGGTGCCTGAGCCACCTAGACTGGAAGAAGGCTGGTACCGACCTCGATCCCCTTGATGGGCTTGGGGGAGCCGTCCACGGCCACCACGGAGTAGCCGCGGAACGGGAACTGACTGACGCTGGGCTGCCCGACCCGGTTGAGCAGGGCGTAGGCTGGGTCCGGCAGTGGTCCGTCCGCTTCCAGCCGGTCCAGGGTGGCCTACGAGGGGACACGGACCTGCCGTGAGCATTCTCGTCCATGCAAGAGCCCTTGGCACCAGAGCTCACAATAATCTAGAGCAAAAGCTCTCGGGAATCTGGCCACTTGGGAATCACAGACGTGGACATCGGCGGTCCCGATAGAACCATATCACTGGCAACGTTTTAATATACAAAAGAAACCAGCACAGCGTCACTTCAAAGGTCTGCACCTAGCTGTTTCAGATCTTTGTTTTGGATAAAAACAGTTGTGCACTGCGGAAAAATAAATGGCACTGACGAGCACTCGAATAACTTTAAGCCATCGTGGCAAAACGAAACACCTAACATATCGTCCGCTTTCTTTCTTTCCTTTTTTTTTCGCTCACTCTCTCATTCTTCCTTAGGATCACCAACGTCAGTACTTACGATTTGCCGAATACAAGCTCTTCCGTCGAGAATACTTTCTGGCGACGCCACTGACTTGAAGTTTCTCACGTTACCTAGGTCGGTAGACACCCCGCGTCGTAGCCCAAGACACCCCAAAATCCCTCCCCAAAGACAGGACGCCAGAAAACCTCACCGTGAGCGACTCCTGGGTCCTCCCGGCGAGCAGCACCAGCCGGGGCAGTTGGGGCTTCTCCCGGGGGAAGCAGTCCACGTGGGGGCCCGGGTTGGCCTCCAGGATGGTGTGTACGTTGGCGCCTCCAATGCCAAAAGAGTCGATCGCGACCAGGCCTCCCGGGAGGGGTGTGTGGCGGTCCACCACCCGAATGCTGCCATCGTTCAGCGACGGGATTCCTGGGTTTGGCTCGTTGAAGTGCAGGTTGCCCGGAATGGTGCCGGTCTCCATGGACAGAATCACCTTGGCCAACGAGCAGACGCCTGCGAGATGACGCCAGGGTCACTATCATGGCACGTCCAACCATTCGCTAATACGTAACGCTAACTAGTGAGACCCTTATTTATACCCGCGGATTTATAAGTGATGGAAGCGACGTAGCTTTTCCCGTTCCTTCTTGTAAAGAATACCGCCACGACCGAAATTCCTTACTCCTAGAACTTTCATCCATTGCTTTGAAAGAGACAGAAGTTTAACTGTCTGTTTAAGAAAAAAAAAAGTAGAAAGCAGTATAATACTCAGTATTGTACTTCGAGCATAGGAAAATTACGCCCAAATCCGCCAAAGCCCTTCCCCTCAGATGGCGCTTGCGATAAATAAAGCTTGGAGTTCCTCTATACGCTCCCTAGAGGAGCCAGAGTTGCGCGTCTGTTTTCCACGTGCCGCCGCGCCGCTATTCGCCGGGATCCGATCACTTGAGGAGCCAGATCAAATGTCGTGCAGAAAAGTCACCGCTAAGGCCGCTTGCGAATCCGTTAGCCGCTACCCGCAACCGAGCCGTTAGCCAGTTCGTTGGCGCATTCTGTCACGCTCAACAGGACTTCTTGGTCACGCTGTCCGCTGTTTGATCCTTCATCCTTCATGGAGCCTTTAGATTATGTGCGCTGTATCTATAGCTGCTGTCTGAAGTGTTGCAGTCGCAGCATGACTGGGTGCACCGCGCCCGGTTGTAGAAACCGCTCCAAAAATGGAAAAGGAAAATATATTTTTTTTCTATTCCGTTTGGCCTGCCGATCCGACAACAACTTCTGTAGCTATTACGCATCGGCAAAGACAGGCCGGCGCCGAAAAGGGCCAGGTTATGTAAAATGAGGTCATTTATTTTCTAAAAATGCCGTCCTTCAGTTTTCATTTGAGAGAAAGGCGGCTTTTAACAACTTCAGGTAGGCTTTTGGGCAGAAGTAAGCGACTACCCGTTCCGGAGGGTTGCCCGTCTTACAGCCGACATAAAACTCATGATCACTCATTTTTCGCGGTACCTGCATTTTAACGTGATTCATGGCGAATAACCACGATTCTGAAGTTTTGTTTCCGTCAACGAACGTTTCGACTTTGCTCTCGACTCTGTGTTCGTGCTATCCTCAACGAGGCTCTAAAGGCATTTATGTACACTGGAACACAACTCTCGCAAGGCAACGGTTAATCTCGTGTTCTGAGAAATTGCCCACCAAAGCTGGCGCAGAGCTCAGTATCATAGGAATATTTGTTACTGGTTGTGTGTAATGGTTATTTGGTATGACCTCTTATATTTTGTTGCATTTAGGATTATTTCATGGCTGACCATTTTGAAGAATGCACATGGAAAGAAAATAAACGGCTCAAGAAGACTGCAGTCCTAAGCAATTTCCTGTGAGTTTTGGTATGCCTAGTAAAGGTTCACTTCTTTGCTGATGCACTCTTCATGTGCCTGATGATGCATTATTGTTCAATAGGCTGATTATTGTTTAAGCTGTGCAGTGAGACAGCTTTCGGCGGGGCCTCACAAACGCTAGAAACACCAGGTAAGAGCACAATCTGGCATGTCAGTTTGCAGGCTACGGTTCAGGAGCACAAACAGGCACTTTTAATTATGATTTGGCTCGTGACATATTTTTGACTTTGCAGAACTCATAACACCTTCAGTGCCTGTTACACCTCCTTCTGCTAAGCTAAGGACAAACCTTCAGCATTGACAGGTTAGATGACAGGTCATAACTATTCAGCATTGCAAACATTACTGAGCACTTGCTTTTAATAATGCTTGTTCCTGGCGGTGCTTCGGGTGGTGCTTATACAACTACCCGATGACCTCATACATAAGTAAAGTGACCATACTCTTGAGGTGTGGGTGGGAGAAGGTGCAGAACTCACAAATCCCACTTTTTTCAGCTAGTTTTACTAGCCGGCGTACACACCTGGCACTTCTCGCCTGATTGACATAGGCAGATGTCAAAGTGCCAAGGGACCAGTTGATGTTGTTTTGAGGGGCCTGAGATTCACTCGTGCCCCTGCCACGCATTAGTATAAATCTAAATGAGACATGTATTGTCAAAGCCAATGCAGTAGTCGTTGGCGCCTTGTTCAGCTGTGCAAATGCGTGAATGTTTGATGAAAGAAAAAAAAAACACAGCAGGCCCTATATTCAGTTAAAAAATCTGCTTATTGCCATAAAATGCAAGCGTTTAGCCATTTGTCGATGATGTGATCTGCAACTGGCTGGCCTGACCACACCAGTAGTGTCGCATTTGTTTGCGTCTGCCTCAGAATTGCCTTAGCAAGCTTCATAAAGTGAGAGGGAAGCTGACAAGACACCAGTTTCGGCTAGCCTTCCAGGCAGAGCTGTTTTGAGCTCATTCTCAACACTACTTCAAATTGTTCCCAATTATTACGAAGTCTGAGAATGAAGTGCGAGTAAGTTGGTTAACGTTAACCCTTGGCGACCAAAGATCTGGTTGCTCTTTTTTCGACATCCCACTTATCTTGTAGGATTGCAGACGCTGGTATGGTCAGTACCCGTGCGGTTCATCTGGGCTAGCGATCCACTTATGGAGGTGAGATAAAAAAGGCAGCTTTTTTTTTTTTTGAGCACCAGGCTGCAAACATTTTGAAAGTTGCCTATTACTAATTGAGCGATAGAAAAACGAAAACATTGGCAGTTAGCAGTCAAGCTTTGCATGTGACAGTAGCCGCATCCCTCATTCTTTGCTAACTATGTCATGACAGTTACCATGAATAGCGACTAGAACACACTTTTCTTCACATGCAGCAAACAGTGACCTGAAATCTGAGAGAGAGGCACACCTAGAACGGCAACTGAACCTGGAGCGGACGTGACGCTACCAGGCAAAAAGGGAAAGGGGCTCACTTCGGAATTCGTTGGGAAAGGTCATCATCGAGTCACAGTGAAAAATGTAAAAAAATGCAACAAGTTGCAGTATTGCGATACAACCCAAGACTGCGTTGAATGATCATTGCCTTGTGAACATTGTGAAAATCGATTTTCTTGTATTTTGTATGATGAACCTACTTTGCATAGATTGATGGTCGTACGAAAACCGTTCTTCTCTGGCCGTCACCTGTAGGTGTGGTAGCAATAGAATTGCTAGACGCCCGTATCTGCTCGCGTGCGGGCGACATAGAAGAACCGCCTTCGAACGTCGCTCTTCAGTGGAGCTTGTCAACTGATCTTTAAACGGTTGTTCCGGATCGGGCAGCCGCAGTGCTGCCAACCTTATGGTGAATTCCATCGTAGATCCGGAGTGATTTCCAAAATCCGCGAGGGAGGCGAAATTCCGCTCCGTGGTACCCGCTCCGAATCAGACTTGTGCCTATCTCAAATACTCTACTCAAGATACGGTATCTCAAATACTTTTTGAAATATCTTGGTATCTTGCAAATACTTTTGATCGAGAGTACTTGATACTCTACCTTAATGACAATTCTAAGAATCTTGTACTCATTATCTGAAATACATTATTGACATTCCGGCATTTTCCTAGATTTTCCATATGAAGTGGCGTGGGCGTGGTACGAGCGAACGTGAACATTCTTTCGAGCAACCAAATCATGTAGCCAGCTTCGCTTAGCTACGGTGACTTTGGTAGAGCTCGTGAAAAAAACATCGCTTTCACATTTCAGCCCAAAGTTCGTACAATGAAGGTTTTCCCCTCGTCTTCCCTAAGCCGCCTTTTGTTTTCTAGAGTTTCCCCCGAAAAATCCTCATACAAAAGAGGTGGTTTTACGGAACTAAGGATTGCCCCTCTGAGGCGCTACGCAGACCGGGAGACGACCTGCGACAACAACGCAGACTTGAGTGTCAAGAAAATAACAAACAAAAAATATTATAAAGTGGGCACACACACACAAAAAAAAACATTATTTTTTGCTTGTATATTTGGCCTCGCTCCTGCATAAGGTCTAGGCTTTCTTTTTGTTTATTTTATTTTTGTCGTCAGTCCGTCACTCATTGCTGTCGCGAACACTGTAAGCGAACATCGAAAAGCAGAGAACAAGACAGGAAACGAACTAAAACCTGGACGACCTCTCAAAATCCCAGCAAAGCGTCCCCCAACGCTGAGTGCCTTTCTGAACACAACCTACTTAAAGAAGGTCCGACCACTGCCGTGGCTATTATGTGGGTTCTCTTTGGTATCCATTTACTCATACCCGTATCCAAAGTTCATTTATAGTGAACTCCCCATATATGGAATATAGATTGTATTTAAACGATGCGTCTAAGGTGCGCCGTAGGACGTGATATTCAGCGATGTCACTATAGCTAAAGCGACCTCTTCATTTCTATCCCAGAAATGTTTTGAAACATGTATCGGTGATATTGCCACTCGCGTCGCTTAGGGAGCGCGTGGCTGAATGGTTACCGCGTTTGGCTCTCGCGCGGAGCCGCCTCCGGGTTCGATTCCAGAGAACGGACTCCTCTTATATTTATTATTTCAACTTGACATTCTCGTAAATTCGAAATCCTTGTACTGTGGTCGAGTTAGGAATGTTGTACGCGGGGAACGTTCTAGGCCGAATGTTCCAGAAACCCACGCGTGAACAAAGGTGCTCCGCTTGGCGGTAGCGAAAGCTTGCGCTAAGAACCTCCTGGGTTCGGTCCCCGCCACCCCCGCCCGTTTCGATCTGCATGAGGTTCGTACCGGCACGCGTTTGAGGAATCACTACTGCGTGATGCACTTTAAAAACCCCAGGTGAGCGGTTGTACTGCACTGGCTAAATTTCCCATCTACAGCTAAGAGACCGATTACCCGTTGAGGTGTACTATCATCAAGGCTGTATAATCATACAAAAGCCAGCGAATTTTTTTTTGGCGAGGGGGGGGGGGGGGTTTCTTTCGTCTTCCCAAAGCCGCCTTTTGTTTTCTAGAGTTTCCCCCGAAAAATCCTCTTACAAAAGAGGGTTTGGAGTCAGTCTTGTCTTAGCGCTCGATCTTGCTGTTTCGTCGACATCGTCGCCTGCGACGCTAGCCTTTTCCTATTTTGTTTTGGGCACAAGTTGGCCCCATTAAACGTTTAGTTTCTTCAGTCATTCGCCGCCTGATCATTTCTCATTTGGGACAATATTCTGCTCCATATAGTTGGACTGCATAAAATAGCCCCACAATTTTTTTTGCCGTTTTGTGTTGTTGTGCGCTAATAAACCATTCTGGTAAACCAAATTTGCGCAACTGTATAATTGTCGTTGCAACTAATGTCGATACAAAATACGTATTGCGGAAGTATTTTCAAAAGTACTTGAATTACATTTCTAAGTATTTGTATTCTACTCAAGATACTTCACAGTGAGAGTAACATGAGTAGTATTTCAAATGCTTTATGAAGCAGGTATATAGTAACTCAACTTAAATACTTTTATCGAGTATTTCGTCAAACACTGCTCTCAATTCACGAAGGGAGATAAACTCGCATTTTTGGAGTGACCTCTCCCACACCATTCCCCCCCCCCCCCCCCTGCTTCCCCCTCCGTTCTTCAAAATGGCCGCTGCTCGAACTTGACAAGCCCACCAACGCCTCAGCCGACTGATTTTTTCGATGACCAGTGACAACTGTCACTGCTTAACTGCAGAAATAACACGCAATACAGACCGAACGAAAGTATACGTTCCGCGGCACCCATGTCACAAATAACAAATACATCCGCGTTCGGCACCGTCACATACCTTTCGGCCGCCTTGAAGTGGCGGGACACGAACAGCGATTGCCATCGGTGGAGTTCAGATTTCTGGTACGACTTTAATAAACACAGAGGTAAGAAACCATCACTTGCACGGTTGTTGCATAATCTCTTCTTGCTTTATTACACGGGAAAACGCCAGCGGAATGCAGTGTAAAAAGGTAAGCAATCATTGGCTGCAGAATGAACAGGCCTAACCTTGCGCGTGCCTCCGGCTTTTCTGTCGTTCTTCCCTCACGATCACAGTTGTCAGCGCTTAGGATTTACCACACTCCACAGTCCCGGCTTTATATCCCTAGTCTACGTGAGGTAGAAGCGTTCGAGCCGTCACCATTGCACGTAAACAACCGACGCACCCGAACAGATCCAACTCGACGACCCGACCGTGGCCCACTGACCCACCGATCCCGCCAACCTCGCCGCGCATGCGCACTGCCGATTTAGGAGGAAATGACGTAGAGCGCTCTGTACTTCCGGAAAGATCTGTGAAATCCCGCAGAGCAAGTTCGGCGGGGTTTGAGGCGCTCCGTGGAGCGGGCGCTGCGAGAGATCTACGAGCGGAAGATGACCAACTCGAGCCAGATCTGCCAGTGGAATATGCGCGCTCCAAATGGAGCGCTTTTGGAGCGCTCGAGATCTCCGAGCGAAATTCATCATTAGAGATTTTCCCCTAGATGTAGGAATTTCCGTCAGCGTTTAGGAGGAAAGAAAAATTTGTTGAAATCTAGGGATTGTTTTTTAATGGGTATAAGATGGCTTTAGAGACGCGTCCCTTCCCTTCTTCCTCCTCGTGCCGGCCGAGTGCAGCAGGAAAAGGGCTTCATTGTATAGACCTTTCCAATGTTTACAAATCCACAGCTCAGCGTGCGATCTCCACAGCTCAGCACGCGCGTGTGCGTCGCTTCGGAAAGCGAGCAAATCACGCGCGATACGCACGAACACTGAAAATGAAACCGGCCAGCAGCCCTTTTCTGGAAAGGTCTATAAAAGAGAGTTTTAGTAGATCGGGTTTTCAGGCCACGCCATCTGTAGCGGGAGCTCGCGCTGTCACTTCGATACACGCTCTGAATCGCGCGCCCGTAGCGGCAGCGGGCCTTTGGAAACGATCTACTAAAACTCCCTATTGTCTTGGCCGGAGATGATTTCCAGTGGTAACAACAGCGATATTGAAAGGGGGGGGGGGGGCACACAAGGCCAAAGTAACAAAGTTTGGTTATGTAAAAAGGTATTAACGACGCACACTTAACCTTTAAATGGCCACCCAACTGCAGGAATCAATTCTTAAGCTACTCCATAACGATAATCTAAATATTGGCGCAAATTACCATGTTTTCTCAAATTCTAGTGAAATCTAGGGAAATTTTCGATAAAATTCGGGGAAGGAACGACTGAGGAGGTTGGCAACACTGGAGCCCGTCCAGCGGCAGGAGGGGCGCTCACCGGCGGCGCACTCGGAGTGGCCCATGTTGGACTTGACGGAGCCGATGAGGAGCGGCTCCTTGCGTCCCTCGCCGCAGAAGACGTTGCTGATGCCACTCAACTCCTGAGGATCACCCACCTTGGTGCCGGTGCCGTGCGTCTCAAGGTACGACACCGAGAGGGGGTCCACCCGGGCCTCCTCGTACACGCCCCGAAGGAGCGCCTCCTGGGCACGGCCCGAGGGAAACGTGACGCCTGCAACGAGGGAAGAATTACCCCTCTGCACTCCAAGTAAAGGGCGTTAACCCACTAAACACTGCTCTTCTTTTGGCAGGAAATATGTTTTATGGACACGATTTCCATGGAGATTGGTAACATTTGGCTGCAAAGGTCCGTTCACACACCTGCAACTGAGTAGGACCGGCTGATACAAGACCGGTTTTAAGCCTGTTGCCACGGCTCAGGGCCTGCTCCGCAGCAGCGCATCCGTTCCTAAGCCGTCGCAAGAGGCTTAAAATTTATTCTTGTCTTAGTCGGTCCTACTCAGTTGCAAGTGTGTGAACGGGCTTTAACGGAGAACCGACAGCGAAAGGCGCTTCTATGCCCATAGGAAACCATATAAAAGACCTGAGAAAAGTTTTCGGCAGAATTTGAACACAAAACCTTGAAATTGTGATTCAAGTGCTTTACCAACTGAACTAAATTCGGTCTTTTTATTTTTATTGCCCGAGTATTTTTTGAAAAAAAAAAAAACAACCGTCGCAGCATAAAAATACGTCACCAACACTTTTGGCTAAACTATCGCGAGACGGCACTTCCTCTTGCACGAGAAGCCAAGACCTTCGCGAATAAGGACTGTTCCTCCAATTCCGGTTGTGGTGCGGCATATCGGGGCGTTTGTCGGAAATGGGAGCGAATCTTCGGGGACACACTTGCTCCGTGGCGAGACACCGTGGCCCTCTAAGCACGTAAAGGCAGCAGAACGTATGCGAGCTTATCGAGAACGCAAGGGTCTGCGAAAGTAGCGGGAAGAGCCTTTTCCAGAGGCTTATCAGTCGGTAGAGGGCTTGTCACACATTCTGAGCTTACCAGTCTTTGAAAGCATGTTCACGCTTGCTAATATTTTTTTTTTATTTCCACTGCAAAAGCAGATTATGCATTGCCACACGCTCAAGGCAGGTTCACGCAACCGCTACTGCCGACAACCCATTGCAATACCACCGTTTCTTAGTGATATCTAGTAGTAGTAGAATATGTTTATTGAGAGGAAAGAACAACCAAGATAGCTTCATTATAGAGCCATCTTACCCGGAGAAGAGATGGAAGGTTGGATAGGGTGGTGGGGTGAGATCGTGCGTTATGCCAGGTTCACTGATCTGACCTCAAAAGCCGAGTTAATAATTATCTTTATTTATTCTAGTTATTCTCAGGGAGGCGGCCCTAGAATTGCATACTACCAGAGCGAGCGTCTTGCAGCATTTGCGAGATCGAATGTACGTACTTTTTATGAGAAACGGTCGTTCATTGTCGCAAGTATTTACGAGCCGAATCGCGAAAGAACGATGCGTGAAAGAGATAGTAAACATACCGAAATCTCGAGTCTTCCACGGATATTCGATAGATGGAGCCATGGGTTTTCTTTCGTCGTAAGAGATCACAAGATGTCGTAACGCACTCAGTCGTAGGCAGTCGCAAGCGTGTGAACCAGCCTCGAGTACGTCTCTACCCAAATGTAGCTCTAACCGTCAGGATCAGATAACAAAATTTCCGAACTGACCGTTATCGTATTCAAAAGTTCCATGTGATTTACAGAAACTTTCAATGGGAAAGTGTGGACACGAATACACAGAGGTGAATTGTGTCAACTACCGGGAACAGGCCCCATTTTCTCATTGAATGTTTTAGTAAATCACAAACACGTTTTAAGATACCAGCTCGTTCTTAAACTCTGGACTCTAGACCAAATCGTGACATGTAGGCGGAGCGTTTCGCGATGCGTAGTGTAAAACTAAATGCTTTCGGGGAAAGCTGTATACTAACATTGCGCTAAAGTCACATCCCCCATTTGGACCCCCAACGGAAGAGAGAGAATGCTACCTTTTTTTTTGGGGGGGGGGGGGGGGGGGTAAGAATTTCGAGTGACGGGGGGCTCTTCTATCATCTTGTAGAGGGAGAATATCGACGTCTGGGACACACAAAAACGAATATCGGTCAGATAGGAGTTCCTCTGTCCCATCGTCTCTGGTGGTGGCCGGAGTGCTGACGGCAATCATGTCAGGTGCAAAGAAAACGTCTCAAATAGACTCCATCCTACGAGGTGTCCCCCCCCCCCCCCCCAGCATTACGGGCTTTATTATCACCAAAAACTGTGAATCGCCGGAAGCCCAAATGTAGCGCTATCGGTCCGATTCAGGTGCCAAACTTTCAGAACTCATCTTTATATTATTTATTGACGATCTTAACTTTTCAATTGGGAATTGGCGACCGACGAACGGAGCTCCCGAATACATGAAACTGAGCGATGCCAGTTGCTGAAAACGGGCCAAAACGGGCCCCATATTCCCATGAAATGCTTAAGATAATCGCATACTTTTGTAACGAGACAATGGTTAGTGAACAAAAGGTAAGGGCGCAAACGAGCTGGTGGTGGTTAAACATTTCGACAAAAACCCCGAGACTGGGACAAAAAGGGACGGACAAACACAAAGTCTCAAAAGACTTTGTGTTTGTCCGTCCCTTTTTGTCCCAGTCTCGGGGTTTTTGTCGAAATGTTTAACAATGGTTAGTTCTGAAACGTGGGCGTCTGGGTTGGACCGTTCGTGCTGCATTGGGCCGGAGAATGAGCGTTCGGCGATGCGCAATACGTTTTTGCAGTAAAAAAAGAAAAGAAACACTTTCTCCTGACATTTTTAGGGAAGCACACCCTGTAAGAGGCGTCTACGGGTGAAGAAGCACCGGCGGCGTCTGGACGAAGATGTCTCTTGGACGTCTTCGTCCACTCGCCTACGCGGGTCTACACAGGGTAGGGGGCGCGTGCAGGAGCGTCCTGCTGCGGGCTGAGTCAGCGCCAGCTGGAAGACAAGGCCCGTGGCCCGTGAAAGACGTCACTGTTAGTGGACCCGCCCTATGCGGCAAGCGCGCTGAGCCTCGACGAGAGTCGCTGCAAAGCGGCGCGCGCGTCCACATTGGCGTCGGCCTTGTGCTAGCGTCGCGCTGGCGGCGACGCTGACGCCATCTGGACGGCGCCGCGTGGATGTGATGACGTTTGAGGCGGAAAGCGTCTTTTAGGCGGTATTGGCCGAGTACACGACCGACATGCAGTAGCCGCCAGTGTGTCCCCTACACAACAGAGTTCTTTCGGGGTCCGTGCTCACCTTCAACCTTGAAGCCGTCGACGTTGGCTTTGACGTGCACCAGCTTGGCGTAGATGCGGCGTGCCTCCGAGACTCGCTGGACGAAGAACACGCCCACGGCCTCGCTCCTCACGTAGCCCTTCCCTGGGAGGAGAACACGGCGCACGGAGCTCCGACCCGGCTCTTTTGAGGCACGCCCGAACATCTACCGAAGGGTTTGCTCTCGTTTCCCGAAGGGCCGTCGAGAGTTCCAAAAGCACTCGGAAACCCATCAATAGCAACTGCGAAGTTCCACCGCATTTAATAAATAATCTCCGGATAAATAGTCGGGGTGCAGACAGTCTAAACGCTTAAAAACTCAACGTTGTCTTTGCGTAAATTATTTTTCGAGGCATACGATCTTGTCTAGTTTGCAAGTTTTTCAAGTCGTATGATCTTTTCTTTTTTTTTAACCTTAACTCGTTCTAGTGTGTACGTTGCTGTTTTTGCGTTTTCTCCGCTCGCTGTAGGCCACTGTAGGGGCCCAAGGATTGTCAACCGTTACACTACAGCTTCTTTCATCGACTCAACCATCATAATAGATAGAAATTAAAGGTATTTATTATTATTATTATTATAAAAAAGGTCCAGAACTGAGTGACAACAAAATCGAATCTAATGACATGTTCCAAGCTAACGCAAGCTTTCTGGTGTCTCCCTTTCTAGGACAAACTTCATGTTCAGATGTCTCCCCGTAAGAATCCTTGCCAAAAGTTAGGAACACCGGCGGCCGATATACTTTTCGGGGCACTGCTACCTGCGCGAAGTGTGCGACTAGATCCGAGTTAACGCCGAGGGGTGACTCAGCGCTAGGGTACCCAATGCAGGCTCAAAGTCCACGCTCTGAATATGGTCGGATAATCGATCGGATAATCGACGCAGTAGCTAGTAAAGAACGGTCGATTACGAACACCGCGTAGAGGCAGGAACTCCTAACAAATCCCTGAGAAGGTGAGGTTTGAGATCGACAGGGACGACCTTCAATTGTCTCGCCACTAATGCAGTTTATGCGGTTGAGTTATACGGCCAGGGAGACATACTCTAGAAGGCGTCACGATCAGTCGACTGAAATATGCCAATTAATAGTTTGATTATAAAAAGAACCACGTTGTTTAAATTAGAGACTTGCCGAGCGTCTTAGAAAACCAAGTCAGTCAATTTAACAAATACAGGGAGGAGCATATGTGGGAGGCACGGTGGAGCGCTAGAGTTACCTACCACTCATGCAGCAGGCGCAAGGCTACCCACTCGATAACGTACCCGTCTCTTCTCCGGGTTTTCTCACCCTCGCCTCGCGCCTGTTCCGCCAGTGATAGCTTAAGTGCACTGCTGCGCTTCCCACGCGCTCAAAGTGTATATAACATTTGTCTTTTTGGTGGTTTTCGTCTATTTCCTATTTTGTCTATTTTCACTGCCAACAAATTTTTGCTGATTATTTGACTTATCGTGACAATTGTCCCCCTGTACTGTGTTCCCCTTGCCGAAACACCCACATGCACAGACCTGATTGTGTATTCTTCACTGTTTCTTGCGCGAGCACCCTACCTTCGAGAAGACTTGGTAGTGCCTTGCTCACCTCAAGTGCATGCGTGCAGCCAAAGCACAGTGAAGATTTCATGGAGCGCGCGCTATAGGGGCCGGCTGTTCCAAAGACACACCGTCCCTCACTAGAGACCGGCAAACGTAAAAACGGGTTTCCGAAATCAAGTCCCGACAGAAAGCGGTCTCACCGTCGGCGTCGAAGGTCTTGCACTTGCCGTCTGGTGACAGCGTGCCGAGGCGGTTGAAGTTGAGTGCCATGGCGGGCTTGATGGTGAGCGTGCTGCCCCCGACCAGGGCCGCCTCGCACTGCCCCGAGCGCAGCGCCAGCATGGCCTGGTTGAGCGCCGTCATGGCCGACGAACAGGCCGAGTCCACAGTGAAGCTCGGCCCTGGGAAATCATCCAGGCAACGCCGCCCGTCAAGCCTTCCCCAGGTCGGAGACCGCAACGTTACCGAGTCTCTCTAAACTCGTTGAAGTCGAAAGTTCACGGAGCCCGCCGGTTGGACTTCGCCACCAACTTTCTGTTTGAAGAACGGCCCCGGAAGTTAAGCTTTGCAACTTTGCGGATCTTCTATTGAAAAGAATTGCCGCCGAGGGACCCCCTCCCACTCTCGGAATCCATCCAATAGAGCAAAACATAGCGAGACCTTCAAATAGGCCGATAGGGCCGGGGATTGTGCCGTGGTTCTACTCCGCGAGGAAGTCGCTCACCATTGAAGTCAAGCGAATAGGAGACGTGGTTGGAGAACATGGCCCGGCAGCAGCCAACCAGGGCGCAGCCATCGATCTTGTTTGTGTCCACACTGAAGGTCTCGAAGCTCTCGGAATCGCTGCTGCCCATGAAGACTCCGATTTTGCTTCCCCGCAGAGTGCCCGGGTCGTAGCCGGCATCCACGATCGCCTCGTAGGACGTCTCGAGGAACAGGCGCAGCTGCGGATCCATCACGTGCGCCTGCTTCGGGTGCACGCCGAAGAACTGCGCGTCAAACCGGGACAGGTCCTGGATCTTCCCCGACCGTTTGGGAAGGCCATGCAGCCCTACAAAAAAAGAAAAAGAAGAAAAGAAATGGGTATCTCTTTCCCAAAAGACTTCGAAATGCGGCAGATTCCTCTTCGCGCTTTTCCTTTTGCGGGTGCAGAGGCACACTGAGAGGATTCTGTGAATAACTGTCACATGACGTTATGGAGTCACATGACGGCACAATGTCAGGTTATGTCACCGAGGCCATGTGCCAGGAATTCAAAATCTACGATGTTAGCCCTGTAAATGCAATGAAACAGATTGTTATTTAAAAAGGGTTCGAGCATTTCTTCGGTTTTCTCGGCGCTCGGTACCTTAGGGGAAAGAAACAAGAGCAAGCTCTGCACGTAGCTGTTCCCGGACGTTTTCTTGGCACTTATTCAAAGCTAATTACTTGATTGGTTAAATCGTTTTTTTTTCAAGTCTGAACATCCAAGATGTAGGTAATTAGTGAGTTTGGAAAGGCTTAACAAAGTAACCGTCTGGATGATGTGATGATTTTGTTTTGCACAGCCAAATGTGAGTAGACCCAAATGTGAGAATAAACCAACGTGAGCATAACCCAGTGCGATCATAGGCTAATGTGGGTATAGACCAATGCGAACATAGACCAACGCGAGCTATTCCAACGTAAAAGACCATTCTAAAAAAACAACAACAACAACAAAAAACCTAGTCGCTTCTCATCGCCCTTTCCACGCACTACGCCATCCGATATACCGGCCAGCGAAGTAGTGCCCACGAATAAAAAAAAAATTGGTTGTGTGTGTGTTTATACAGCCTAGAACTTGGTCTGCCTCACAGGGGCGACGAGTCTCCCAGCTGTAGATGAGAAATTTAGCCAGTGCGGTACAACCGCTAGCCTGGGGTCTTTAACGTGCATCACGCAGTAGTGATACACGACCGCACGCCGGTACGATGCTCATCCAGATCGAAACGGGCAGGGGTGGGGCTCGAACCTAGGATCCCTGGGTTCTGCAGCGCGAGCTTTCGCTCCACGTGCTCCGAGCTGGTGTGCGCTAGACCACTCGGCCACCGATCCCCCCGAATAGAAGCTGCACATATTTGTCTAACATTTTGAGATTTTGCTTTGAGACAAAGCAACACGTTAACAGAACGTTGTCCGCTGAGTGATATCTTCGCTATGTTTCCTTCGTGTTCCGAAAGTAGCTAAGCTCTTTCGGAACGTGTTGCTTTGAGACAAAGCAACACGTTAACAGAACGTTGTCCGCTGCGTGATATCTTCGCTATGTTTCCTTCGTGTTCCGAAAGTAGCTAAGCTCCGCCCAGAACCGTACCTGTTCTAGAGGTCCTGAAGGTGCAAAGAATAAACACCGCGTTCGTAAATCCCACAAAAAGAATCGCTTTTCTCGTTTAAGGAGATTTTTTAAATGTTGGGGGTCCCAGTTCTTTTACCCGTAAGTCGAAAAAGAGTTTTGTTGAAGGAAAGGTGGTAGTAGCCTCAGCGCTTGGTCATGCCACTTCATCGTTACAATGCTTTCAGTAAAAAGAAATAAAGAATTTGCGCGGTTTTAAAACAGCGAAGTCTCGATCGAAGTTGTTACGTTTCAGTGAAAGCCAAATTTGCAGTGGCAAATATATTTACCTCGATTGTTGGACCCTCGTATCACATCAGCTCTAACTTAATATTGTCGTGACAGTTGGTAATCAGATAGGGATATTGTCATGCTTTCCCGTTCGACTGCGTGAAAATTGCATTTTTATTATAATTGCGCTTTATGAGAAATGCAGCGGGTGACGTGCCTTCCAGGCACGTGTGAAGCCGTATCTAGGAACGCCCTCCCTTTTTGTAGCTTATTTTGTGTTGTTGTTTTCGAAGCTTTCGCTGTTGGCGAAGTCTTCCCCAAGCGTGCGGAGCAGGTGTTTGGCAGCCGGCCATCTTCCTTCACTCCCTTTTTTTCGACGCTGACTCAGAGTTAGCTTTAGTAAGAAGAACCTTTTTCCAAAAGTCCACGCCTTCCGCTAGCTGCTCGGAGGCCGCCATATTTTCGGCACAAGCCTTGAGCCTCCATTGAAAACGAGCGCTGTCTCAGCGTTGGGCGCGACTCGGGTGCAAATAAATTCGAGACGAGTGCTACGTCCGTACCAGCTCGGATCCAGTCACACGCTTCGCAGTGCGATTGGCGTCAAAATATTGCTACTGCCACTGGCGGTATCAATATTTTCCGATTGGCCCATCGTGCCGGTGGTCGCCACGACAGCAGGATGAGGGTGCATCGGCGACGAGCACGGACCCGGTCTGGACGGTAGCACAGGGCGAAGGGGAGCTAAGTTGGAAGGTCATTTTGGCCTCATTCGATTCAAATCGTATAGTCCACAAGCAGATGTCGATTCGGCTTGAGAATCTCAAATGGATCGAACTCGGTTCGATGCGATTGGCTGCTGCCACTGGCGGTATCAATATTTTCCGATTGCCCCATATGCCGATAGTTGTGACGACAGGAAGATGAGGCTGCGTCGGGGACGAGCACGGACGTGGTCTGGATGGTAGCACAGGGCGAAGAAGCGCTAAGTTGGAAGGTCATCCTGGCCGCATTCGATTCAAATCGCTAGTCTACGTGGAGATGTTGATTCCGCTTGAAAATCTCGAACAGATCGGACTCGATTCGATGCGATTGGCTACCGAATTGAGGCGCTTACGTGGATGCGACTGTAGTAATTAAGATATCGTACCTAATTCAGAACGCTAGCTCGACCTGATGTGCTACTGCCGCATTCATGTAAACGCAGCCAGTGTTGCTTCATGGACTTTTGAAGCGGGCCTATTCTGCTTTCAAAGATACCATCTCCACATTTAGGCACTTATCGTGCCTTAAACGAGGTGCTGGTACGGGGATGCTTCTCGCGCGCGTCGCTCAAGGTAACTTCCGTCGTGGCGCATTCGTGAAAACCTCGTGGCCCGCAAATGGCTAAACAACCCACGAAACGCGCGGCGACAATATTCGTGCCGTAGCGTATCCGATTAACACGGATTAACAGCCGCAATATAAGCGCGCATGGGCCATAATTAAGGTCGCCTCGCGTTTGCGCGCTCCCGTTGTCCCCGTCCTCCTCCGCGTCCACCAAAGGCATCACCAGCGACGTCACCCAACTTGAGGTGGCCTCAGCCTTCTGTTCTTCGGAGCCCCCAAATCGCTGTAGCCCGTGCTTGACCCCCAGAGATGAACGCGTTTTCGAAAAGCTTGCGGAGGGGGTCAGCAGCTCAGCAGTCAAACGACGGCAGCCTGCTTTTTTTCCTTCCTCCCCCTCACCACTGGAGGGAAACAGTAAAGTTGAAAGTTTCGGCACTCTGGTTGGCGCGTTTTCGTAGACATCACATCACATGACTTACGGGCCAGGAGATGTGACGTCCACGGCTCATGTCCGAAGTCTCTAAACCCTGTACTCTAGTGGGTCCGGCGCCGGGGTCACGCCGACAAGGGATGACCAGAGGAAAACTGGCGACTCCCTCGTCGGGGGGAAGATGCGGGGGGGGGGGGGGGTGATGTTTTTTTTTTAATTTTCTTGCCGGATCCCGCAAAGGTCATCCTGGTGATCCACACTGTCTGCTGATAGTGTCACGAATGACAAGTGATGAGGCCATGAAAGCTGAAGCAAACTAAACATTTAATGGGGGGAACTTGTGCCCAAAGACATAATTGAAAAAGGCTAGCGTCGCAAGAGTCGATGGTGGCAAAACAGCAGTATGAAACGCTGGAGCGAGACTGACTCCGCTTGCCGTGCGGTGTCCGTTATGTACCCTTTGGGTTTCTGGAACCTTCAGCGTAAAACCTTCGGCGCGTAGAACATTCGAAACTCAATCAGGCGAGAATGCTCCAGAACTCAGGTTCGGCTCAAAAGTCTCATCGGCGGCGCCGTGACCTCTCACCGCACGCCATACTTCACATTCGTCAAAACTTTTTTTTTTAGGAAGAAAAAAACAAAAACAACACACTCAACACGCGCACACACACCGGACTTGGAATCTCTATACGAGCGTGAAAAGTTCAAAGGTTCGCGCCACTCCCGGTCAATCGTTCATGCTTCTCATGGGGCTTCTCATGTCTACAGGGCGATACACTCAACACTCCCAGTCTGACTCATCGTCCGGAACAGGTTTGGTCACAAGCTTACCCTAGATATAACAGCCATGCAATAAAACACTCTGAACATACTCGATAGCCCGTGACATTCACGTGCTGTAAACAGTTAACAAGCGTTATTATTCGGCAGTATAGCTAAAATTCCAAACATTCGGGTGGATCTGGGCAGATTGATTTTGCGGCTGCTCAGAGGCCTCTATGTCGTCGCCTTCTCTCTCCCCTCCGGTAGACCATTGCGCTCCCACAACTCGCGCTCAAACTCCTCGAGCGCAATGAAAAAGTCCTGGTCAAGTGAATCCGGATGGCTCTCCTGCGATAATTTCGACTGTTCCTTTGGGGAACCCGGGGGCATTGTCCTTGGCCGCTCGGTTGAGGGAGCCTCCTTGGTTTTAAGGTATGACCTGCCAAAATTAGCCTCTTTCAGTCGGTTCGCGTGGACCATAAACGAACCCCTGCCCCCGCTACTGCACCTCAAGCGGAATACCACTGGGCTCAATTTTTCCACGACCCGATACGGGCCCTTCCACTTGGGGGCCAGCTTTCGCGACAGGCCCTGCCCTGTCTGCTTTGCGCGGAGGTATACTCTTTCCCCTACTCCGAACTCCACGTCCGCTGAGCATTTGTCATGTCGCTCCTTCCGAGTCCCGGCGGCCTTGGTGTTAAGCTTCCGAGCTATATCATGAGCAAAGCGCAGTTGGAGCGAGAGTTCCTCCCTGTAACTTTCTAATGTCCCATAGTACGGAAGCTGAGGTCGCGTTTGAAGTTCATGATGGAGATCAGGGTCCCTACCATACAGGAGGAAGACCGGGGTGTCGTTCGTACTCCCGTGTGTGGCCGTATTATATGCGAACATAACATAGGGAAGCAACGCGTCCCAGTCCCTCTGGTCCTTCGCGACCAGATGAGTAAGTAGGCCTTTCACCGTCTGGTTCAGCCTTTCAACTGTGCCGTTGCCTTCGGGGTGCTACGGCGTTGTTTTGAGTTTCTCTACTCCGAGGAGCGTGCACACCTCCGTTATGAGACCCAATACGAAGTTGGTACCTGAAGCGGTTAGAAGTTAGTGTGGAACTTTCATGCTTAAGCACGATCCTCTCAATAAAACATCTCGCAACCATCTCAGCCTTCTGATCCGACAACGGCAGAGCCTCAGCAAACCTTGTGAGATGGTCAACGAAAACAAGGATGTAGCGGTGACCCTCAGCCGTAAGAGGCAACGGCCCCACAATATCCATGGCCGTTCGCTGGAATGGCTGACTCACCTCGTCGAACATTTGCAGGGGAGCCCTTCTTTTTTGCTTTGGCGTTTTTTTTTTTTGAGCTGGCAGGACTCGCAGCTCGCACAGTAGTCCCTGAATGACCCTCTCATGCCATCCCAAAAGAAAGACTTCTCAATCCTTTGCCTCGCTTTCTTTGCGCCAAAGTGGCCAGCGTAGGGGGCATTGTGAAACGCCCTGAGTACGTCGGGCACCATGATTTCTGGCACGACGAGTCTCTTTGCAAGGCCCTCTCTGCGACAGCCCCGACGCTCCGCAGAGATCTTGCAAAGCAAGCCGTGACTGTTCATTCTGTACTCAGAGCGTAGGGCAGGTTCGGAGTCAAGTCTCCCAAGCAATGCCCGCAGAGAAGGGTCCTTTTTCTGCTCTTCTTTTAACTTGTCCTCGCTAATTGTCGGGACATAAGGGGTGACGAAATGTACATTGGTTGAAACGCCATGATCCGGAACTGTTTGGATCAAGTAGTCCGCATTGCAGTGCGCCTTTCCTGCCTTGTGCTCGACTTCGAAATTGTACTCCTGCAGCTGAAGTTTCCACCTAGCTAGCCTAGAACTTGGGTTTCTCATGTTCATCATCCATCTGAAAGGACGGCAGTCTGTGACGATCTTAAAGCTAAGGCCATACAAGTAGCACCGAAAATGCCGGACCGCCCATATCAGTGCCAGGCATTCTTTTTCGGTGGCGCTGTAGGACTGCTCGGCCTTATTGAGCTGGCGGCTAGCATATGCCACGGGGTGTTCAAGGCCCTCGCGTCTCTGGGACAGGACAGCCCCAAGGGCATACTGGGATGCGTCTGTTGCGAGAATGAATGGAAGACGAAAATCCGGATACCTAAGTATCGGAGCCTCGACCAGTTTTTGCTTCAGGTTCACGAAGGCGCCCTCGACATCGTCAGTCCACTTGAACCTTGCATTCTTGGCCGTTAGACGCGCGAGAGGCTTCGCAACTCTAGAAAGCTGATTTATGTGCCGACGATTGTAGATATTAAATCCGGAGTCGGGCCAGCTGGCGAACTTTTTCAGCTCGTTCAGCAACAACCTCGGCGTTTTGGCTACCATCGTCCGCTTGTTCGTGGGGTACCATCGCGTCGATCATGGCCGTTGCTTTTCGCCCATGCACCAGCTAAAACGGTATTATTTCTGTGGTCTCTTGCACCGCCATGTTCTAAGCAAACGTTACGTAGGGTAACACCTCGTCCCACGTATTGTGCTCTACGTCAACATACATCGAGATCATGTCGGCGATAGTTTTGTTAAGCCTTTCCATTAGTCCATTTCTCTGCGGATGGAAGGCAGTAATTCGAAGGTGGCTGGTGCTACTGAAACGAAGGATTTCTTGCGTCAGCTTAGCCATGAACGGCTGAACGATGATCGACGGTCTGTAATGAGGACTTCGGGGGCGCCGTGCCCGAGGACAATGAACTCGATGAAAAACTTGGCGACTTCAACAGCCGTACCTGATAGAAGGGCCTTCGTCTCGGCGTACCGTGTGAGATAATCGATTCCGACAATTATCCATCAGTTTCTTTGCGTCGATGGTGGGAATGGTCCAAGTAAATCCACTCTGATTTTCTGGAATGGGGCAGATGGCGGGGCAATAGGCTGAAGAAGTCCTGCATATCTCGTCGGTGGTTTCTTCCGTCGTTGACACTAGTGGCAAGGTCAGGTGTAGTGGTGGACTGTCTTTGCAAGCTTGGGCCAGTAGTACTTTCCGCGTATCCTGGCAAGAGTCCTGCTGTAGCCAAAGAGTTCCACCGTCGGGTCATCCTAGCAGGCTTGAAATATTTACTCTCCAAAGGTGGAAGGGATCACCAACAGCGACGCCGTGTTGTTGTCGTTGATGTTCTCCTTGTAGAGAGCACATTGTCGGATGGATATGGTTGGCAACTTCGTACGAAAACGCGGGGAACAGCGCTTCCTTGTCCCTCTATGTGCTCGATGAGTGCTTGCAGCTTAGAGTCATCTCGTTAGAGGGCTGCCATGTCGCTGACATCCAGAGCGCCGAGGAAACTTTCACCGTCGTCGTCTTTGATGTAGGAAGGACCGGCCCCAACTGGTGCCTTTGACAGGCAGTCGGCGTCATTGTGCTTGTACACCACGGTCAACTCAAACCCCTGCGGTCGTGGGCTCTACCGGGCGAGTGGTCCAGAGGGGTCCTTCAGATTCGCGAGCCAGCAGAGCGAGTGGTGGTTCGTGACGGCGCAAAAAGGACTTCCATAAAAATATGGGCGGAACTTTGTTTTTGTCCAGACGATAGCGAGGCACACATTTTTAGTCGTTGAGTAGTTCCTCTCCGCCTTAGACAGCGTCCGACTCACGTACGTGATGACTTGCTCTGCCCGTCCTGTCTTTGGACTAGTTCCGCGTCAAGCCCGATTTTACTGGAATTCGTGTGGATCTCTGTTTCAGCGAACTGATCGAAATGGCCAAATATCGGGGGTGTCTGAAGTCTACGTTTGCGCTCATCGAATGACCGCGGGTGTTCTTCTGTCCGCTGTAACTTTACAGCGTCCTTTGTGGGGTACGTCAGCGGTGCGGGCAGCTTGGCGAGGTCCCGAACCGTCTGTAGCAGGCACGAAGGCCGAGAAATCTTTTAACTGCCTTCCTCTCAGACGGCGGCGTAAATGCAGCTACGGCGCAGGTCTTCTTCGGGTGAGGCAGGACACCTTTGTTGTTCACGACGTGGCCAAGGAACTTTAGTTCCCCATAGGCGAACCGACACTTTGTTTGCTTCAGCGACACTCCGGCGGCCTTGATGGCTCGAAGCACGGCTCGAAGTCACCTGAGTTGTTCGTCGAAGTGCCTTGAAAATACCACGACATTGTCCAGGTAGACGAGGCAGCTCTGTCATTTCAGACCAGCCAGCACAACGTTCATGACACGCTGGAAGGTGGCTGGTGCTGTACAAAGTCCGAACGGCGTCCCTTTGAACTCGTATAGTCCGTCGGGAGTGACGAAGGCAGTGTCCTCTGGTCGCGTTCGTCGACATCAATCTGCCAGTAGCCACTCTTTAGGTCCATCGACGAAAAATATCGGGAGTGGCGCAGTCTTGTCAACGTATTGCCGATGCGGGCGAGCGGATAGACGTCCTTCTTAGTCACAGCGTTCATTCGACGATTGTCCGCGTAGAACCTCAGGGTTCCGTTCTTTACAAGGAAGACTGCAGACGCCCACGTACTTTTTGAGGTTTGAATGATGTCGTCGTCGAGCATTTCCTAGACTTGATCTTGAGTCTTCTTCCTTTACCTTAAGGAAACTCGGTACCGCGAGTGGTGGACAGGGAGCACGTCGTCGTCGGTGAAAATCCGATGTTTTGCCATGAGCGTTTGGAGAACTTTCGAGGACGTGGCAAAACAGTCACTGGATTAAGCAAGGAGATCAACCAGTTGCAGCGCTTTGGAGCTGGGAGCTCGGGATCGATGTTGAACTGCGGGGGCGACGTACTCTTCTGCTGCGATGACGAGGTTTCCTCGCATATTGCGGTGACCACGGCTGGCGCCGGAGGCTCTCCAACATGGCCCACGGTGGTACACTTTGTTAGGCGCTGCGGCTCCTCTCGAAAGTTTGTCACGAAAACAGTTGTACGTCCTTCTTGGAGATCTGTTACGCCTCGTGCGAAGCCAATTCTTTTTCAAGGAGCAGTTGGACGCTGACTTCCAGAAGAGCTTCATCATGCATGGCTGCCTTGGTTATGACGGTTACGAAAGCACTCGTCGCCGGTGGAGGTTCACATGGTCGGCAATAACTCGAAACGCGGTTGACTTCGTGCTGGTATCCACCGGAGGCAGAAGAGGCTTTCGCAGCGTCAACTGGTTTGCCCCAAGGCCGCTGACGGCGCCATACTCACAGAGAAACTCCATTCCGAGGATAACGTCCCTCGCACACTTTTGCAGAGCGACCAACCTCACAGGGCACGCCTCACGGTGGATCTCGACGCCAGAAGTGCATCTCCCGACTGGTGTAATAAGGTGCCCTCCGGCGGTTCGTATTTGAGGTCCCTCCAACGGCGTCGTGACTTTTCGAAGGTGGCGAGAGAGTGTCCTACTCAAGAATGAGTAGTCTGTTCTGGTGTCCACGAGCGCCGATGCGTCGTTACCGTCGATAACAACGTTTAGGTTGCTGGGCACCGTTGCAGGGGCGCCGTTGATTGGGAGCGCTCCGGCGTTCTTGGAGGTTTTCACTCAGGTAGTTTTCGGCAACGTCATCTCCAGGCGTTGCCGCACTTAGTTACCCCGGAGACGCAGGGGAGACAGACTCTTTCTGAAAGAGCGTGGCACTGGGGACGCTTTTTTCGTGGAGATGGGGAGCAGGATTCACGGCGGAGAGACGGCGCTGAGGAGGCCGAGCGTTGAAAGTACTTCTTGATGTCGCGAGGGCGTTCGGCGTACCTCTGGCGTGGGTCGTTCGGGTGGAACTCACGCAGCCCCAGTTGTCGGTAGGGGTACCAACGGTAAATGTAGTCGGCTTCACCGCAGTGAAAGCAGATGGGTCGTCAATCCGCTGTTCTCCACACGTCGGTTTTCCTTGGCGCCGGTTGGTCTTGACGGGCGTACCGATGTCCTTCGTCGTTGCGTCGGGGGGATGCCTGCGTAGGTGAGTCTTATGGTGGCGCCACCGGGTAATGTTGAGCAGCTGGCGGCGGTCGTCGGGCGACTGCGCCCTAGGTCAGGGTCATCGGCTGCGGCCACGATGAAGGGGGGAACGGCAGAAACGCTCGCTGAACCTCGTCCCAAACAACCTCGGCAATAGAGATTGAGGCTGAACGCTCAGCATTCGGCAGAAGCTTCTTAAGATCCTCCCGTACGACGTCGCGTCTAGGCTTACGAATGCCCTGGATGTCATGGGCATGGTCGCAAGGGGACGGCGGAACCGCGCTGACGCCGGGTAGCCTGTGGTAGTGGCTGGTTCGGGCTTGCAGAGCACTCTCGATGTCCGTAGCATCGTAATGAGACCCTCGATCGTAGTGGACGGGTTCCGCACAAGGCCTCCGAAGGTAGTTTCCTTCACCTTTCGCATTAGAACCTTCAGCTTTTTTGCTTCAGGGACGTCAGGATCCGCGCGGCTTCTCAGTTGAAGACCATCTTCCACAAAGCTAACAACGCTGTCATTAAGTCCTCGATCACTCGCTTGGGGAATGTCTTCGGCGTGTTTTCTTCGTTGTTGGATGGTGAATGCTCTTCGTAACTCAGCTTTGAGTTGCTCCCAGGAAGTGATCGATGCTTCGTGGTTCTCGAAGCAGTTCCGCGCGGTTGCTTCCAGGGCAAAGTAAACATTCTGAAGACACGTTCCGGTGCCCCCCTGTTATGGCGGGCGACTTGTTCGTACTGTTGAACCCAGTCGTCGATGTCTTTGTGGCTTTTGCCGTAGAAGAGAGCCGGTCTCCGAGGAGCGACGGGCAGGTAGACGACGGAAGGGGCGGCCAGGTTCTGCTGGGACGCCGTCGTTGTCTTGGTGTTTGAGTTCTCGGGCAAAAGTCGAAACCCAGGAGGTTGTCTTTGAACACGGCGGCTGGCACGGGTTTTAGGGCTCGTCGACAGGGATCAGCTTTCAGGGATTTGAAAATGATCGAACCCGACAGATCTTCTCAGGGGTACGTTACACAGGCATAGAATCCCTCATCCCGCACCTCCACCAGAATGTCACGAATGACAAGTGATGAGGCGTCGAAAACTGAGGCAAACTAAACATTTAATGGGGCAAAATTGTGCCCAAAAAACGAAGTAGAAAAAGGCTAGAGTCGCAAACGTCGATGGCGGCGAAACAGCAGGATCAAACGCTGAAGGGAGACTGACTCCGCTCGCCACGCGTGGTACCTTATGTAGCCTCGTGCGTTTTTGGAACAATTTGCGTAAGACATTCGCTGCGTAGAACATTCGAAGCTCGATCCGACGAAAATGTTCTTGACCTCACGAGGACACCAAGTTGAAATAATAAATAAAAGGACATTCCGCTGGCAGGAACCGAACCTAGACCTTCCGCACGAGGGTCAAGCGCGGTGACCATTCGGCCGGGCACGCCTTCGCTCGGCGACGCGCGTGGCAATAGTTAGGGAAACAAAAATTGCTTAGAATGGCAAGAGGAATCATATCTTTGTCATTTTAAACATAGGCTACGTGGTGGAAGCTACCACCCTTTAACATCCATCCATCCATCCATTCATCCGTCCATCCGGCACAGCACTACATGACACATTGGCTTCATCTATCAGGTAGTTCTGGCAGGCTTCCGAACTGTTCATGACTAAAGTGAAGGTCTTTCCGTATTTTGGCAATAAAATCTACGCAATATTTATTACAAGTAGTCGCTTATATCATTGAAAGACACACGGGGAAATTATATTCTGGGCACCTTCATATACAATTATGTTTTTACAGGTTTGTCTAATCCACGCACATAAACCTTAAGATGCATGTAAAAAAAAAAAAAAAAAAAACTACACATACACTGAACGGCCTGAAAA
The DNA here is from genome assembly GCF_016920785.2 of Ixodes scapularis. NCBI lineage: Eukaryota > Metazoa > Arthropoda > Arachnida > Ixodida > Ixodidae > Ixodes > Ixodes scapularis. The sequence continues at coordinate 25,722,282 of NW_024609881.1, forward strand.
TGTTTCAATGTATGCGTCTTTTTTTTTTTTTTCATTTGCAGTCTTCAAGTTTATGTTATGTTCAGTTTATACCAGTTCGTGTTACAATTTCTTTCTTTCCTCATTTACTGACGACCGGACATAAGCTTTGATTTTTCAACGACAGCTTTTTTTTTGCAAACGCGGAAACAATATTGGCTCAGGTTCGATTCATCCAAACGATACGATAAAAAGATTCGATTGATCTGATCACGAGAATGTTTCAGCAGGTAACAAATTGTGACATCGATGATGAGAAGAAAAGTCTACGCACATTTGCACATTCGTGAACATAATTCGAACAACTGCCGGTCACTGAACGTACTATAGAATTGCGAGTTACGATTAAAAGTACAGACATTCCACTGTAGCCCAATAAATAATGAATGCACCGGAGACGGACTATTTCTGCTTAAAAGAGAAACTTTTTAGCCGGTGCCGACTGCCCGCAGGTGCAGATTATGCAGCGGTTTTTGAACATCGTTTATTACGACGACACGCGACAGTTGTTGTGAATGTTAATTTCGAATGATAAGCCTCTTTGTGCGTGGTAAAAGTGGGATTATTTCAAGGTGTGCTGCAAGTAATTTTCTTTTTACTTGTGAAACATGTACCAGGTGAGGGCTATAAACCGAAAGAGCGTTAAAGATAGGAACTAATTACGGTTTCCAAAAGACTTTTTATCACAGGCCTTGCACCGGCACCGAAACAATTCCGAACGGGGAAGCGACGTCCAACTACATATTTTAAACCATCGGTAACATTCAACGTACCAGCATTATACCAAACAATTCAGATAAGTTTCACAGTGATTATGAAACGCAATCTCGCGCAGATTTGAGGGCAACCAGTGAATAGATTCAACGCCTTAAGTTCATTTGGTTGCGTACCAGTGTCAAGTAGCATCTTGTTCAACTCGAAGCAGATACAAATTGCGCCAGGGTGATAAAAAAATTAATCGCACGCCATTTTAAATTTTTGTTGGATGCACTGTCTTTCCGTAGGAGGTTGCTCTCTCTCCAGTCTGTGCAGGTTCGAACGTGCTACGTCCGCACTGGCGCTTGTCAAAATGGCTGTCATCTGGATCAGGGCTTCCCAAACCCTGCAGACGGTGATAATGTCTCCCGTATGCAATGGACGAAGAAGTCGGCAGAACCAGCGCTACGGATGAAGAGAAGGAAGAAGAAGCGTTGGATTTCTGGTAGCTAGTCGGGTGTTCCCAGGCCGCACTGATGATGTCTCCCGTATAGGAGACGAAACGTCTGATAAATGTTGGTATTGTTATGCAAGTCGGAGGTATTTGTTTTTTCCCAAACCCCGGCCGGCGGAGGCCCCCTGACTGGCCCATGGCTTTCTGTGGCCCATCCAATGAAGCCAAGCCCGCAGCACACTTCTATCAGGCCCGCTGCTACCGGGGCAGAAAGAAACGCTTTTCAGGAAACGACGCCGCGGCGCACACCAAGCGCGCACACCACGAGAGAGAGCTGCCTATCGAAACGCGGGTTCTTTCACAGTATTAAGAATTGGATATTGTCATCGCCAGCAACCCCATTCTTAGTCCCCGCCTTATATCTCACTGTACGTATGTGAACATTCCTTCGAGTTCTGAGTACATTGTGCTTATTGTCCTTGTGTCGTAACTATCGAATATTGTTAGCATCAGTTCAACCGCTCCCATTATATCGCTTTGTGATAGTATGCCTGTTTCATTGCGCTTTGTTTTATGCTTAGTGAGTTTCATGGGTCCCAAGTATTGTGCAATGTCATAATTAGCTTAATTATGCATTTCAAATTAAAGTATACCCATCTAAGATATTTTTTCTTAATTTTACTCTAAATTTAACTTTTTCTATTTAAATGATTATCTAGGTTTATCTTTTTAGAATTTACTCAATGTTTTTCTGGCCCTGGAGACTGCGACAAATCCAGAATCCTGCCCCTTACCAAAAACGTTTGGAGACCCCTGACCCAGGTGATCGTCGTAGAACACCTGTAAGACGCTGGGTCTTTGACGCGTAAGTCGCAGCCTTTCTTTTTTCATGTCTGGAAGGTGTAGGCAAGCATCTTTATTCCGATGCCGATCATCCGGCAGCTAGGAAGCGCGACTCTTACACTGCAAAACCACCATCGCTGAAGGTTGCGAATAGCTGCTCAATTGCGATTGGCAAGGGAGCACAAGGTCTGCACAAGCCACTGTTTATTTTCTTCTGAGGGTGTCTCCGGTGCGAATACGTATATAAGACTTTGTGCAAATTGTAAAAAAAAAAGTATTATGCCGCTAAAGAAATGTTTGAATGAATACGTAAGGAAGGACGCACAATGTCAGCTACAATGGACGCCGTTCGCGTTCAGGACTGATGCCGACGTTGAGCGTTCATGTGTCTGCCGGACAGACGAGTGACAGTAGATGTTAGATTTGCAAATCGGCTGAGGTTGCGATAATCCCCGAGAGGCTTGTGTACTAATATATTCTACAGCCAGGAGGCGGATAATTTTTCAATCGCCCTGGTATTATGTGTAGTATTTTGTTTTTCTTACAAAAAGTAGGGGGAGTTTTCACCGAGTTATTTATTTATTTCATTTTCCCTCAAGGCCCGAGGCATTACAGACGGGGAGCGGAAAGAGAAACACAGAAAAGAAAAACAACCCTATAAATAGGTTAAAGACACTCAACAAATGAAAGATTAGTGATTGCAGTTTTGAAAATGTCATTGTCCCTGATGGTGGTATTTGTCCAGGGAAGGTGGTTCCATTCTGGTGATGTACGAGGGACGAAGGATGAATGAAATGTTGTTGTGTTAGAAATTGGAATGCCAACCTTGTGATTGTAATAGTTGCGAGAAGAAAGGTAAAAAGGACAGGATATTAGTTTGTCCCGCAGGATTGAATTGTCAAAATATATCTTATGGAATAAAGAAAGGCGGGAAATGCCACGGCGCAAGGCTAAATGCGGCAATAATAGAGTAGCTTTTATGGCGGGCACGCGAGCCGTGTTGTGGTAGTTAGAAAGGATGAAACGAGCTGATCTGTTTTGAACCGCTTCCAATGCAGTGATGAGGGTGACTTTTCCGGGATCCCAGTCAGATAATGCATATTCAAACCTTGGACGAATTAATGTTTTATAAAGGGTCAACTTTAGTGCAACTGGAGCTAATGAAAAATTTCGTTTAACATAATCTAACATGCGGTTAGCGTCAGACGAAACATACTGAATATGATTCTTCCATGAAAGGTCAGATGTTATGTGCACGCCTAGGTATTTATAAGAGGACTCCCGCTCCTTATAAACCTGATCAAGGAAATAGTTTGGATTGCCAGAAGATTGTCGAGATACACGCATAGACTTACATTTGTTAGCGTTAAGGCTCATTGACCATAAATCACAGCACTCAATGACAGTGTTAATGTCGGACTGTAGAACGCTGGTGTCATGATTATTTATTATTTCACGATAAAGGACACAGTCGCCAACAAACAGACGAGGAGATGTTAACCGGGAGGTCGTTAATATAAATTACAAATATCAAGGGCCCTAGAACAAATCCCTGAGGAACACCAGAAGTAACAGATACAAGACAGTACTTACTATTATTGACAGTAACAAATTGCGAGCGATCAGACAGAAAAGATTGAATCCATGAAAGTATGTTAGAATCTAAATTATGCTTAGAAAGTTTCAGAATCGGAAGTTTATGAGACACTTTATCGAACGCTTTTGCAAAATCTAGGAAAATGCACTCTGCCTGGAATTCTCGATCTAAAATGCAATGGAGGTCATGGGTGAAAGAGAGAAGCTGAGTCTCACATGAAAATGTCTTTCGAAATCTATGCTGGGAAAGGCTAAAAAAATTGTCAGACTCTAAAAAGTTGGCAATGTGGGAGAAGATGACATGCTCAAGTAGTTTGCAAGGTATGCTGGTTATTAAGATTGGGCCGGTAATTTGACCAGAATGCGTTACCAGCTTTGAGTATAGGTACCATCTGCCCTATCTTCCAGTCGAGAGGAAGAACGGCATCTTTATTCGACTGTTCGAACAACATAGTTAATATTATGAATGAGTAAAATTTAGTATTCTTAAGGAAGTTTAAATCGATACCATCGACTCCTGTTGAGAAGGAGGATGTGAGATTTTATAATTGAAATTACTCCAACATAATCAAGAGAAATCGAATTCATCGGCAGGTAATCAGTGCTAACCAGCAGTGGTTATCAAGGCGTCTTTCACCCAAAAAAAAATCAATGAAAACGCAATTAAATACATTTGCGCAGACTTCGCTAGGCATACTTTCACCACTTGAAGACATTAGTGTGACTGAAGAATGGGATTTTTTGTTCATAATGCTCCAAAATTGCTTAGGGTTATTTGTCATCATTGCTGGTAAGCTGCGTGTGAAAAAATCAATTTTGCCGTCTTCAATTGCTTTTTTTCATAAACTTAAGCAGCAGTGCGATAGTTCGACCAGCGACGTTCACATGTGCTGAATCTCGCTGCGCGGAATGAACGCTTTTTCTTATTGGAGAGGCGTTTTAGGGCCCTAGTAAACCAGGGTGACTGTGAGTTTTCAAACGCTCCTCTGAGTGGAATATGCTGATTGATAAGCATGTGTACCTTGGTTTTGTAAAGTTGCAATTTTCTTCTACTGATCGGCTCGAGAAACCTGCTAAAAACACGTCAAAAAAAGCTTCGAGGTCAATGTTAATTTTGATGAAGTCAGCTTTAGCATAATTACGAATTTGCTATGTGAGAGTTGATGACATAGGCACTGCTGCTTTAACATCGAAATGAAATATGGAATATTCACTAACTCCTGCAAGGTGTATTATCGGAGAAACAATATCAGAATGAGTTGCTAGAACAAGATCCAAGACAGTTGCTATCAATGGGGTCACTCGCGTGGGTTTCGTGACTAGCTGAGTCAAATTAAAATCTAGACACGGGGCGACAAAGTCTTTGCATTCATAAGATAAAGTCGTTGCAAGTATAGATTCAGACCAAACAATAGAAAGATAATTAAAATCGCCCAAAAGGAAAATAGGTGGACTGGGATAACGCACCATAAGGTCATTTAATGAACCATGCAAGGCTGTAACAAATGATGACGCCTAGGAGGGTGATCGATAGCACACTGCTATTATCCACTTTTGATGGTTGTTAACAATGCATACCCAAATAATTTCTAAATCACAGATCGTGTTTATACAGAAAGATCTAATGTAAGCTGCTACTGCAATTAACACTCCACCGCCGCTCTTATCTACTCTGTCGTCCCTGTAAATATTATACTTTTTATTGGCGCGAAAACTCTCATCATTACGCACCTTCCCATTTAACCAAGTTTCCGTTAAAACAATTACATGAGCATCAGTTGAATCAATAATTAAGCACAAGTCATCTCGTTGTTTAATGATGCTTCTAATATTTGTGTATATCACCGATACATCCGAGAAAGGTGACGCAGGCACTTTACACATCGCGGTCCGTTAACTCGATATCCACTGCCGAGGCGATTCACCGCTGGGAGCCAGATTTTACGTGGTAGACGGTATCGGAGACACGGAGGGGCCGACTTCATATGCGTTGTCATTCACCATGTCATAAGCGTAGCATATGTTGTTAATATGCATTTTGTTGTGCCGTAGTTAAAACTTGTCGCCTTTTTCTTTCGCGAATTCGATCAGCTTTTTTCGTGCTTGACGCATTCCAATCGAGTGGTCCTCGCTCACAGAAATGCGAACAGCCTTAAGCGTTATCCTTCGTTGCAGAGTTTGGTCTATAATCTTGTAAGATGAGAACTTCAGAATGACTGGGCGGCACTTTGTCTGACAGGATGTTCCAATTCTATGGGCCCGGATAATTGCTTCATTCGCAACTTGGAGATTAAGCGACTGCTGAAAAATATTTAAAATTTATTTCTCCGTTTGTGAAAAAGTTTCGGTTAGTGTGTCAACAATCCCAATAAAAACTAGATTGTCCCGGCGTGAACGATCTTCCGCGTCGTCCAAACGCGCTCTCAGTGCTTCGTTTTCCTTCTGCATCACCTCTGCGAAGCCTTGTGCCGTGTTGACGTCTTGCTAAAGTTGAGTGATAGCCGTAGTTTTATTTTAAACATCAGTTAGGCCAGCTTTTATATCAGTTATATCCACTTTAACGGCTTCTTGGTTTTTTTTTTTACTTCGCTTACTGAGGGAAGAATTCCTGATTGAGCTTGGTCTATTCTGAACGAACGCTCACTGACGACTTTCAACATTTGGTGCATTTCATTAAACTGCTTAATCTGTACATCACTCATCGGGCCGGGGTTAAACTTGACGTCTCCAGAAACCATGAGAAGAAGGCCCATTACGTCAACACATTCGCATAGTTGCACAAAGCACTTGTGAGCACGGGAACAGCAGTAAACACACATCACTTGTTTTTCTAGCGTTTAGCGAAGGAATTGGAGCAACCTGTGCAAACAACAAGAAAGCATGAGTTGACATCATCGTTTGGCCGGTCCCGTGCTCACTCCCTATCCTGCCGTTGCGGTCGCGCAGTAGCTCCGTAGCCCGTCAAGCAGTTTTGCCAGGAAGACACAGTTGGGGAGATAAGCCCGAGGCACGGGCGGTTTGCTCGGCGCGACGTACCTTTGGGCCAGCGTGCCTCGTCGTCGGTGACCATGTCGACGCCATCGTAGAGCTTCTTCCGAAACTCGGCCAGGTGGTTGGCCTGGGGAAAGTAGGCCGAAAAGCCCGTGATCACCAGGTCTTCGTCCGCCATTGTGTTCTGCAAAAAGGAAAGACCCGCCGGTGAGCAGACCATATACGGAGAGCAAGTGGCCCAAAACACCGCGTCCCTGGAACATCGGAAGGCAAATAGGGACACGCGAACCGACATCGAGAGCGCGACGCGCGCGATGACGAGGCAGGCGAGTGCGCACTTTCATTGCTCGACATCGGGGGAAAGACAAGCACGTTGGCGCATGTGGAGGGTAAACAAACGCAAGAGGTGCGCAAAGGGCAGGCGAACTTGCCTGTCGTGCCCAGCGTGACGAAAGCAGGCCGTTTCACGCAGTAGCTTAACAGCTTAAAGTAGGAACCGCATGTAAGCGATTTGGCGAGCGACGAGACAAGCGACGGCGATTATCTTCGCTGTCGATCGGGCAGTCGCGCGACGAGGTGAACCGCAGGAAAGCGGCGGGAGCAAGGGACGAAGGCGATGAGCGACATTTTCTAGAAATTGAAAAGCCGAGCAAAGCGACCAGCGATAGTGAGAAATCTCCGTCGCTCGTCGCTGACTCTCGCCGCAGTCGCTGTCGCTCGTCTGTTTGCTCGCTGAATCACTTAATTGCGATTCAGCCTTACCACAATCGCGCCATCTATCGGTTAGCCCCGAAACAAGTACAGTCTGTGTAGATTTGATTTTATACGTATCAGTAGTTCACCGTGAGCCCGAAATAATTATGTCGCAAGCGACAGTTTTCGATAGAAAACTGTCGCTTGCGTAAAGTGGTTTTTGTGGTAAAGTGGTAAAGTGGTTTTTCCATGTTTCTATGTTTAACATAGAAAAACCCCCCAGTTTGATTATACGCTATGGTTGGTGACAGGTGAAGACTACGACAAGGGGGGGGGGGGGGGGGCGGGTAGGGAAGCTCCCCCCCTACTCTCCCTCTTCCACTTTGACAGAGCGAACGCAGGAAAGGAGGTCGCCCCTCTCCAGCGTTCGCCCTGCTGCAGTGGAGGAGCTTCCACTTTACCGAAAATAAAGGAAAGTAATCCTCCCCTTCCAGATGGCGTCCGTGTGCTACTGTGCGGTTACGAAAGAACGCGAATGTGTGAACCAGGTTCTAGACCGAACGCAAGACCCAGCAGCTATCATCTCCGATGATCCCGAACATCGAGAGATTCAATCAAATCAAATCAAATCAAATCATTTATTCGCATATGCAACTACGGAAGCCGGAGCCACGGACAAGAAAGCCAATCTTTGTTGACTTGACGAGGTCCGGGCCCCAAGAGCTTGGCAGATGGTGACAGAGATGCAGGAAAAACAATCAGGGTAATAAATATGCAAACAACGCCTTAACTACAAGGTTAACAGAACTCAATACATAATATACAAAAAGTAGCTACAGTGATTTACAATTTACACTATAAATGCCAAGAATACATAAAGAATATTTATTGAGTAATGTGGGTACGTTATAATGTAGGGACTGCAATTAAGCCGTAGTTTGTACGATAACGGGACACTCTCCATTCCTCCGAGCAGCGGGTGCAGATGGTGGTTATATTTCTATGTAAATTTGATGTTTGCCTAAAAAAAAAAAAAAAAACAGTCATTTCTAGTGATGAAACACAAAATTACATAGTCAGAAGGTATCATACATTCGATTTATATTGATAATTTTGTATTTTTGAAATAATGATTAGGTGTGCAATAAATAACGAACGTTTCCAATAAAGTGTAACACTCTCTTTTGAAGCAATAGTATTTTGTTTAGATCTGATTTTGTCATCGTACCCCAAATGAAATGACAATACGTTATTTGTGATTAAAATGATGCATGATATATTTGTAATGTTATATTTTTGTGAAGAATGAAACGACGTCAAGCAATAATACCTACGATTTTTCATAATTTACTGGAAATATGATTTATATATACATCCCAAGACAAGTTTTCTGAAAATACAACACCCATTGTTTTATGATTTTTCACTAGTTCAACTAGCTTAGAATTAAAGTGGAGTGTTTTGTGTAGAGCTACATGTTTATTGATTGATCTAAGTAATATTGCTTCAGTTTTTGTTTCATTAACATTAAGCCCATTTGACTTTGAGCATATTGCAAATTTGGAGAGTATGATATTTCCTTCGATTATTAAGTTATCTGTATCCGCGTCAGAAAGAAACAGACTGGTGTCGTCTGCATACATTATGAAATGAGTGTCTTCATCCGTATTCATAATATCATATATATAAACATTAAATGGTAAGGGCCCCGATATGCTACCTTGTGGGACACCATATCTGATCGGCATAAAAGATGATAAATGTTCATCAAGGCACACATACTGCGTACGATCTTCTAGCTATGAACACAAAAGTGAAAGTGAGGGACCACGAATGCTGTACTGGTGTAATTTGTCAACAAGTATTTTGTGATTGATACAATCAAAGGCTTTGTGATTGATACAATCAAAGGCTTTGTCAAAAGTTTGTTTTCGATGTTATGTAGAATAATTTCTTTTTGGAAGAGGGGTGCGGATTCATTAGACTTTCTCTTTCTAAAACAGAACTGAGACTCAGAAAGTACTGAGTGTTTGACAAAAAAACTATCTAAATGACACAAAATAATCTTTTCGAGCTTTTCAGAAAACATTTTACCGATATAGGCCTATAATTAGACGAATAAATTACGTCATCACCCTTATACAGCACTTACAATTTTGCAGGTTTCATTTTCCTAGGAAACTCCTCACGACAAGCACAAATTGAAGATGTGTACAAGATATGGCGCAATAATGGCCAGAATATATTTAATGGATTTAAATTGGAGGTCATCAATATCAGACGTTTTACTATTTTTAGGCCCATAAATATTTTAAACACTCCATCATAAGTAGTAGGATCGAGCCCGCGGTGAAGACGACAACTGTTCTACCTGCTCGGGTGTTTGCGACAATTCCTGCGTGCCTCGAACAGTTCCCAAGGGGTGGAAATAATGGTCGTCCAAGGGGTGGAACTAATGGTTGTTTTAGGGGTGGAAATAATGGTCGTTTAAGGGGTGGAACTAATGGTTGTTTTAGGGGTGGAAATAATGGTGGTTTAAGGGGTGGAAATAATGGTCATCCAAGGGGTGGAAATAATGGTCGTTTAAAGGGTTGAGGTAATGGTCGTCCAAGGGGTGGAAATAATGGTCGTCCAAGGGGTGGAAATAATTGTCGTAATGGTCCGTTTCAACTCAAGTCCGACGGCGCCAATCGAGCATCGTAGCGGCGCTCGTCGCTCCCTTGCCTTTCCCACCATCTGCTAAGTGAATGAGGCACAAACAAAAGCGCAGGATGGCGGTGCACTAACTTTGAGTGAATGGTCGAGCCGGTTATAGCAAAGGCACGAGAACACCGTGACATGCATGCGCTTTTGGCTTGATTCTCTCCCTTGGAGGGACGGCCGCGGCAGGGGTATCAATCGAACCCGTTCGGTCCCGTCCAGAGGGGCCCCAATCTCTGCGCTTGCCGAAAAACGCCGCCAAGAAATCCGGCGGCTGTGTGCGATAGTGCCGCGCGCGTAGCTGGCCGAGTAGGCAGCGCGCGCGTGGCCTAACGGTCATCGTACCTGGCTGCCAGGCGGAAAGCAAGGGTTTGATTCCTGGAAGCGGCGTATCTTTTTGTTTATTCCTGCAGACTAGTATTCTGGTAAATTCGAGAACCGTCTTGCTGATTCGAGGTCAAAATGTTCTACGCGCCGAACCTTCTACGCCGAACGCTCCAGAAGCCCACGCGGGTACAAAAGTGGCTCCGCGTGGCAAGCCGGGGTCAGTTTCGCCCCAGCGTTCGACTCTGCTGTCACGCCGACTTCGACGCCCGCGACGCTCTGTTCTTCTTCTTTGTGTTTTCTTTATTTTGGGCACAAGTTCGCTCCATTAAATGTTTAGTTTTCTTCAGTTATCAACGCCTCATCAATTGTCATTCGTGACAATAGGCCGTCGCCAAGGTCAAGTGTGCGCTGGATTTCTCGACGATGTTTTCGCCAAGTGTCCAAAAAGGGGCCCCAGTTTCTCGCCTCGTCCGTGTACAGTCGCAGCGGTTCAATATGAATATTTAGTTACGCACTCGCCCAACTATCTATTCTGATACTAAATATGTCCAACTTTCAGTGAAAAAAGGTAAGGCACAAAATTACTTTTTTCATTTACGTTAGACCAACTACTTACCAATTTAACGCGGAAGTCACCCGGCGGCTTACAAGCTACTTCGTGCGTCCTATAAACAAGGTTTACGGAAGCTCCCGATTCCACAAGCGGACGCAACAGCCAGGACACACCGTCGACAGTGTCTTCACGGCCCTTCGGAACATGGTAGGCAAGCGTAACTCTCAGTCACCAGCAGTTGAAGACCGTCTTGTTCGTGACTGTTTCGTTGTGGCTTTGGTGGATTCTCGTCTCTCGAACAAGCTGTGCCGCTCCCCATCTCTCCCTGGACGACGCACTTGCGCAAGTTAGTCAGCACGAAGACACCGGCCGCGTGAAGTAACGCGTGTACCTCACAGCTGGTCTACCGCCTACGGTAGCGTACGTGGACGTAGCGACTTCACTTAAACCCGCGCACACGGACGGGGCCTCAGACGGGACTCTGGCAACTCTGGCAACTCTCCGTCACCTGACCGGTGCGAGGGTTCTCGAACCTGCAACAGCAACGTTCGAGAGGCTTTCAGAAGCAGCCGAAGTGGGCAGTGCGTCTTCTGCGGTCCCGAAATTCACCGGCGGTCGGAATGCCCAGCTGCGGAAACGGCCTGTAACTACTGCAAGCAGCGAGGCCACTTTTTGTCAATATGTCGCTCAAAGAAGCGCCTCGGGCACGCGGAGCTCCAATCCGTTGCGGCGGTGGATCGGAACGGGCCGTACGTTGAGATCCAGGTCAACGGACGCCCACTTGCCTTCAAGGTGAACTGTGGCGTCGACGTTTCTGTGGTTCCGTGCTCGCATCCTGGCTGCCCAGCCGTCCTCGACAAGCCGCGTGGCGAGGAACTTTTCGGACCGGGGAAACCATCCTTGAAGCTTCTCGGCACCTTCTCCATGGCGCTGACCCGGAGAGCCAGACACGTCATCGAGGGCCTCTACGTCTTTGCGGGATAAGAGCTGCAGGCCCCTTCTCGTCTATCCCGCCATCATCGCCCTTGGTGTTATCAAGTCTGTCGGCGCAGTCACACCGGCTTGGACCACTGCTCTACCGGGCACATCACCTCGGGAATTCCCTCCAGCCCTTTTCGCCACCCTGGGTACGTTCCCGGATGAGTACACGATCCGCATGAAGCCTAATCGACGCGGTACCGTGTTCCCTCAGCACCGGCCGGCGTATCCCAATACCCCTACGAGACGTAGTCAGAAAAAGCTCAACAAGATGGAGCAGGAGGGCGTGATCGCGTCGACGAACTGACGGACTGGTGTGCAGGCCTCGTCGTCGTACCGAAGCCAGCGGGGTGTTACCGCCTTTGCGTTCACTTGACCAAACTCGACCAAGCTGTTCTGCGTGAGCGCCACGTACACCCGACCGTTGATCAAACCCTCGAACTTCTCGGAGATGCCTGCGTGTCTTCGAAGATGGACGCAACTTGTGGTTTCCATAAAGTACGCTTGGCCCGCGACTTCCAGAAGTTTACGACCTTCATCACTCCGTTTGGTTGGTACCGCTATTGCCGCCTCCTATTCGGCATTACGTCGGCGACTGGAATATTTATAGCGTCTGATGTCTCGCCTGCTGGAAGGGTTGGTCGGTGTTGTTAATCTCATAGACGACATCCTCGTGTTTGGCCGCACCACGCAAAAGCACGATCAGCGCCTCCAAGCAGTCCTTGGTCGCATCTATCAAGCGGGAGTCACCCTCAATATCGCCATGGGCAGTTTCGGCGTGTTGAACGTGCGGTTCCTTGGTGCCGTCGTCGGGGCCAACGGCATTGCTTCTCATCCAGACAGGATGGCGGCCATTCAGCGTATGCCAGCTCTTCAGGATATTCATGGTGTCCAACGCTCTCTTGGTATGTTCAAGCATGCGGGTCACTTCCTCCCAGATCTTTCAGACGACTGCGCCGATATGGAGTCTCCTGTACAAGACTGCAGCCTGGACGTGGAGACCAGCGCAAGCCTAAGCTGTTGACAAGCTCAAGACCATGCTGTCCTCAGACATCTGCCTCGCAAAGTACAACCCTGCACTCCCGACGACAGTCTCTTCAGATGCCAGTTCCTTGTGGCTGGGTGCAGTGCTTCTTCAAGAGCAGCCATCAGGGGAACGCCGACCTGCTGCATACGCCTCTCGTACACGACAGAAACGGAACGAAGGTCCAGCCAGACCGACGAAGAGGCACTGGCTGCCACCTGGGATATTAACCGCTTCGACGAGTTTCTGCGGGGCCTTCGTTTCACCGTGGAGTCTGACAAGGTAGGCCGTTGGTCAAGCTTCTTAAAACCGCGGATTTTGACTTCGTGCCACCGCGGATCAAGCGCTTTCGCATCCGCCTTCTCCAGTACCAGTTTGACGTCAAGTATGTACTTTCAATACACATACCCCTTCATTGTTTAAAGAACTACGTATAAGTTTCCTGACCTGTATGAGTATACTCTACTGACACGATATAGATCTACCCTCCGTTCAAACGAGCCTTTCTTTGGATATATTTCAGACCTAACACCAAATATTAGGGTATAGAAGTTTCGTTAGGGGGAGCATTGGAAAATACCAATAAATCGTACCAATTACAGGTTCCAAAATGCTAAAGTATAATCTTTCATTTGTTCTAAATAAACTTCAGAAGCATAATTTGACAAATATTAACAGACTGAATATCAGTACAATTAGAAATTTTTCCTACATTAAAATTATGCTTCTATTGTGGGGACCCGTGTTGTTCATATTTCAATTATGATTGAGGTAATACGAGTACCATTTTTACAGTCCTATCATGTGCCTAATTATGTCGTCATGTGCCTAACATATATCTTTTTCTTATCTGATATCCGTGATAGTGGGATTCATTGATGCTGTTCTTTTTTGTGTATTTTTTTGCTTAAAGTTAAAGGCTGAAAGATAAATATTAACACTTGATTGTAGTATGTCGCCCTCTGCCAATTGTAAAGCTGCAGAGGCCTTGTCAAGTCAAACTTCTGACTTCTTGCCCCCGCAGTCTACATCAGTTTCTGATGTAAAATAAACGATTGATTGATTGATTACCTGGTAAACAGTTGGCTACCGCAGACGCACTCTCGCGGGACCCAGTCGACCAGCTGCCAACGACTGCAGCCGTCGACAGGATAGAGCTGTACGTCTAAGAAGCCCACCGCGCTATCCCACCCATGTTTTCGGTCCTTCTCGGCGACGTCTGTGCCCACCAGGCTGCGGATTGGGAGTGCGCTCAGCTGAGGTCGTACTGCGAGCAAAGGTGGCCTCGGAAAGAGAGTTTGCCTGTCAGCATGGCTCAGTTTTGGGGTCATCGTGCTGAAATCTCTATCGCCATCGGCCCTCTCCTCTGCGGGCGACGTTTACTGGTGCCCGCTTCTCTGCGGAAGCACGTCCTGTCCCTCATCCACGACTGACCGCTCGGAGTGAACCGTTGCCGCGCCATCGCCAGAGAGGCTGTCCGGTGGCCTACCATAGGGAGCCAGATAAGGGCAATAGTGGAGAACTGTGCCAACTGCGCCACAACGCGGGTCCAGCGAACAGAGCCAATGCTTCCTACAGTGACTCCTAGCCGGCCCTAGGAGAAAGTCGGTGTGAACATTTTTCATCACAGAGGAACAGACCACCTTCTCCTTGTCTCCTCGAGGTACAGAGCGCGACACTGTTAGCGCGAACAAGTGATCGCCGGTTTTTTTCACTTTTTCTCTTTAAACCAAGGGATGTCATTCAAGTTATTATTGCTACGGAAAGAGCTCATTTAGTTCTACAACGTAAACGACAAAATGTCTTGCTTGCTAATCCTATTTAGAAGTAAAATGCGAAAATGCGCCGATGTCGTGTTCGCGCTAACAGTGTCGCGATGTGTACCTAGAAGTGCTGTCCCTCCACTCGACGCCGTCCACGGCGGTGATCTCTATTACAAAAACTGTCTTCGCAAGGCATGGCATCCCGGAGACCCAAGTCAGCAATAATGGACCTCAGTTTTCATCAGCAAAATTCCGTGTCTTCTCCCGGAGCTTCGGCTTCTCCCACGTCACAAGCAGTCCCAGGTACCCCAAGTCCAACAGTGAAGTTGAACGGATGTGCGGACGGTCAAGGAACTTTTCAAGACGTCTCCAGACTGGCACTTTGCCCTCTTGTCCTACCATACACGCACCTGGCGTCACTGGGTACAGCCCGCTCAGCTGCTCATGGAACGCAGCCTAAGGACTCGCCTCACAGTCCCAACAGCCACGTTGGTTCCAGGATAGCCTCTCGCTGCCGATTTCTACGGGCGCGACACTGCCCAACGACGACGCCAGCGTCAGTATTTCGACCGTCGGCATGCCGCGCATGATTTGCGTCCCCTGGGGAGCGGGAAAGTCTGGATGCGCAACCCAGATTGTACTAGCACAGTTCTTAGCCCAGCACAACGTCCACGCCCCTACGAGGTTAAGAGAGATGCAGGTGCCCTCGTCCGCAAATGAAGACATCTGGTACCGCAGCAGTCTCCGTCAACGGGTGGTCGAGACCTCAGCAGCTCCCATCTACTGCCACAAGGATGCCAAAGTCCGCCACAGACTCCAACTCGCCCAGGGCCTGTGTGCAACAGTCCAACTCCCAGGGCAACTACTCCTCTATCAGCAGCATCACCACAGGTTACCCTTGCTACTCCCTCAAAACCGCCAACGTCGGGTGTGCGCTCTCGGTCTGGACGTTGCGTTAGGCCACCGGTGCGGCTGAACTTGTAGAGAGCGCCATGTGGCATAGGTCATTAAGTTAGTTACTTGGGAGCGAAGTTTGGCTTTCTTTTATTTTCCCAAAAAGAGGATGAAGAGGGCGTGATTACCCAGCCATCTACGGGGCACCTCTAGGTTGTACACAAAAAAGGTGTGCTGAAAATAAACGGGGGCATTTGTGCCAAGGTCTACGAGCGTCTATCTTTCGTCATCAGCCCACGAGCTGCGGCGTGCATCCTCGGCCGCCTCCGCTCGAAATCCCCTCCCCCCCCCCCCCCTTACTACAGAAACCACCGGAGTTACGCCATTTGAGCTAGTGCACGGCAAAAAGGCCGCAACAATCTTCAAGGCAATGCAAACTCACGACCCAGCAGACAACGCAACCGACGACGCCTTGTTGACAACCAAACAAGCAAAGGAGGCTCGGCAGCTTGCCAGACTCCGACATTAAGACCAACAACGTGTTCACGCTCGCCGGTACAGCCTTCGTCGCCGCGGCGACCACTTTAAACCCGGAGCCAGGGTATGGGCGTGGATACCAATTCGCCGCCGCTGTTTCAGTGGGAACTCCTGAAACGGTACTTCATAGCCTTCAAGGTACTTCGCAGACTAGGAGATCTGAAGTACGAAGTGGCACCCGGCGGAACAAGACCATCAACACGCTAACCAACAATACCTAGTCGTCCACGTCGTGCTCCTCAAGCCGTACTACGCTTGATAAGACTGTGACCCCTACGACGTTTGATAGGACCGTGTTTTACAAACCTCCGTAGTCTCCCCTTCTTCTCTTTGGTTCGCTCTGTTTTGTTTTCGTGCATCGAGACGATGCTTTCTTTAAAGGGGGAAGTAATGCCGCGCGCATCTCCGAGCCAGCGCGTCCGTGTCCGAACGGTTATCGTGCTTGGCTCTCACGTGAAAGCCAAGATTCGATTTCTGGCAGCTGAGGTACCTTTTTGTTATTTATGTCAATGCCGCGTCCTGGTAAGCTCTAGAAAGCTGTTGCTTATTCGAGGTTAGAATATTCTACGCACCGAAACTTTCGTGCCGATTGTTTCACAAGCACTCGCGCGTAAAAAATTGGCTCCTCTTGGCGAGCTGGAGTCAGTCTCCCCCCCAGCACTCGATCCTGTTCTTTTGCCGACATTGACGCCTGCGTCGCTAAGCTTCCTCTATTTTGTTTTTGGGCACAAGTTCGCCCCATGAAAGAAGAACCTCGCCGATTTTTCGGTAGTCTTCGATTTGGGTGGAAATTTGCAGACCGCATCAATAACCCTTTCTCAACTGATAACCGAAATATTTTATACAAATAAGATGTTTCCGTGAAGTTATCGAATGTTGAAGTTACACCGGCCGCGAGGGTTCGGGGAGTGACTCTTTACTGGCAAGAATGAAAAGTCCTTACTTTTCCTTACCCGCGTACGTGACCGGCGGGCAGGCGGACGAGCGACTCTGGCAGACGCGGAGTGGCTTTCCGGGCGCCAGCGATCGAGATTATTTTTTCGCAGCCTCAATGTTGAAAGTTCCTTTCCAATCTGTGCTCCGCGATAGAATGTAGGAACAGTGCCAAGAAAAAGTTTCTTTTTTATTTTGTTTTCATGAGAGAATAAAAACGCGTTCCCAGGCTAGATCGGTGGCCTGCCGCGTCAAGGGGCTTTTGCCCGAGCTGTGTGCCAAGAGAACTAGTGTCACGTGAAACATTTTCACTTATACATAAAAATTTATAGCCGCGTGCTGCGGGTTCACTAACCTTCTGCAGCTAGAACAGCTTCAAGAGTGGCAAGCGCAAACTCAAGCAGGCTGTGGCCACTGCGACATCTGTCCAAAAAGGAGCGGTAATAACATCAAGAAAAACAGTGCAGAATATAGTACTATACTTGTCGTTTTGCAAACTCACATTTGTTATTCACAATTGCTTAGTGATTTATTCTTTTATTTTTTTATAAACACTATATATGTTTCCGACATCAAATCTAGCTCGAGCTACTCTCAGAGTTCTACTTACGCTGCCGATATGTTGAAGATGAGGAGTGAAACGTCGAAACAAAGTTCAAGTCTGTGTTTAATTATAACTCCTCACAGATTGCTATTCCTGTCTGGTATTACAGAGGTTTATGAAGCAGGTGTTTAGCTCTCTTAATATTCGATAGAGCCTTTGCCTGGTTTTTCAAATAGCTAGCGTGCAATATTCTCTCGTAGAAGCGATGAAAATATCTTTAATTCATTATATTGCGGAAAAATTTCATATATGGCTGACAAGATTTTCAAGATATTTAAAATAATATTGTCGTTGAGGGGCGGTATGCAAATTTACAGCTGATGAAAACTGTGCTAAACCAATACTTAACTTGAAAAATATCTTATGAAGAATCAACTCCTTCCCATGTGCACTCGTCGATGAGCGTTTAAACAAGTTGCATTCTACTCCGAAAAAAAAAAAGACATGAATACGAATGCACAATATTTAGTAACTTTTGTTAACTTTATTTGAATTAAATATTTTATGTTGCATTTTTGTACCTTACGCACTATTGTGTCTTCGAACAATTGTTCGTTATTTGAAGACGAACAGTGTATTTGTGTATTTTATACGCATTCTATTGCACATTAATGTTGGGCTTGGTTGTTGCGGGGTTCTTTTAAATGTCATTTTAACACGATCTTCATGACCAGTAACCTGCCATCTGGTCTACACAAATGCAGTTGATTCTATTCTATACATTTTATTGCTTACAAGAATCACGGTCCACATGTGTCAGGTCACAGCCCAGCACGCGCATGTTCGCCGCTTTGGAAGGCGAGCAGAGCACGCGCCACACGCAAGAACGCTGAAAATGGCGCAGACCAGAAGCGCTTTTCTGAAATTGCCTATAGATCTTTTATTAGATCACTTATCCACCAACCAGAATAAGCATGCAACAAGAGTAGTTACACGTGCTGGCGCCTACAACTGTAATTTTTCTAACGAAAAGCGGAAACAAATGGGACGTTCCTTCAGGTTATACGAGCCTGTGGGGCATCTGTACCTACATTCCAAACATTTTCCGTAATGCTTTGGTGATTTCTCAAAAAATGTATTGCGTTACTCTTCGACCCTTCTTCGCCAGCCAGCTACTGTTACGAAGGGAACGAATTTACTAGTGACTTCATTAGACTGGCGAGCCGTGGCTTGAGCGTACCAAGTTGCAAAAACGGTTTATAAAAAAAAAAAAAAAAATTGCTTCCGTTTTTTTTTTTTCATTTTCTCACAGTTTAGCACGTCAAGGTTATACTTTGTGCAGCTAGAGATTACCAACAACTTCAGACAGCACGAACGTTCCCGGTTTCTCGCTGTTTCACGCCAGAAAGGCGGGCGCAAGCGTACAAGATTTCCGGCGACGCGCCTCGCTGCCCGCCGGTGACGTCACTTTTGCATGTCGGTGTAAACTGGGGAAAAAGTGGACAAGACTCTGTATTGGTTTCGGCAGCGAACAAAATGTAACTTTTTAAAAATTAATTAGAGTGAATGTGGAGGAATGAGAGCATTTCGGAACCAGGAAGCCATCCCCATTCCGATGATGCCTTTGAAATTGGTAGCTCCAAAAATTGGTACACTGGGTAACCGACAAAACGCACACAAGACAAAACCTCACCGGACAGAGGCTTACCGGACAAAAGCTCACCGGACAAAAGCTCACCCGTTTTTTCGCAGACCCGGACAACAGCTCACCTTTTTTTTTTTTTTTTAGGTCACCGAAGTTGAGTGGAAATTTGGGTCACCGAAACTGAGTGGAACTGATGAGATCAAAATTGCTTGACACATTGTAGGTCGGAGCACCCTTGTTCATCGCCCAAGAAGCTTCATGAACCTATGTTTTGGAACCCTGAAGAGTGACCGAAGAAGCAAAGTCACCCTTTGGTGTGCTCGCTTTTTCATTGTGCCTATGTTACGCTAAACGTACACATAAAGGTTAGGCAGAATGTCTTTTCATTACTAATACTTCCGTTTTCTTGGGGTTCAAGGTAGTATTTGAAGCGACTAGCTAAGAAATTAAATTATTTCCGTCAGTATGAGTCGTAAGGGTATTTGAAGTCAAGGATTATCTCAGGGTGATGCGAAAGGGAAACTGAAGTAAAACTGTAATATATACACCAGCAATCGAGTTGCGAATTAAAAAAAAAAATATTTTGAAGGAAAGGGAGTACGGTCTTTTGGAGAATTATAATAAAAGTTTATTTCTATGAAGCATGGTGGAGCAAAGGGTAAAAGCCTCAAAGGAGGCTTGACCAGCCCTCGGCCCCGTACATTGGCATTGCGGCGAAAAAAAATATTATATATATATATATATATACTACCTTAAAGCGGGTAGTGTAACGAACAAAACCGGAGAAGCGGCACAGCGTTGGAAGACGGCCGCGGGTGGCGCTGGCGCTTGCAGCACCGTCGGTCGGCTGTGGCTCCGGCTTGGCCGCTTGGTCAGCTTGGCTCCGGCCAGCTCCGGCCGATTCGCAGCTGTCGACTACACTGTCGTCTGGTAGTTTAAAATTTTTATTCACCTTCAAACGCAAATCATGTCGTTTGAAGTTCACTGGAAACAAATAATTGTTTTTGAGGTATTGATATTAGTTATGAAGCGTGTTAGGGTGCCTCTATCTGCCGGCCGATTGAGGCACCCAACGGAGCTGCGGATTGAAGCGCCACCTACATCGCCTTCCAAGGAGTGGCCGTTCCCGATGCATGGTGGATGCTACGCGATAACCACACTACCCCCTTTAAGCCACTGTAGTAGAACAGTAAACAACCTTCCAATACGCCATGTGTCTAGTTAAGTGAACGTGTAGACTTGGTGTCAATGCCGCTAGAGTTGACAACAATTTATAATGTTTCCTTTTTTTCTGATTTTAAACTCAGAATCAGTCTATATTCATAAAGGCTATGAATTTTTAATAAGCTAAACTTCTTAAACAAACTTCCGGTATGGAAATCATAAGGCACGTTGCATATTATTCTAACCATTTTTTACTGCAGTAAAAATAATGTTTGCAGGTTTGTGAATGTGGTGTTACCGCCGACGAGGTTGCAGTAGCTGAAATGTCAATAGAATAAAAAATTGTAAATTAAAAGCTTCCAATTACAATATTGATGACCCATTTAGAAAGCTGGGCCGAATTTTGGATAGGCTGGCGTTCCTTCCACCACAGCTTGTGCCCGAAGGACTAACCTACATCAAGGAAAAGTCTACCGGTGACATTGGCGACCTGCTGGACTACTTTGATTGCACGAATGTCAAAGGCCCCTTCCGTTATGCTTGTGCTTCTTTTCCAGGGGCAACCAAAGCCAGGCACGTAGCCAGGGGGGGGGGGGGGAGCACGGCGCTTCCCCCCCAGAAATCATCTATTTTGCTGGGACATCCTCTCCCCCCTCCCCCTCATACAGCATTTTGTCATGGGTGGCGCCCCTCCCCCCCCCCCACCCCCCCCCCCCCCCCCCCCACCCCTGAACCAAAATCCTGGCTACGTGCCTGACCGAAGCGAATTCTTCCCTTTGCCTGACTGTGCGGCGACGACCACCACAGTTTCCCTCGAAACGGTAGAATATGTATGACGCCACTCTTCAAGATAGAGACCGGACAAACAACACCTGCGAAAAATGAAATACCGGGTTCCAGAAGCTTGTTGCAAGCGTCTGGAGGCTGATTGAATGCCTGCAGCAAAATCAGACACTCGTTGCCACGACGTTGAAACAAGCCCGGAGAAGCAAGCCACCAATAAAGCGGGCGCCAAAAAAAAAAAAACAAAAAAAAAAAAAACATTTTGCGTTTGCAGATTTGTCTGAAAAATATTTGCGAGGAGTTCCAGGTGCACCGAGATCTACAAAGACTGCTGGAGCTAGTAGAAAAATGCATTCGCTTCTAACCAATCGCTAAATAAACATGATTCTTCTCTAATCAACAAACCATGCGTCTGTCAGATTTAATTTATCGTTGCATTTTAGTGTCACAGGCACGCACCTAATTTGTCCGCACTCGTCTTAAGACCAACATTAAATTTTCTCCTGGAGAGCTTTTGTCCGGGTCTGTGAAAAAATTGGGTGAGCTTTTGTCCGGTGAGCTTTTGTCTGATGAGCTTCTGTCCGGTGAGCTCTTGTCCGGTGATCTTTTGTCCGGGATTCCGAAAAATTGGCGGAGTTCCCCTTTAAACACGTAGTTTCTCCTGTTATTTGCCGTTTCATCATTTGTAAACCATGTTGGGTTAACGTGAGACCTGTGTAGGGAATAAACGGCAAAACCTAGAAGAGACAGAAAATAGACAGGACGACGTCTCGAACTCAGATAACTCGTTTATTTAGTCCATCTCCTTATAAAATCTCAATCTCAAGGACCTCCCCACCGACACAAAAGCACGAGGTCTATACAGTTCAAGCGCCGCAGTATCCATCACGCAATGCAAGAATGTGAACAACCCCACAGGTGGACGCGATAAGGCAACATTCATCCTCCTTCAAACTTGAACAAAGGGATCTCTTCCTCTTCTATTATAAACACAGTTCCCACTTCTGATTAAAACAGCGCCTTCTCCACCAACTACAAAAAAATACACTCCTGAACGACTTTTGGGGTAACACAGGTCAAAAAAAGAAAAAACACCAAAACAAAGTGTGTTTTTCAGTTCCTTTGAACGAACACAAACCTGGTCACACTACGAACAACCCAAATCGCACTTAAAAAAATACATTACATATTTAGAAAGCTTTTTGAATTGCTTCCGAACTGTAGCAAAACCTGACTTATACGGTTGCCGAGAGATTTTATCCGCACAGTCTCTCTTACTACTCTCTTTACAGCGGTCCATTCTTTGTGTATGATTTCAGTTTCTGACCAGAGCGCCGGGCAGTTGTTACATTCATGAATATGATTAGGAATTTCCGAGTTTTTTGCGTTGTTCTTGGCATTTCTTTTATGTTCACTTAATATGTCGTTGATGCAGCGCGACGTCTGTCCTACAGGTTTAAACCCGATTCCAATGGTGTTTCACAGACAACACCGTTCACGCAACATACCGATTTTTTTTTATGGTTCATTCTGCACTCACTCACTTGTTCTAAATGGCGTGAATACATTTAGCCTAAAATCTGAACTAAAGACCAGGTCCACTGCAAACTGCCTTGTACATTCCTTCAGGTTGTGAGAAATTTCAGACAAATATGGGATTGCAGCAATCCTGCTGTAATCCCATATTTGCACATGCTGTAACCCCATATTTTCCTGAGATTTCTGAGAACTTGAAGGCATGTGCGGAGCAATTTGGCGTGGAAGCGGTCTTTAGTTCAGATTTAAAATTAAGTAAATTGACGGCATTTCAAACAAGTGTGAGTGAGTGCAAAAAGGCCCATCGAAAAAAAATCTGTATGCTGTGAGAATGGTGTTTTGCATGAAATACAATTGGGTTTAAATATGTTGGACAAACGTCGCGTTGCGTCTATCACTGCTTAAAGTAAAATAAAAGGTACATGAACAACAATGCACGAACCCGGAAATCGCAAAACATAGTCATTAATGTAACAAATGTACGCCGTTTTGGTCGGAGGCTGAAATCATACACAAAGAGAGGCTCGATGTAAAGAGAGTAGTAAGCGAGACTATGCGGATGAAATCCTAAGGCAACTGTATAAGTCAGGCTTCTCTACAGTCCGATACAATTAAAAACGCTTTCTAAAAATGTGATGTATTTTTTTTAAGTGTGATCTGATGTTTAAAGTGCGACCCCGATTGTGATTGTCAAAACGAACTGTAAAACACAATTTGTTTTAGTGTTTTTTTTTAAATGTGTGTTTAGCAGTGTGGGTAAAGTACATCTAAAAGGTACTTAAATTAATCTACAAAGTGAATGAGACCTGATCTATTTTAAGTAAAGTAGTAAGTACACTGGGTGAAATGTGCTTGAAGTACTGGAAATGAAATATACATTAAAAATAAAGTACAAGTATTTCAACACAATCTTTCATGATGTCCCCTAATTCCACTATACAGTGATTTTTAACTGGTGTGCATTTCCCAGGGGTAGTCAGGGGTGCATGAGGTATTTTGAAAAACAGTTGCGAATATTTGATAAGCTGGCCAGAGTAGTTATTTTTACGAACAGAGCCGAATTCAGAAGTCCCTCTTTTGAATTTGGCGCCGCTAGCTCTCGATTGTTACATCAACGGTTGTTAAATGTGCTAAGAGAGAGCATGACGTCAGCCCCGCAGCCTCCGCAAGCAATCCTCTCAGAGAGGAGTGTCATCTCTTTAATGAAAAACAAACAAACAGTGAGTGTAAAAGTGAGCTGGTGATAATTAATCATAATCTGACACCTGAGATTGGGGTGCGAAAAAATTAAGGAACTTACAAGTAGAAGGAAAAGAAAAAAGAGAATGTCTGAAAACATTGTGACGTTCTCTTCTGTTGCCTTCGACTTGAAAGTTGAATTGTTCCGGCTCACAGCTTCAGGTGATAGATTATGATTAATTTTTCTCTACCAATATTTTAAACCTCCTCGCTTCCGCTGATCGACCGAGAAGTAGCCAGAGTTCAAAAAGCTACGGGGAAGCCGCCTCCAGAGCAAGCGGAGCAATGCATTGTCTGCTCACGTCTCTGGTGAGAGTAGAATATCCCTCCCAGTATTTCTTGGGAGTTGACAAAGCGTCTTTTTGTGATACAAGTTAAACAAAACCAAATTTCGGGAATGTGTATTTTGAGGCCGGAAATTGTACTTTTCTCGGAAAGTACGAGACAAAATACTTTGAGTAAAGGACAAGTACATATTTGGAGAATGTACTTCAAGTAGGGTAGAGGTTTTCTATAACTACTTGAAGTAGTACTTTAAGTACAATATACTTAAAGTACTTCCCAACACTGCTGCTTACCCAAACGTTTTTCCGGTGTTTTTCTTCTTTTTTTTTGTAGCAAGTGAAGAGGGCGTTTTGTGAATTAGAAGTGATAACTGTGTTTAGAATAGAAGGGGAAGAGATCCCCAAAGCAGCACGGAATTTGGCCAAGCATTGGCCAATGGCTGGCGATGATGGTTTGGTCAATGGCTAAAGAGTAACAATTCATCGGCCAATGCTTGGCCGATGGCTAATTGCCAGGGGCCATTGGCCATTGGCTAGAGAAAGGCCAGTCATCAGCCAACCGATGGCCAATGTCTGGCCACTGGCCGAAGGACCATTTCCAGCCATTGGCCGATGATTGGCCGAATCTCTGTGCTGCTTGGGGGCCTTTTGTTCATGTTTGAAGGACGATGTATGTTGCCTTATCGCGTCCATCTGTAAGGTTGTCCACACCATTGCATTGTGTGACGGAGACTGTGGTGCTTGAATGAATACACAAACTCATGTTTACAAACAAACCAAAACGCCCCTAGCGGACGCCACTAACGCCGCGCATGCGCGATGGGGATCTGGGCAAGAAGCTCGCCGTCGCCCATAAACAAACCATTGGAATGGGATGTATTCGGCGTCCGTGTGAGTCCCCATGCTCTTTTTCGCGTTGGAATCGTTGATGTTTACGTCTTCCTGGCAATGGCTGACTGCTGTAGTGGCCTCAGCAAATTTAACGAGGCTTGTTACACCACACAATTTTCCGTGAATAATGTAACATGCGGCGATTCATTCCGCGTTGACGCCGCAGAATGTACGCTAAAGCCTGATTTACATGGTGAAGTTCTGCTCGCTATTTTCAGTCATGACGTCGCTCGGCCTGTAAAAGCCTGAACAGTAGGTGAGGTGTCGACGTCGATACTGAAAATCGCAAGCAGAATCGGACCGAGTGAATCGGGCATAACAAATCGGTGATGGCCACTGGTAGCAATTATCAACATCTCCTTATATCCACTTTTTACACCGAGCCTGCTTAACCCAACCTACCTTCAAAATTAAAGGAGCGATGCAACAATTTTTGTACTTTGCGCAAATACCGATTAAAACGGATCCCTAATGTTAATGACCTATCAAACACGCGTTCGTTTTTCACCCCACGCAAGTTCCAGAAAAAAATTAAAGAAAAACGAGCAGCGTTCACCCCCTCAACTCGCAGCCAGAACAAGCGGCCACGTGATCTGAGCCGATTATATGCCGCCAGTGTTGATCATAGCCACGCGCTGGGTTTGGCAAAGCGCAGGACACGCGCTGAGTTCCAGACATTGTTATGGCTCGGCTGTTGTCGTCGTTGCAGCGATTAAACACGGGTCACTACCCGAATGCTTCTCGAGCTAGCACTTATCACGAGCCCAAGTCGAGTGCCCACGCAATGCTCGGGTCCAATCTATGAACCGCATTCAAATATCGTCACTTGGGTGTACTGCGATCGCCACGTTACGTCATCAAATTTTGCAAAGCAGAGATTGAATGAAAATGCTCGCTTTTGTCCTTGAAATTACACCGCAAAAAATGAGTTTCTTGGCCAGTGGCGTTGCGTGTGAGTATCCTTGAGTCCCAGGTGTGCCAGTAAGCTTGTGTCAAGTGAAAAACATTCCAATTGAATATCGTTGCACCGATCCTTTAAGTCTTTTGAGGCCTGCACTTATTATAGCAATTACCCGGTCAACGTTTAGTCCACGGGCCGCTGTTTTTTGAACGAGCAGTCCACAAGCAGAAACGTTTGAGAGAAAAGAAGACAGCTCGAACGATGGGCGGCCGTTTGAACGTGATGACGCACTGAACGTAGTTTACAGGTGGTACTTGCAACTTGACGGTTTTCCCGCATTCATGTTGGAGCAAAGCAAATAAATCTGACGACATGCACATGTATCCGTGAATTCAATTCAAAGTGCTTCCCTCCCAAGCAGTCGTGGTTCGACGGTGTCTGTTTTTCCTTTTCCAAGGCCCCTATTCACGTTCTCGGATGAACCGAGCAGGCATAAGACGCATGAAAACTGACCTTCAAACCTTTCCCGACTATTTTGGTACAGCCCCAGTCGTTGCGTTTTGACGAGAGGGCAGGTGTGTGTCCGGTTTCTTCCAAAGTAACACAGGAATGCACGTGCCCCATGACAACTTTCGCCCACAGCCCCTGACCGGAAGTTCGCCCGACGCACCACCACCGCGCCGTGACGTAACAGATATGACTTCGTGTATAGACTTCGTCCTGTTGTGTTGGTTGAGAAGAGCTTGAGATTGAGATAATATAAGTGGGTGGACTGAATAAATAAGCAAGTTAGCAGAGTTTGAAACATCGTCCTGTCAATTATCTGTTTTAATGTTCCTTCTCTACCGCAGTCTCAGGTTCCTCAAACATGAACTTGTTTTAGGAATACTCCAGGCTCGCCCTGTACTTGTTTTTCTTTATCCCGTATTTCGATTGTGAAGGCGTCTATGTTGTTCCTATTTTGTTGCCGACCTCGCACGAGCAGGGCGCAAGAAATGTCGACGATTCAGCCGAGCCGCTGCTCCTTTGCACGCTCACCTGTACTCGGGTGTCTTCCGGTGCTCCGTGGTAAACTTTCCTTGTGCTAGGTCCGCATTAATGGCTCACGTTGGAGGCCGTCTCCACGCCGCAGTGCGGGTTTACTTTTCGATATTTCTGGGATTCCTGGAACGCCGGCTGCGGACCTAGACTCCGCCCGACGGAACAAGTGAGGAATGAATAAAAAGCGCTGCAAGCCCTTATTCGCGTCGTCTGCTGCTGCGTGTCGGACCGTCGGTTTTGATCCCTCGTGTGAGGCGGGCGTGTTCTTTGAGCTTAATATCTAATCGGGCGCTGGGAAGATTGTGGCCACACGAGCCGGGTTCAAAACGTCTCGACACTGGTAATGCTAAAGCTGGCCGGTTCGCGCTGGGTATTTTTTTTTCCTGGAAAGGAGCAGGCGCTGTGCAATTAACGCACCCCGTGCGCGGATTCGGCCTTGAAGGGGGCCATCTGTGTGCGCGTCATAGGACGCGCCCGATTACATTGTAGAGGCGTGCATGGTGACGTAACCTTGTGTTCTTTTTATGGACTTAGACCGTAACCAAAACCTAAACCCGTTTAGGAACGAATTTTTTTCAGAAACCAGAACCGAAGCGAAACCGTTATTTGAAATTTATGAAAACCACAGCCGTGACCGTAAAATATTTATTGGTAACCGATATTAACCGAGAAAAAACAAATATTATAATGCGAACTCGGAATAAATTTTCTTAAAATCCCATTTTCAATTTCTATTTAGTAGTAGTAAGGTATGATTGTGGTTTATTATAAAATATAAATAGAGAGTGCAGTACGGTTGGCTCTCATTAATTCAAACTCACCTAATTCAAACTTGCGGATAATTCAAACTTATATGCAGGTCCCGTCCTCTGCGTCTCTATGGGAGGAAACTCCCTTTAATTAAAACTTTGCTTTATTTAAGCAAAAGTTTAGTCCCCCTCGAGTTTGAATTAACGAGATTCACCTGTATATTGTTTGTATGTCCACAATTAAAGCTTGAATCTCGTAAAATGTGCGTCGTGAATGCGCCTTCGCATGGGTGCTGTCATGGCCAATATTGTGGCATGCGTATGAGTAATGACCTAGTATTAGTACCCGCGTGAACATGTAGCGTATGAATAAGGGGCATTATGCATAATGCGGAGTAAAAAATCCGGTATTTTTAAGTTTACTCGAGTTACACCTAAACTCCCCGCATAATTCGCGCCGCATTTCCTTTGAAGTAAACATCACTTTCCTTCAGTCTTTAATCGCCGGCTTTGAGCTAGAGATGGTATTAGTTATGACGGCCACCTAGTGGATCAGGCCGTCAAGCATGCGCCCGTCTGCCGACAGTGCATCCATCGGGCTTCAACGGGCTCTTTGCGAACATTGAAACACGGATTATCGCAAAGCCGGGCATCTGGAGGTCAGCTCTGGTGTCAGCGCTCCTCCCTTCCCCTTCCGCCTTCTCTAGTGCACCATATCTTACACGTTCTACATAAAAGCGAGAGCAATCTCGAAGCGCTGCTGTTTATCTCCGTACTAGGCTTGATCTACTTGAGAAGTGCACTCTCTCTTTTCCGGAAAACCAGGAGCGTTTATTTGCACTATGGCTTCCGAGTTCAGTGAAGATCGGAAAGAGTGTGCCGATTACACGAGAAGGAACTGGTCAATCATTAATTACGGTCTTTATTTCCGTAAAGTTCTAGAGCTTGACTTCAGTTTCTTTAAGCAAGTTAAACCGGCCAAAGACGCCAAACATATCAACCCCAATGACGTCGTGTGCAAGAACTGCTACACAATGTTTTGCAGTAAAATTGAAGGACATCACCGAGAGCAGGAGCATCGCCATCGAGCTCATCGTTTCCATACCCGGTGCCAGCGGAAACATCATTCGTTGACAAGGAAAATTTGGTTCAAGGGGTGGCGGGAGCAATCACCGCTGTCGAACTGCGACAGGGCTTCAAGCGTATGTCCGCGCATACGTGCCGGCTATGTTAAGCGGAAACGATCCGAAGTAAACATGGAATCTAATCAAAATGGGTCGTAAACTGAGCCTGTAGATCTCTACAATTACGGGTCATGTTCCTTATGCGGAGAGTGGGTCAGCAATTTGCTTGTGGACTATCCCAAAAGCACGTCGCAAATAGAACGATACCGCCTGTTAATACTGTTGCCATCGATCGAAAAAAATAAGAAGATATATGGGAAGGAACCATGAGAGCCACAAAGCACGCTGCACAGCTCAAGAAAACTCACTAGAGAAATGGAGATCTGGTGGACAGATGACCCGTGCGTAGCGTAGGACATGCAATTGACAAAAATGATGCGGCTCTGGCGCTAGCCTATTACACGTCACACCGTTACGGACTGCTAAAAAAAAGTCAGAATAAGAAAGATGTGAAGCTTTAGAGCGTGTTCTGTCATCGCTGAACTAATCATAAACAGAAAAGTCTGCGACCCGAAGCGATTCACGACAAGATCAATTAGGGAAGCTTACAAAAATTCAAGGTTGCCCATTTCAAATCTAAAATAATCCTAACGATATTTGACTTTCTTTTCCATATAAGTGGGTTGAAAAACGCCTACTTCCCGAATAAGGCGTGCGCGTATAACGGTGCCAACTTCTCACTTTCCCTCACATCTCTGTCAAGTGCCACAGGGTAGACCACGACAGTTGAAGACGTTCAGCATTTTTTTTCTTTGTACAATCGTTCTAAAAACTGCTTCCTGTTAACATGTGAGCCCTGTTTGAAAAAAAAAAGTGTCTCTCCTGAGAAATTAGGCATTGAACCTGAAGAGGAGCTAGAGTTGGCATTGTGGAAGCCTGGTGGGGTGTTAATAAGAAAACATTTGAAGGCAACAGCTTTAATTAACGAGTTAGAGAAATGGACGACCAAATACATACCCCAGTCTTACATCAGACGCGCTCAACAAAGTGCCACATGCCCCGAAAAAGCGAATGTAGATTCACATGCCGTGATCTTACACTAGATTTTGCCGAAAACTGGAGTATTGTCATCCGATCTGCTGTGCAGTGTTACCCCTGAAAGAACAAGATGGTGACGATCTCAACTTCTTTCCATTTCATTTCATTTATTTACCTCAAATGGCCCGAGGGAATTAGATAAGGGGGGAGAAAAAGTGCAAACACGTTGTATTACACAAAATACATAAGAAAAAAAAATTGGGAGTACACAAAACTATAAAACATAAAAGGTAACTACTCTTTCAAATTGCATGTATACAAACAAAATTAGCAAAATAGTTCTTCGATAGCATTTCTAAATAAAACGCAAAGAGGACTGCTGAGGAGTGCGAAACACATTTGTAATACATAAAATACATTAAAAAAAATGGGAATTACACAGAACTAAAAAGTAAAGGGTATCTACTGACTCAAATTGCATGCATACAAACAAGTTTAGCAGAAGAATTCTGCGCAAGCATTTCTAAATGAAACGCAATCAGGACTGGTGACCACGCCTTCAGGTAGGTTATTCTACTCGCCAATAGCTGGATTTAAAGGAGATTCGGAATACATTTTTGTGCGACTTGGTGACAACTTGATTTTCTGCTGGTGGTCAAGTCGAGAAAAAATTGAGTAGGGGGTAATAGAATCACATTTTAAGATCCGGATAATGGTAGAAATCTTGGTGGAGAAATGAGAGCGTGATACTTTGCGCTTAAAGCATAGTGATGTAAGGCAAGCTTTGGACTTGAGAGCTGTCACGCTTGACAAAAAATAATTTACAGGGGTTCCAAATTATTCCAGCATATTCGACCGTTGAACGGATAAAAGACTTGCAGGCCAGCAAACGAACATCCCAGGAGGCCTATACAAATTCCTTCTGAAATAACCCAAAGTACGATTTGCTTTACTAACGATGGAATCGATATGCATTTTCCGATTTAGATTTTCAGTCAATGTTACACCGAGGTTTTTATATTTTGTAATCTTTTTAGACTATAGCTGCTTATTTCGTAGTTGTTGGTAATCGTCGTTTTTTTTTTCGTAGAAAAAGTAAGAAATTTTGTTTAGAATATTTTGATGGTCATTTGCCATTTTTCACACCATGATCATAGAGAGTCGAGATCACGCTACAGGGTGAGGCTGTCGTCTGTTGAGACGATACGCTTATATATTACGCAATCATCCGCAAAAAGTCTAATTTCTGAACAATTGCAGCTGGGAAGATCATTTACATAAATTAAGAAAAGCAGCGGAGCAAGGACCGCTCCTTGAGGAACGCCAGATTTTACCGAAATTTCGTGAGAAGAGACGTTTCATACTGAAACGCATTGAGTTCTAGGGGAGAGAAATTTCCTGATTCAGTTACCAAGAGACTTGCGAATGTTTAAAGTTTCAGTTTTTCGTAGTAGGCGTTGATGCGGGACTCGGTCAAACGCCTTTGTGAAATCAATGAAAATCGAGTCCGTCTGCTCCCTTGAGGGAACGTTCTCATGTATATCGGTAATGAATTCAAATAGTTGAGTTTCGCGAGGTCGTTGCTTTCGGAAACAGTGCTGTTTCGGGAAAAAGAAGTTAGTATTAGTATCTAAAAGGTAATTGGCAACGACCACAAAAGGACCGCAAGTCTTTGGAGTGGTGAGTGAGGACATTTGCCACGACTCTGCACTTCAAGTGTCATGTCCAGTTATACGAATTCGAAATCAGGACGAATGTCACCAAGTGGATCTACTCAACGCCAGTGCACGGAAAACGCGCGTGCGAAGGAGTGGGCGGTGTTCTCAAGGTTGACACATCAATGCATAGTTTGGAAGCAACGAAATTGACTTCTAAAACCTACGCGCGCACCTTTGTTGAGAAGCTAAACTATAAGATTAAGGAGATAGTGCTTGTTTCGACCGCGCGAAAGGAAATATCCCGTTTTTGAGAGTTGAAGACGGGCTGGGAGAAGATAAGGGCGTCAAAGTGCAATCAGTCCTCACAAATGTTAGGAAAAGCAAAGGACCGTGGGGACAATCTTGTCATATTAGAAAAAGTTTGTAATATTCCAGAGTAGCAGGACACACATGCAAGAACGATAAAGTTAAAAGACACGCATGTTTCAACAATGATTTCATTTTGCCCCTCTATGGGTGGGCTCTCGGCAGTGAGACTGCTGCGTTCAAGTCTTCAAC
Source organism: Ixodes scapularis (assembly GCF_016920785.2). Lineage (NCBI taxonomy): Eukaryota > Metazoa > Arthropoda > Arachnida > Ixodida > Ixodidae > Ixodes > Ixodes scapularis. The sequence goes on from NW_024609881.1 coordinate 25,754,437, forward strand.
AGTGAATTGCCTGAATTCTGACAAGTGCGAATGTTAACTCAGTATTGCAGTGAACTAGTATCCAAAAACATGCTTCCTTCTAATAAGCTGCTCTCAATGGTCTTTTTTATTTCTGATTGTTTCCTTACTCATCTTTTCGTGTTAGAGTGAAGCGCCAGTCCCGTGCTGTGTACCGCTTGCGTTCTGTCCCATTTGTGGTCTATCAAAAATGCCCTTGAATATGAACTTAGATAGAGCCCTGAGAACTTTAATGCTGACAGTAAAATATGTTTTGAGTGGATGAAGCCACAGTGAGTGCTTTAAAAACATTTTGACGCGGCTGTACGATTCTGTGGTTTTTCTACACCTGTTGAAAATTCACTGGCTTCATTTTATGCAGGACAATTTTAACGCCATTTTTTGTCAACTAAGAGCATATATGTCTGCCATAATTTCTTTCGTTTGAAATCATTGTGTAAGACGGAAAAAACAACAGACACAAGAAAGAAAACATACAGGCGCCACTCACAACTATATTTGAAAAGTGCAGATAGAAAGGAATACATACGTCGTCATCTGCATCACGTCCACGCATGCACTTAGCCATGTAATATACACTTCATTCCCCATTTACAAAAAAATTATCAAATAATCTATTCTCGGCATTACAGAGTGCAATCGATGTGTCACTTACGCACTGTGTACCCCCTTTTTTTCTTTTTTTTTATATGAAATACGCTTCCAATAACTTGCGCGCTTTTTGGCAATTGCCTTTGCCCAAAATCGCTGTATCAGAAAGACGTGGCTTATGCCGTGTTCAGGCAGATGGGCCCCATCCTTCCTCTTTAAATTTTGCGCGTTCTCCCTTAGTCGGTCGCTCGCACATCTGTCCATCTGTGCTACGTAAGACTTGCCACACGTAAGGGGAATTTGATAAACCACCCCCCATGACACAATCAAGATATGGCTTGGCACGTTTTGTGGTGCAGCCTCGCCTCTTACCGCTGCCACCGGTAATACGAGAGAAAAGTTGGCCGAGCTTTCTCGGTGCCGAGAACACGCGCGGCACTCCAAAGTGGTTCGCAACTTTCTTGAGGTTACGCCACATTGTGACCAGATACGGCACCACCTCAGGTTTCATTTTACACACGCCACTTTCGCCTTTGCCGTCGTGGTACGGACTTCTACTTTTTACTTTGATCGTCTAAACGGCAGTCCCCAGGGTTCATAGAATTATTTAGTAAATGTAAGTTTGGGGAACTTTCACAAAGTGTGAGTTAGAAAAATATTTGTGTTAGATACTACAGTCGTGTTTTAGTGTCAGTGCGCCCTGCAGGTTATGTTAATTTTTTATTTGGTACGCCATTTTATTTTTCGAGCGTTTTATCTATTGCATTATTTGTGCTCTTACATATTGTAGTATTCTAACAACGTCATATAAAATGTTACGCAATACATATCACTTCAGTCCTCTTTACGATAAAATTTGAAGGCAAGTAATATTATGAGGTCATTATTAATATCCATGACACAATCTTGGTCATAATAGCACCCAGGCGAAGGAGCATTCACAACACACATCTTACGATATTCAAGCTTTCATTTCAAACATACAAAAATATACTACAGTTTCTATATATAATAAATAATAAACCGCTGTCATACCAATTACTACTGCAAAAAATGAAATGAATTAAAATTGTTTTTTGTACAAAAATTTATCACGAATTTGCAAGAATTTTGGATCATTTGTTAATTCAAATATATGTAGAACATTGTTTCTTCCCCATATAATATTGAGTTTACATTTATTCCAAAGAACTATTTTGCGAGCTTTTTGATTATATCAAGTTCATTAAAATATTCCGGACAGAAAACACGTAAAATAATGTCAAACTTTAGCAAATATTATCAGATGCACAGTTCGGCAATGTTTGTTTTAATATTCTGAAGTATATAAAAAAAAATTCCTCTTTCATGAGCGCAATGAACACTGCTTCGAACGTGTCACGAAAGAGACCTAGTGCAATAGTTTGATAAGTAACAAAATAACGAGTGGTTAAACATCCGATTTCCTACAGGCTGAAGAAACGCCAGTTTTACCCTCGGCCGCTTCAATGGTCAATATCTTAGAGAAAAAGAAGTCCACCATGCTTGCCGTTTACGCACTTTTTCATTCCAAGAAAGCGGCCAAAACATATTTTTTTTTAATAAAAACTAAAAATTCGACCCTAAAATAGTGCCTGAATTGGAATGGAAACATCGATATGGGCACAATCTTTTAGCGCCACACAATCCGACCGCGAGAAGCGTGCGCTTCTAAAACCACGTGCATTTGCTTAGAAGTAGCAAGCATGAGGTATGTGCAACAGCGCACAACAACGAAGACTATGGAACGGAATGAACAACAGAGGAAATATTTTTACAGCTTTCAACGTTCGTTCCTTTCCGTAGTCGTCCTTGTTTTACGGTTTTGCATTTACATCATCTTTCACTTTCGCACACTAGCCTAGCACCTAATTTTATTACTTTATTCCACTTAGCAGTGCTTTACTACAGTAGGGCTATAGTTCTCTGACTTCTGTTCCTTCCTTCAGTGTGGGCGAAGCCTCTTCTGGTTGCAACAAACTATAGCGGCGAGAAGGTTAAAATGGTTTTTCCAGCACCATGTGAGAACTTTTTAAAGGTTTTTTACAAACGCTCCTGAACCACAAAATAGCGATGTTTATTTTTTATTTTTATATAGAATGCGATGATCCCTGAGTAACGACGTTAACATGTATGGTTGTGTACTGAACTATATAATGCAAATTGATATAATGAACTAACGTTGGATCTAGAAACGTGTGCAACGTGTTACCACTTAGAAAGACTAGGACGTTTTTGAGTTCCTTGTCATTTTGAACGTCCCATTGTTGGATATCTGGGACCACTCTAAACTGTTTATTATAAAACGGCTCTCTAGCTTTCAATAATACAAAATAATGAAGAAACCTTAAAAACCGCTTTTAAGGAACGGTAAAGAAAACCGAAAAAATTAAAACCGTAAAAAAACCTAAACAAAACCCATATTAACACGAAACAGTAACGGCAACCGTAACCGAAACGTTATATTTTCGGTATGAGTCCCTCGTTCTTTCCCGTTTCATGATTGCCTGTCGCACGAGCAGCTCGCGTGTTCCCTTCCACGAGGTAGCGAGCGTGGTTGCGCCTTCGGGGCATCTTCCAACAGTTTGTTCAACGTGTTTTTATTTTGGCTCGATCGTTACCTTGGTGATCTCGCTCGAGTACTGGCTTCACTGGAATGTTTTTTTTTTTTTTCTGCCTGTACCGGCTTTTGTGTCCACGTTGGTCAGCGATCGGGGATATTTCATGTTAATTAATGGATGCCGGCCCGTCCTCATACACAACCCTGATTTCCTACTTTGGACTGACGTGACAATGAGCGTCTCAAGTGTCCGGCCGTGGGCCTTCGTAGCGCGTTACTAGTAACGAGTTACTTCTTTCTTCTTCTTAGTTACTTTTTCGGTTATGAGTAACGTATAGAAAAGGTAGCGACAACTTCTCCCTCCTCCTCTGACGCGCACAACTTTTATCTTTATGTTTTGCTTTTTTACACCCCCGCGCGTCGACTGTAGCGCCGACTGGAATTGCCCAGGATAGCAGGCGGCATTCCTATACTTGAGTCAGAGCGCAGTCAAAGGCTAAAATACACGCAAATACTTACATACAGGCTAAGAGCGCCCTCTCACGGTCTACCAGCCTTGAAGGAAGTTCCCAAAGAAAGACGATGAGAGCCATGACGTTGCACAGTCGGCGTTATTCGATTGGCGACGCGAGCCCATAGAATGCACTGCACTCCGACAGCATGGGAATTCCTTCTCCCCCCTCCTCTGACGCGCACAGTTTTTATCTGTATGTTTTCCTTTTTAACTCCCGCGCGTCGACTGTAGCGCCGTCTGGATTGGTCCAATATAGCAGGCGGTATTCTTCAAAGGATGTCGCGACTTTTCCGTATAAATGGGCTTTAACGAAGACCAGACAGAGATCCGATCAAGTCGCCGCAACCAAGGCCTACTCCCGGAATCAGGACCCTTGCCATTCAAGACCAAGCAGTCAAGGAGGACGGCGATGGACAACCAGTCATCGCAGACCCTGGCCGCCGCCGCCGTCGTATACCTTCCCGTCACACCCCGGACTCCGACGCCTTTCCACGGGTAGATAGATACACGAGGACATTGAAGACTGCAGCTGCAACAGTATGAAGGTGTAGCCCGCCACAACGGATGGACGACTCAGAATGCCTCCACAATTTCTACTTGTCGCTTGAAGGAACTGCGAGGCTCTCCTTTGAAAACCACGAAGTGTCCTTCACTACGTGGGAGTCCTGCCCCGCCGACTTAAAGCGAACGTTCCTCAACCACCACCGTCGGCAGCGAGCGAAGGACCTTCTCCAAAGAAGGGTGCAGGGCCCAACGAAAGCGTGACCAGCTTCGTTGAGGATGTCATGAGCCTATGTGCCCAAGCCGATCCGGAGGTAGCCGAGGAGAAGAAGCTTCGCGTCTTCATGCGTGGCGTGAAGGTTGACATTTTCGGGGGCATTGTCCGCGATCCCCCGACAACCGTCGACGATTTTATGGCTGAAGCCACTAACATCGAGCGCGCGCTGTCGGCCCGAGCAAGCCATTACCATCGACTCGCCGGTGTGCCTGCTCCCCCAACCGTCGCATCTTCCCGACTGGACCTGAACACCGCTGGTGTCGACGGCCTTCGGGAAATCGTCCGCGACATCGTCCGGGAAGAACTCCGCAAGATGCTCCCCGCTGAGGATCGCCCATCCTCACCGTCACTCGCCGAGGTTGTTCGAGAGGAGCCTTCCAACCTGAAGTCCCGATCGGCACGACGACGCCAGAGGAACCGACGTTGAGATACGCTTCCATGGCCCGACGACCGCCACAAGCTAACCTCCAAGCCACGGCACCACCCCGGCGAGACACTCCGATGCCGTTGCATCCTCGAGGCCCGGAAGGAGAAATCCAGTACGTCCGTCAGGAGCGACTATCGCCGAGAAAAAGCGACCTGTGGAGGATGGCCGATCGACGCCCGTTGCACTACCACTGCGGGGAAGCCGACCATATCTACCACCGTTCTTACTACCGGCAAGTAGGGCCGCGTGGCTTCCATCCCAACAATCCACGTCCACCATACGGTGAACGCTCGCGGGATATCTAAGAATACCTCCGGCGACCTCAGTCTCCCCCGCCTGCAGCTCGCCGCGTGTCCCGGTCACCGTCGCCACGACGTCCAGCTTCGCCGATGCACCGACTCCGACGTGAAAGCCTGTCGCCCCTCGCTCCTCGCCGGGGAAACTAGGCGCGGACACCCCTGGAGGTGAAGCTGCCGAAGACGACCGACGCCAAGATCCTCCACGAACGTCGGAGGGCCCCCGGTCAAACGCCACCAGAGACCGAAAGGAGGCTCCTACAACGTTAAAGAATAACCTTAACATTGTTATCGACGGCCACGACGCGTCGGCTCTCGTCGACACCGGAGCACACTACTCCGTCCTGAGTGGGAGGCTCTCCCAACGCCTTCGGAAAGTGACGACGCCGTGGGATGGCCCACACGTACGAACCGCCGGGGGACATCTTATCAGACCAATTGGAAGATGCACTGCTCACGTCGAGAATCACGGCGAGACGTGTCTGGCGAATTTCGTCGTTCTACGAGACTGCGCGAGAGACGTTATACCCGAAATGGACTTCTTGTGAGAATACGGCGCCGTCATCGACCTGGAAGACAAGTTGAGGCTGCGAAAACCTGTCATAATGCCCGAGAATCACAAAACTACGGCAGCCACGTCAGCTACAGTGCGTGTACTCTCCGACCACGTGACCTTGCCACCATGCTCTAGTGTACTTGTGCCTGTCGGGACCGAAAAAGGCATCTGCGAAGAAGCTTTGCTGGAAGGTGAGTGAGTGAGTGAGTGAGTGAGTGATTTATTTGCACTTAAATTGGTGCGCACACGGCGGCGTGCCAGGCAAGGCAGATAGGCAAAATCCCTTACGCGTGTGCGTCTGCCAGCCTGCCGCCGTGTGCGTTGGGAGTTACAGCACTACCCAGCTTTAGAAGCGTTAAAATTATGATGGAAGTGATGATGGAGGTGGTGGTGATGACGATGATGTTGCTGATGACGATGGCGATGGTGATGATTATGATTCAAGAAGAAGAGGGGGTGAGGGAGTGAAGATCATGATGGCAGCAGACGCGAAGGCATTAGTTTAGCGAATACCTTGCAAAGTTCCCGGGATTTATCGTGCGACGTGGGCAGAGGCCTACGAGAAGCTAATGGTATGGTCAAGAAGTCTCTAATGGCGGCAGGCAGCAGGGATTCAGTGTGACGAACAGTCCTGCCTCGAAGAAGTTCGGGCTGACCTGATCTTCTACCGAGACGTACGGCTGCCGATAGGCGAGTCCCCGAAAGAGATCCGTCGAGCAATCGGCACAGCACGCGAACTCGAGAAATCCGCCGTCTCTGATCGAGGGGCCGCCAGCCAAGGGTTGTGAGCCGTGTGTGGTGCGGCACGTCGGTCGTGCCAGGGGACCAGGCGCAGATTTTACGGGTTGCGCGGCGCTGCACACTCTCCAGTGTCTCGATTAGGTGTTGTTGAGGGGGAGACCAAACTGCAGAGCAGTATTCCAATGAGGGCAGGACTAAGGACGTATATAGTGCCTGCAGGACCGCCGGCCCACCTGGCCTTGCGACGCGGGTGATGAAGCCAAGCGTCCTGCGGGACTTCGCGATAACGCCGGCAATATGTACGGAAAAATCCAAGTTTTGGGAAAACGTGACACCCAAGATGGACAGGTGGTCTGATGCGGGTAAGGGAGTGCCTTCTACAGTATATACAGGGCTTGTCGGTTTTTTGCAGTTCGAGAAGCGTATCACGGAACTCTTTGATGCGCTCAGGCTTAGGTGTTGTCTCGAGATCCATCTCTCTATATCTTCTAGATAGCTTTGCAAGTGACGTGCGTCAGACTGAGACGAAATTGTCGTCGCGATCGATGTATCGTCTGCGTATTGCACTAGAATACACTTGTCGTTGCGTGGCATGTCGTTCACGTACATGAGAAAGAGCGTCGGAGCGAGGACAGAGCCCTGTGGCACTCCTGATGAGATGACCCTCTCTGTAGAGCGTGCCCCAGAGTACACAACTTGTTGGCTGCGGTTCCGCAGAAACCTTGATATCCAGGTGAATAGGAAACCGTGTATGCCTGCGTCTGTGAGCTTCTCAAGCAGGAGATTAATGTCGACCCTACTGAAAAAAACCATTTGAAATTCAAACGGGTGGCAAACTGGTCGCCCGTTTGAATCAAACCTGTCGATCCGTTTGGATCAAACGTGATTATGGGATACGGGTACCCGTTTGGAAACGGTACCCGTTCGAAACGGTACCCGTTTGATACAGGTGCCCGTTTGATACGGGTGCCGTATGGTACGAGTACCCGTTCGACATGGCACGTGACCACACGTTTGAACGTGCCCTTCGAAATGGCAAATTATGCGCTAGCCCTAAATGGGTATCGTCTGGGCGGTTGGTTATCTTAAACATATTTAAGACGTCCCGAAACTCATAAACGTATTTATAACATGGAGAAAACACGTAGAACAAATGCACTCGCGTAGGTGCTTGTAAGTGGACAGGAAAACCGACACAAAAGATTGTTTTCAATTCTCCTCGAAGTTTATTACCTCTTCTGTAGACAAGTACAAACGTGCAAGCGATCTGTGAACACTATACAGGTAGACTTTCGGGGAAATTATTCTCCTGGCTGCCGCGCGAATAGGCGCTGCATAATTCTTTAGATAATTTAGAAGAGTACGCGTAGAAGAACGGTCAATCGTTGCCAACATGTAGGTTGCAGTGCACTTACCATAACAATAGCAGATTTGAAAGAGGTAATCCGTGATATTTGTCGACACGGTCAAAGCAGGACAACCACACGAACACAAACGAGAGGGAACGGCTTCTTGGAAGTTTCAACACGATGCGGCGCACAAGCTGTCATTTGCCGAACCCAACCAAACCGCGAGAATTTGCGACTTCTTTGAAGAATCGCTCGTTGCCGACATACACGTGGGTCTTTTCGAACACTGATAGCTTTGGTGCACATCCAATACGTTGTCGAGAGACATCCCAATAAGACCGCAGGGTTAGGCGACAGATTGAAGCAGGTAGGACGAGCGAACTTCGAGCAGCAACTGACAACAAGCAGACAAAGAAAAAAGCGGCTGCAAGGCGCGCCCTTCCGGATCTCGATGCTTATCAGCGTGTAGCTCGCGCGCTGCTGTGGGTCACGTGACAGGGGTGACAAGAGAGGAGGGAGGGGGCGAGGTCAAGGCGCTGGGACCACCGGGACGGCCCCTCTCCCTCTCCCCAGGCATTCCAGGGAGATGCGTTTTTGTAGTCCCGAAGAACAAACGCGCGCGCGCGCGCGCGCTCGAACTTTGGAAATGGCGGCGGGGCTGCCAGAAGCTCGGCTTGCGCCCGAGCGAAGAAAGAACTCAGCGCAAGCTCGTAGTTTGAGTGCTGCAACGGCGTGCGTGCTCTCGCAATGCTCGATGTTCTTGCAGCCGCGTGTACGCGTGGTACCTTCGCTGCGTCTTGAATTAAAGTGAAACGGAGTCTAGACGTACATTCTTTCACGCGGTCGCGTCTTCTGCGAGAGAGATTCGAGCTGAATAAGTAAATTGAGGCAACAAAGATGGACAAAGTATTAAAGGTCTGTCAAAAATATCGGCTCACCAACGTCGCGCGTTTACGTAAAACAAAAAAAAAAGGTGTTAGTTTTAGTTGCAGTATGATCGAAAATCAGCGTAATTGAAATATGAATATAATTACTTGCATTAAGCGGACGATCTGAAATCGATGAACCGGCGCTCCCAGCCTTCCGGAAAACATTGGCTGCCACGGCTGAAACGCTAGGCGTGCCCACGCCGCCGATCTGTACGTTCAATATCAAACGGGCTCCGGGGAGCCGTTTGATTAAACTGGTGCAGTTTGCAACATGGTCGCCGGTTTGAGCAAACGTGCGACAACTTTGCCCAAACGAGTCGCCCATTTGCCCAGACGAGCGACCCGTTTGCCAAATAGGTGACCGTTATGGCTCATACGGGGGACCCCTTTGAGCCATACGGGCGACCCCTTTGACAAACTGGTGACCAGTATGGTTAAACGGTTACCGGTATGGACCCGTTTATTTTCATATGGGCGCCAAATGGTTTTTTTCAGTAGGGGAGCGTATCGAACGCATTGCTTAGGTCAAGTTGGATTAGATCTGTCATGGTTCGATTATCCATGTGATCACTGATAAAATGGGTAATAGTTGCCAGTGCTGATTCGCAGCTGCGACCTCTTCGAAAGCCGTGCTGACTGTCGGAGAGATAGCCGGATTCTTCAAGGTGGTTGAGAAGCTGGCCGTTGACTATCCTTTCAAATGTTCGACAGACAATCGAGGTGATTGACACAGGACGGTAATGTTTTGGTTCATTCGTCGGCTTCCCTTTTCCTTTGTGTAGCGGAGTGACCAAAGCTCTTTGCCACGTTCCTGGCACAGTACCGCTGTCGAACAGCCCTTGCAGAATCTGGCACGTGGTCGGTAGCATTAGCGGACAGAGCCGTTTGAACCACGTCGGCGCGATACCGTCTGGACCGCAGCTGTGAGAGGGCTTGATTTTGGAGAGCGCCTCCTGTAAAGACTCGGTTGTGAAGGACACAGTGTCAAGTTTCGACTGGGCGAGGCTTCCCACCCTTGTTGTCGAGGGTCGCGCTCCGGGGATGTCGGGGGCATCAGCGTAATGCTCGTTGAGCAAAATCAGTCCAGGGTGATTCGGGGATGGGCCATTGTTGTTTATAGAGGAAAAGTGGTCGGCGAAAAGATTAGCGATCTCTTGTGGGGAGTCAGCCATCTTGCCGTGGACGACGAAACATGGTCGCTGGGATGAATGGCGTAGGGATCTAGTGTAGTTCCAGAAGACTTTCGGATCTTTCTTAGCCCTTTCAGCAATATCGCGAATGTAGTTTTGGTGGGAGATGTAGATCGTAGCCTTAAGTGTCCGTTGGTGATCTTTTGCCAGTTGTAGAGTGGCAGGACACTGGGATCGGCGTGCCCGCCGAAACAATGATCGCTTGATTCGCGCGGCCTTGATGATGTCGGCTGTGATCCACGGCGAGTGTTTTCGCTTTGATGAGCGGACGGAGCAAGGAACACATTCCTTCTGAATGGCGACCATGAAGTCACACCACAGGTCATAGTTGGATAACCAGTCTGATCCTGCGGAGGTCATACACCACGGTGCCAGGTGAGCCAATTGCACCATATGATCAAAGTCAAGTTGCCGGAACCCCCACAACATTCGAGCGTAATGCCCTGTGCGCGGCAATGAGACTGCGTAGCGAAGTTCCACGGCTTTGTGGTCACTGCCGTGGAGGCCTTCCGATACGTCAACGGCTTCGAGGCTCGTCTGGTTGGAAACGAGCACCAAGTCAAGAAAGCTTGGTGTACCGTCGTGGGTCGTATACGTTGGTTGTTGGCATGCTTGGGCCAGGCCAGCGGCGCTCATAGTCTCAAGGAGGACGTCGTCGGAACGGTCGCGAGGGACTGGGTCCCCGTAAGAAAGCCAGTCAATGTGCGCATTGAAGTCGCCGAAAAGAAGTATGTTTGCATAAGGTTTAGATGCGGCAGATTCCAGGGGTGCTTCTAGTAGTCTATAGGCTTCCTCTCGTGAAGCGGGCGGGCAGTAAATGCAGCCCACAAGGATGGTTCCACGAGGGAAAAAAAACTCAACGAAAAGCGCTTCGAGGTCCTTGTGTTCGAGGTCACAGCGGCGATTAACGTGGATGTTCGATGGAATCGCCATTAGCACACCTCCACCTCTGCCACCTCTGTCCTTGCGAAACACGGTGTATGAGTCGAGAGGAAGTAACTCGCTGTCGGCGACACTCGCGTCAAGCCATGTCTCGGTTAGCAGGATGGTCGAATACGGTGGGAGGGAGGAAGCAAGTGACTGAAGGTCTAAAATCTTGTTTTTTACACTGCGGCAGTTATTATACCAGAAAGTGGAAGATCTGTTAATGCCCGTTGGCTTTGAGTGCACAGATGCATCGGGCACACTGGTTGTGGCACTCGTGTCGATGCTAGAGGGGCTTGTGCATTCTGATAGCTCAAAAAACGAGTCGTGAAAAGGGGGCAGTTGGCACGAACCACAGAACCAGGATTCTGTTGAGGCTGACAGTCGTCGGTACACAGGAAGAGGTATGAGCTCGCATTTCCGGTGTACCCATCGTCCACAGCCGTCACATTGAAGAGCCGCGACGTTGGCAGATACTATTCTTTCACATCGGCAGCAGGTGCGCCTGGGACCAGGGTTGGACGCGATATCACCAGAGAGGACAAGACACCAGATGGCAAGATTCCGGGTACTGCGGCAGGAGAGTAATGAGAAAGTCGGGAGACGGCGTTCATGATGTGTCTGGGCACAGACCTTCGCCGGCACACCAGTCGACATTGGTCCAGTGGAGGTCCGGCACAGAAGAGCGCTGATCCAAATAATATCTTCGTTTAAATGTGCAAGGGAGCCGGCGCGTGTGCTCCCACTTTGTTTAAATGAAGCGACAGCACCGAGGAAACGGGAGTGAATTGCTGAAATTACTGCGAGCCCCACTACGAAGCGTTGGAATGGTGACATCTTGTTAGTTGGAGAGGTTAAAAATACCACCTGGGTTGGGGTTATTCGTCAATGGTCTCGCTCGTCGGGCGCTCGTCGCTGACCATGTATCGGTCAGCGAGGCATCCGGTTCAGCGGGTAGGAAGCAAGGAGGTGGCGTCCAACTGCTCCTAGGAAGAGGTATCGGCGTCGTAGGTGGCATCGTGGAGCTCCAAGGCGGACGCACTGTTGCACACTTAACAAACCTCCGACAGGAGGCTTAGCACCTCACGAAAGGCACCGGCATGGTTCACGCTGAGGAACTCCCCGACTCAGCCGCAATCGACGGAGTATCAGAAGCCCTCTCTTCGTGGTCCTTCACGAGACAACGCCGCCTTCGCGATGTTGTCTCGTGTTCCAACCCTGCCTACCCCACAACGGCAACAACTCAGTGACCTTCTCGCCGAGTTCAGTGAGTGCTTCTCCACATCGCCAAATGTACGCCAAACGACGGTTGCGAAACATCGAATTGTTACTGATGACGACGCGCTTCCTGTTCATCGGTCGCCGTACCGTGCCTCAGTGAAAAAGAGAGAAGCCGTCCAGGAGAAAGTTGAAGAAATGCTTGACGAGGACATCATCCAGCCCTCAAACAGTCCGTGGGCTTCACCGGTAGTCCTGGTGAAAAAGAAAGACGGGACTCCGGTTCTGCGTGGACTATCGTCGACCGAACGCCGTAACAAAAAAAGACGTCTACCCGCTGCCACGCACCGACGAAACTCTGGACCGACTGCGCCACGCCCGCTACTTTTCGTCGATAGACCTGAAGAGTGGGTACCGGCAGATCGAAGTCGACGAACGGGATCGTGAGAAGACTGCCTTTGTCACGCATGACGGACTGTAGGAATTCTAAGTGATGTCGTTTGGACTGTGCACAGCCCTGGCGACCTTCCAGCGCGTAATGGATACAGTCCTTTCAGGCTTCAAATGCAGAGCTGTCTCATCTACCTCGACGACGTCATGGTATTCGCAAGCGACTTCGACGAGCACCTGAGACGTCTGCGAGCCGCGCTACAGGCTATCCAGAATTCTGGACTGACATTCAAGCCGTCAAAATATCAGTTCGCTTACGGCGAGCTCCAATTCATGGGCCATGTTGTGAGTGCTCAGGGTGTAAGCCCTGACCCTACAAAGACATCCGCTGTCGCCGGATTTCCGAAGCCATCAGACAAGAAAGCCGTACGAAGATTTCGCGGGTTTTGCGCTTACTAAAGATGTTTCGTTCGCGATTTTGCCAAGATTTCTGCACCGCTCACAAATTTGACGAAGGACAACGTGAACTTCCAGTGGGGGGAGAAGCCAGAACAAGTGTTCAACGAACTGAAGGAGAGACTCCAGTCGCCCCCTATCCTCTTATACTTCGACCCATCAGCGGAAACAAGTTCACACGGACGCCAGCAACACCGGACTCGGCGCGGTACTCATCCAAAGACTAGACGGAGCAGAGAGGGTGATCGCTTACGCGAGCCAGGCACTACCCAAGGCAAAGCAAAATTACTTAACGATCGACAAGAAATGTCTTGCTGTCGTTTGGGCGTTAAACAAGTTAAGCCCCTACCTGTACGGGACCGAATTCCGCGTTGTCACGAACCACCACGCTCTCTGTTGGCTCGCTAATCTCAAGGACCCGTCAGGACGCCTCGCTCGCTAGAGTCTTTGACTGCAAGAATTCGATGTAACCATTGTGCACAAGTCGGGCCGCAAGCATAATGACACTGAGTGTTTGCCTAAGGCCCCAGTCAAATCTCGTCTGGACAGCACCGACGACGACGATGACGCCCGTTTTCTCGGAGCAGTAACAGATACCGAGATGGGAGCACTTCAACGAGGAGACCCGGAACTTCGCGCCGTGATCGACCACATCGAAGGTTGGGGAAGTTCCGTTCCGCGAGTCTTAGCCCGAGACTTGCCAAACTTCGTTCTGCGGCGAGGCGTTCGCTTCAAGAAGAACTTCGGAACCAGCACCCCTTACTGGCTGCTGGTTGTTCCTGCCAGCCTACGACAAGAAATGTTTCAAGCATGACGCAATGACCCCACGGCTGGACACCTTGGCTACAGCAGGACGCTCGCCCGGATTCGTGACAAGTACTACTGGCCGAGACTCCCGAAAACCGTCCATCTGTACGCACGGTCGTGCTATGAGTGCCAACGACGTAAGAAGCCTCCGACAAAGCCAGCAAAACTCCTGCAGCTGGCATCTGCCCCGAGTACACCATTCCAGCATGTCGGAATGGATTAACCTGGGCCATTCCCAACATTAACGCAAAGGAACCGGTGGATTATCGTCGCGACCGATTATCTTACACGAAACGCCGAGACAAAAGCCTTTCCATCGAGAACAGCAGTGGTAGTCGCGAAGTTTTTAGTCGAGTCCATTCTCCTTCGACACGGCGAACCTGCAGAGCTGATCACAGATCGAGGGTCATCTTTCCTGGCACAGCTGACACAAAGGTTCTTCGACTCAGTCACACCAGCCATCGATGAACCACCGCTTATCATCGGCAGACCAGTGGGCTAACGGAGCGGCTCAACAAGACGATCGCCGACATAATCTTCATAGACGTCGACTTAGAGCACAAGACGTTGGGACGAGCTGCTGCCGTACGTTACGTTGGCGTACAACACAGCGGTTCAAGAAACCACGGGAATGACGCCGTTCCAACTGGCACAAGGCCGGACGGTTACCACGATGCTCGACGCCATGCTGCTCTACGTGCCAACCGACGATGGCAACGACGGCGCTCAACTTATCTCTCAACGCGCGGAGGAAGCTCGTCAAACGGCAAGAATCAAGATTCAAGAGCAACAGCGAGTCGAGGCACGCCGGTGTAACCTTCGTCTCCAGGATGTCCACTGTCAACCCGGAGAGCGGGTATGGGTGTGGACACTGTGCTGTTACCGCGGTGTAGTTTAGTTTGACTTGATCAGGTTAGCCGCATCGCGTTGGCATCAGACTTTGCCGTGTCTGTTTTCTTCCTTTTTTTTGTTTTTGGACTCATTGGATCTGAGATCATCATGTAACGTGCTACTATCAAGCACCGTTTTTTATTTTGGTTGTTATGGACCTAAAAGTACAGTTTTTCTATGAAATCCAGTCGTTCGCTACCTGAGGAGTGGCCGCTCTGACTCGCGCTATGGAATCAGAATAGTAAACGACGGTGAACGCCAAGTGATCGCGTCGGAACGTTAGGCCTCGCCGCCTCGGTTCAGCTTGAACTCAAACGCGGGACGTCGTCACGCAAGCTTGGTCGAGATGGACCCTTCGGACCGGGACTCAGCGGCTGGTCACGTGAGTGAAAAGGCCATTAAGGATCAGCCGTCACAAGACTCGAGACCGCGAAGAAAAAAAAAAACAACGTTGTCGCAGAAGGCCTTGCTTAACTACGAAGCGAACCGGGACGAGCAATGTCAAAAGCTCGATTGCGTCTGGGAGCGCATCGCAAACAATCTTGGGAAAGTTGAACAGGCTACAAACGCCGAAACGCTGCGAGCGGCGACGGGCCGTATCCGAAAAGAGTACGGTCGTTACCAAGCGCCGTCGGAACGCTACGTGGCTTAGTTGTCGGGGATCAACGCGGAACAAAGCCAGCTAGAGCTATCCCTTCAGAAGACAACGGACTGCGAAAGAGCTCGCTCAGTTCAGAACGCCTTGATGGACACCAGAAAGACGCCCGACCGCGCCACAAAGTCTCGGGACTCGAAACACGCTAACTCTGAGCACTCGTCGAGGTCTGCCGGGTTACGACGTGACGGCTCGAGACATTCTGCAGGATCGACGCGTACAGAACACTCGATTTCGACCACGACAAGCACGGCTGCCACGAGGGCAAGCGCCGAGGCTGCAGCGGCGCGCACTCGTGCTTCTCTCATCAGAAAGGAAGTGTTCATGAAACTTGAAAGAGCAAGCATGAGCAAGGTTCGAAGAAAAGGAGAAGAGTGCGGCTGCGGCCAACGAGCACAGGAAACCAGAACTAGACTCCGAGTTAAAGATCCTAGAGCTGGAAAGGGAAGCGGCTGATGTGGATGCTCAAGCAGAAATCCTGCAAGTGGCTGCAGAACAGGAGGACGGGGAGCATCACTTTGACCGAACCATCTTAAAAGTATCATAAGTTCGTGCTCAGCGCACTGTAGACTACGTGCACAACCAGGCTGCCGTCCACAATGGCTCAAATGAACGGCCTGCAGAGCAAGTTGTTGCGCTAGAATTGAGTGGTGTGCTGAAATACCTGGTACGTCGACATTTGGTCAGCACGGGACTCGTCAAGTTTGATGACCACCCCGAGAATTACAAAGTATAGAAAGTCACATTCAAAAGCATGGTGCGAACTTTGGAAGTTATTGCAAATGAAGAGTTAGGTCTTCTCGTGAACTGGCTGGGCCGTGAGTCTTGGGTCTATGCAAAGAGGCTGCGTTCCGTACATGCCGACAACCCCGCGGCGGGGTCGAAATAGTCTGGGAAAGACTAGAGGACTGCTACGGCCGACCTGAAGTAATAAACGATGCACTAGCTCTTCAAGAGGATTGCAAGCTTTCCTAAACTCTCCCGCAAAAACGCTCACAAACTACAGGAACTGGGAGATCTGCTTCTGGAACTGGAAGCCGCAAAAGCTGATCCCCATTTGACATGACTCAGCTACTTGGATACGGCAAGAGGGGTGAACCCCATGGCGGAGAAGTTGTCACACCGTCTCCAAGAGATGTGGATCTCAAAAGGCTCAAGGTACAAGGAAAACCATCACGTTGCTTTTTCCTCTTTCTCATTCTTCTCGAAGTTTGACTGAGACCAGGCCAGAACGCGGAAAGACCCGAACTTTGATTTCGGCACGACGGGGAGTACCTTTCTGAGGTTCCCAAAGAATGAGAAGGTCGTGGCAAGAGAAGGCTCCAGGAACATGCCTGTCTCGGTCCATGCGACCGACGTTACTCCAGAAGCCGTCGACCATTATTCGCCATCCACAGCCGAGAGGACGGAGGACCCTAACGTGCAGTTGCCGCTTCACAAGAAAACTCACCTTCTACGAAAGTGCCGTGTGTTCAGAGAGAAATCACTGCAAGAACGCAAGTCCCTGCTGAAACAATTTGGGATCTTCTTCTGGCGTTGCTCCTCTACAAACCACCTCGCAAGGGACTGTATTGTTGTGATCAAGTGCGCCGACTGTGACAGCACTGGACATACCACAGCGCTTTACCCGGACAGTTCCAAACCTTTCTCTTCGAGTCTCAGACAGGATCCTGAAGACGACAAAATTCACCAGGGACTATCACCTGACGTATCTTCCAAGTGTGCGGAGGTGTGTGGGAAAGTTTACGGTGGAAGGTCTTGAACCAAAATTTGTTTGGTTAGTGTGTGTCACTTAAGCACACCTCAACAGGCTGTGAGAATGTATGCCATCTTGGACGACCAAAGCAAAAGGTCACTGGCACTGGCAAGGAAAGAATTCTTCAATCTATTTGATGTCCAGGGAGAGAGCTCTTCATATACCCTCAAGACATGCGCTGGAACAGCAGAAACGACAGGAAGGAGAGCCTCTGGGTTTCTGGTTGCAAATATCGATGGCAGCGTGAAACTACCTCTTCCAACCTTGATTGAAGGCACACAGATGATCAACAACAGGAATGAGATTCCGACACCAGACGCTGCACGTCATCACCCACATCTAGAAGCTATAGAGAGCCTCATACCTCCATTGGATGCGAAAGCTCAGATTCTGCTTCTACTGTAAAGAGACTTCCTGAGAGTCCACAAGGTGCGTCAGCAGTGCAATGGGCCTCCTGATGCGCCCTTCGCTCAACGACTAGACCTAGAATGGGTGATCATAGGAGGCGCCTGCCTAGGTCGCACACGCAAGCCGGACTGTGTTACCAACTTCAAGACAAATGTGCTCGAAAATGGACGACCCTCCTTTTTTGAACCATGTTGCAACTATTTTCTCGTCAAGGAGAAATTCACTGGTCCCGTCAATCCAACCAAGTACGTACAAGCTACCGAAGGTGTACCCATCAAAAACTACTCTGTCGAAGAAACGACAGAGACGTTGTTGCAGACGACGAAGGACGGCAAACAACCAGCTCCTTCGGTGGAAGACAAAAAATTACTAATCACCATGAGCAATGAAGTCTTCAAAAAGAGACATGCAGTTGCGTAGCCCCTCTTTCTTTCCGCGAGCCAAGACCTCGGCTTCCTAGCCGAGGTCTTGGCACGTGGATGCTTGTCTGGCATCATTGCGACGCACACTGCAGAAGAGACCAGAGATAAAGGAGCATTTTGGGAGATTCATGAACAAGATGTTCAGGAATGGACAAGCAGACGAAGCCCCACCGCAAAGAGAAGAAGAGGAATGCTGGTATCTTCCAATCTTTGGTGTGTATCACCCATGCAAACCAGGCGGAACCAGGGTCGTGTTTGACTCGAGTGCTCAGTTCAAGGGAACTTCTCTGAACGATGTTCTTCTCACAGGACCAGACTTGACCAACAGCCTGCTGGGCGTCCTGATTCGTTTTAGGAAAGACCTCTTCGTTTTCATAGTGGACATTCAGCAGATGTTCTACTGGTCCCTGGTATGAGAAGCCCACCGAACCTACCTGAGGCTCTTGTGGTTGCGCAACAATGACATCCACGACAAAGTGGTGGAATATCGGATGACAGTACATGTCTTTGGTAAACGTTCATCACCAGCAGTGGCTACATACCGACTCCGGAAGACAGGACAGAAAGAAGAGGAAGAATTCGGCGAAGGCGTCGGGCAGTTCGTCGAAAAGGACTTCTGCGTAGACGATGTGTTGAAGTCTATCCCTACGGCGGATGGTGTCATCGATCTGCTGAGACGCACGCAGCAAATGGTGGCAGTTTGTAACCTAAGGCTTCATAAGATAGTGTCAAACAGCAGCAGAGTGATGGAAGCTTTCCCCAAGGATGACCACACAAAAGATCTAAGGGAACTTGACCTGAGTCACAACAACCCACCAATCCAACGCAGTCTTGGAATTTGCTGAGACGTAAAGAAGGACGTCTTCACCCTCAGGGTTCCAATTCAGGACACACCATTCACCCGGCGTGGTGTCCTGTCAATGGTGAACAGCGTGTACGACCGATTTGGATTCGTGACTCCAGTTACCATACAAGGAAACCCTCTCCTACGAAAACTCGTCACAGAAACCTGCGAGTGGGATTCCCCACTTCCTGAAAACAAGAGGAAAGAGTGGGAGAACTGGAATGATTCCCCTCAGGCTTTTGAGCAGCTAGAAGTGCCTCGCACTTAGGCAGGCGCTTCACTTAGTACGGCTCAGCAGAAGGAAGTGCACATATCCTGAGACGCCTCGACCAAGGCTGTAGCAGCTGTGGCGTATCTGAGAACCACAGACTAAGAGGGTGCATGTTATGTCGGCTTTATAATGGGCAAAGCTAAGCTAGCACCACGTCCGCAGCACATTATTCTAAGGCTCGAACTGTGCGGTGCGGTATTGGCTGTGGAGCTGGCAGAGCTAATTCAAAAAGAAATAGACGCAGAGCTAAATGTGGCGCATTTCTACACTGACAGTAATGTCGTGTTGGGCTACATACACAATCAAAGAAGGAGATTTTACGTGTATGTCAGCAACAGGGTGGAATGCATCAGAAAATTTACACAACCAGAACAATGGCACAACGTTCGGACCGATGCAAATAGTGCAGATCTTGCTACAAGATTTGTGCCCGCAGCCCGGCTGAGGGAGACGGCATGGCTGACTGGTCCAGAGTTCTTAAATCGTCAAGAAGAGTCTTCATGCGTCTTAAGGAGCGAGTTTGAGCTTATAGACCCAAACACGGGTGCCGAGGTCCGGCCTGAAGCAAGCGTCTCAGCCACCAGTGTGACCACAAATGGGCTTGGGACTAATCGTTTCAGTCGTTTTTCAAGCTGGCCTAGACTAGAGCACTGCACGGGCCGGAATTTCTAGGCCCGGCCCGACCCGGCCCGGTAGACACACGACCCGGGCCGGGCCCGAGCCCGACAGACTTTTTAATTTCTAGGCCCGGCCCGACGCGGCCCGGAAGAGACACGGCCCGGGCCCGGCCCGAGCCCGACAGAATTTTTAATTTCTAGGCCCCGCCCGACCCGGCCCGATGGCTGTAGCCCGAAACAACCCATTCCCGTTTGAACCCGTCCCGTTTCGACCCGTTCCCGAAACGAGCTCCCCATTTGAACCTCGTCCTGTTTCGACCTATTCTTTAAATGCCCTTCCCATATGAACCCGTCCCGTTTCGACCAGTTCCCTAAACGCCCTTCTTGTGTGAATTTGTCCTGTTTCGACCCATTCCCTAAACGTCCTTCTTATTTGAACCAGTTTCCGAAACACCCTTTGCGTTTCAACGCGTCCTGTTTCAACCTGCTTTTATAAGGCCCTGCACATCGCAACCTCTTCGCAAAAAGTCTCCATCGTTCTAAGCCTGGTCTGCGCACCTTTTCTGTTTAAGAATATGTTTTGAAGTAGCTTTACATGTCAACGCGTTCTTAAAATATACAACCCTTTCAGGCAAGCTTAAGTTTAATATATTCTTACTTAACCCCTTAAAACGCTTTTTTTTTTCAAGATGGTTCCCAAAACGTGCAAGCGCGGAACGGACTATGTACACTGCGCGACATTGATACCGCGAACACGACGTTGGCTCTTTTTTCGAATTTTACTTCGAAATGGTGTTAGTAGGCACCAAAGTATACCGCTTAGGTCTGTGGCCCAGATGAGCACTTCTAAAGACACTAATAGTTTTGAAAACAGCGTTTTGATTCTATAAGATAAACATAAAAACACGACGATCGCTTGTTCGCGCTAATATTGTGTCGCGCTCTGTGCAATAAGAGAGTCTTAGAATAACGCACTCAAGCACTTTGGGCAAGCTAAAATTAGCATCGCCATAGGTTTTACATCGCAACGCTATTTTTACGGTACCCAAAGCGCTTGCGTACGTTTTTCTAAACCTTCCTAATAGTGAACTAGATATTTTTGAGAGCGATGAATCAGACAGGTTGACAAGCATATGACTGGGACTTTATTTTGTCTACAATTTATAACACTGAACCCTCGCTCACACGAAAAAAGCTTGAAGGCTTTCTAGCTTCAAGACGTCTTTTAGTTATTATTTTTAACGACGCTGTAGTGATTTTGCACTTCGCTTTTTTTGTATTTAATGAACCTAAAAGATTAATGAGCAAACTTCTTGCTATCAACAACAATTTATGATTTATGGCACAAGATTGCCCAGGCACGGCCCGGGCCGACCCGGGCCGTCGCGGCCCGAGAACTTTTTTGTTCAAGCCCGAGCCCGGCCCGGGCCCGAGAAAATACGTGCTACCCGGCCCGAGCCCGGCCCGCGGGCCGGGCCGGGCTCGGGCTTTCGGACTGGCCCGGGCCCGTGCAGTGCTCTAGCCTAGACTGGTGCGTGCAGTAGCATTCCTCATAGGTGTTTTTGACAACTTTCGGCGCCCTTTTCGTGCCGAGGCAGCTGATCTACCATGTGGCTGTATTCGAGCAAGACAACTATCTGTGGAGCATTTGTCTCTTGCGAAGAATCTCATCATTCGCTCCGTCCAACTAGAAGCGTATGTAAATGAGATCGAGTGTTTGTAGCGGGGGAGAGGAGTTTGGAAATCGAGTCCTCTTTGGAAACTAGGCCCTTGTATTGACGACAAGGGCTTGCTGAGAGTCGGTGGTCGCCTCGGCAACGCACAGCTGGGTCAAGAGGAGCGGAGACCTATCATCATACCTGCTAAACACCACGTCGTCCTGCTACTCGTAAGGTATTACCATGAGCAGATCAAGCACCATGGTCGGCACATTACTAAAGGAGCAATCAGAGCCGCAGGTTTCTGGATCATCGGAGCAAAACGCTGCATAGCGTCGTACATACACGGGTGTGTCATGTGCTGCAGACTGCGAGGAAGACAGCTAGACCAGAAGATGCCAGTTGATGGACTCAGTACACAACCTGCATTCACATATGGGGGGGATGACGTTTTTGAACCAGGGAACGTGACTGCACGTAGAACTAGAGTTGGAGAAGTCATCAGCAAACGCTGGGTTGTGCTGCTTACGTGCATGAGCATTCGGGCAATCCACATCATAGTCATAGAGTCCATAGATGCTTCAAGTTTTATTAACGCTCATTTTTCGCACTCAGAGGACTTGCGAAACAGCTGCGATCCGACTGTTAAACCAATTTCGTCGGAGCATCTTCAGAGCTCAACCTGACGACTAGTGGTCTCGACAACGACAAGGTGCAAGCATTCCTTTCAAGCCAAAATTGCCAGTTGGGTGTTCAACCCTCCTCATTCGTCTCACCTTGGAGGAGCTTGGGAGCGGGTGATCGGAATCGCACGTCGTATTTTGGAGTCCATTTTGTTAGAACACCGACCGAGCTATCTCAGCCATGAAGTTCTGGTGACATTTTTGGCAGAGGTTTCAGCAATCATAAATGCTAGACCTCTTGTTCCTGTTTCGATGAATCCGGAATGCTGTGACATCTTGTCTCCGTCAACACTCCTTACCCAGAAGGTTGGTGGAGACACGTTACCACCCGGCGTGTTCAACGTCAAGGATCTCTACAGAAGTCACTGGCGTCAAGTGCAGTGGTTGGCAGACTCCTTTTGGCACCGTTGGCGACGTGAGTTCTTGGCAATGCTTGAGAGCCGTCGCAAGCGGCAGGATAGCCGTTGAGACCTCAAGGAAGGTGACATTGAGGTCTTAAGAGACAAACAGGTTCACCGCAACGAGTGGCCTATTGGTATGATTGTGAACACCTTCCCGAATGCAGACGGAAAAGTACGAAAAGTAGAGATCAAGACGGCGACCAGAGGAGAACTAGAAACTTTCCGACGGCCAGCCACTGAGACTGTTCTTCACATCTCAAGTGAAGACTGATCCGAAACTTCAGTGCGTTTCTAGAGTTTGTAAACGTTGCGTTGCAGTATTTTCCCCGTCTGGTATCTCGTCATACCAGACGGGGAGTGTGCTGTTACTGCGGTGTAGTTGAGTTTAGACTTTTTTTCTTTCTTTGTGTCTGCGGATACATGTTCCGCAGAGGGGGTCTAAGGCTAAAGGTACAAGTGCCTGACAATGCCGTAACCGCCTCTTGGTATGCAGCGAGCATCAACATACATATACAATACATCACCTACATATAATACATCATACACATATAATACATCATACGTATTAAGAAGAACATATACATTAAATTCCTATAAGTTTAATAGCCAAATCTTAATACTGTCAAGTATGCAGTTTTAGGTTAGACGGACCAAAACAGATAAGTATTATATAGATATACGTGGTATGATCCAAAAGTCTAGATCACAACAGTTTTACACAAGTTTGTACAAAATATAATTTGACAAAATTATGTAAAAAACATGAAGCTACAAAAGAAACAATTTTAAACACAAATAACATTTTTATACAATAACTTTGTATAGATTGAAAATGACCTATCAAAAGACAATGTAACAAGAAAGGTAAGATCAAATTTGCTAACAAAATGTGAGAGCACTGCACCGTAAATGTGTTTTGCAATCTCTTTTGAATTGTGATATTGATGCATCAAAGTTTAATTCGAGTACGTAACGATTCAAAATCGTAGCAGTCTGAAAGGCTAAATTTTGTCGTCCGTAATTTGTTCGTACAATAGGTACTTTACATTTTGGCCGTCGAATATCGTACACTGGTGTTAGTCCACTTTCTGGCGCTAAGTAGCTTCTACTTCTGTACACTAACTGAAGCAGTTTAAAGTAATATATTTGATTTGCCCTTAGCATATGGTGTTTTAAAAACAGAGGTTCCGTACGTAGGTTCTTGTAACCGCCCGTGCAGTCCTCTAGCATACGTAAAATTCTTTTTTGAAGGACTATTAATTTATTGTAGTTTGAGGCCGTTGTTGTCCCCCAGACAAAAATTGCGTAGCTTAGTTATGAAAGAAGCCAAGAGTGTTACATATTGCCGCGAGCGCAGCTGACTAAATAGGCGGCGCGCCCGCGGCCTAACGGTTATCGCGCTTGCATTCTACGCAGAAGGCCAGGGTTCGATTCCTGGCCGCGTCTACACATTTTTGATGATGCTGTAATGGGATGTTCTGGTAAATTCGAGAACCGTCTTGGCTGATTTGAGGTTAGAATGTTCTACACACCGAACCTTCTACGCCGCATGTTCCAGAAGCCCACGTGGTTACAAAAGGGGCTCCGCGTGGCAAGCCGAGGTCAGTCTCGCCCCAGCGCTCTATCCTGCGGTTTCGCCGACTTCGACGCCCGCGACGCTCTGTTATTATCGTTTGTACCCTTTTATTTTTGGCACAAGTTCGCCACATTAAACGTTTATTTCTTCCTGTTTATTTATTGTTTTTTGGTTACCACCCGTGACAATATTTTTAAGCAGCCAACACGGGATAAAATTTCTGATTTTATACAAAGTGCCCATAATTGTGGACGGGTCACCTTTTAACTTGGTAGTATGAGTACTCCGTGACAATTCCTCACTAAACCAAACACCAAGAACTTTTTTCTCGCTTACTTGCTCCAGTTCCAAACCTTCATATTTGATGGTTATACTGTATATTATATTGTACAAAAATGGACAAGGCAGTCTCAACTATCATTTGGAAACAGGCCCTAAGTTGTCAAGCGAGCTGCTTCAGATCCTGCTGCGGTTCCGAACTAGGAAGGTTGCAATAACAGCAGACATTCGAAAGGCGTTTCTGCAGGTTTCAATCAGGAGGGAGGATCGAGATACTCTTCGTTTTCTTTGGTTCGCGAGAGAACCCCAGACGGTTGGGGCTCTACCGCCATTACAAAAATGGAGAGTGACGCGCGTGTCTTTTGGAACTACTTCTAGCCCCTTTTTACTCACAGCTACGCTCCAGCACCACTTTCAGACTATTGACAAACACAGTAAGACTGTCGATATGTTGGCGAAGTCATTCTATGTCGATGACCCCCTCACTGGAGCCGCAAATGAGAATGACGCCGTAAACATATACATAGAAACTCAGGAAATTATGCAAGCGGCTGGAATGACAATAAAGAAGTGGGCATCGAACTACAAGGATTTACAAAGGCGTTTCACTGAAGGTGGCGACGAGATTCCTGATGGACCTGCAGAAAGAACTTCTGAAACAAAGATCCTAGGTGTGGAATGGAGCACGTCCGAAGACACCTTTAGGATGTCATTAGAAACCGTCCTAAGCTTACTGGAGTCACGAGTCAACACTAAGAGGGTCATTCTCCAAGCATCGGCGCGAATCTTCGATATCATGGGACTATTTTCACCATTCAAGGTTCGAGCGAAAATTATCTGTCAGAAGCTCGGGGAACAAAATATTATAAGGGACGCTGAGGTTCCTGTAGATATCAGCAATGAATGGAGCACGTGTTGCAACGAACTTCATCAGCTTCAAGCACTCGCCATACTCCGATTCCTATTCCACAAATTGAGAGGATTAGAGCGGTCTACCGAAGTCCATGTGTTCACGAATGCCAGTCGTCAAGCATACAGCGCTGCAGTCTACATTCGATCATCTGACAATGAAGGAAAAGTCGATACTCGTGTACTACTAGCAAAGGCTCGTGTTGCCCCACTCAAACGGAAAACGCTCCCACGGTTAGAGCTGAGAGGAGCACTAATCGGAGCACGACTTTTAAGGTACGTCCAGAAGACGTTTGAGACAGAGGACTTCACCTGGCTACGTCTGGACATATCCCACGATTCCTCTGAACTAGATTCAAGGGCAACCGCAGCGCTGGGAAACGTTTGTCGCAAATCGAGTTGCAGAGAATCAACGGTTGACAGTAAATTTCCACTTCAGGTATTGTCCAGGAAAAGATAACCCGGCCGATTTTCTCACTATGGGAATTTTTGCCGAAAAAATGAAGGCTGCCCAAGCTTGGTGGGAAGGTCCAGTGTGGCTCCGGAGACCCATTTCTGAATGGCTCGACCACTGCTTTGAAGAATGTCAAGTGGAGAAGAAATACTGCACACCTGCTGCTGTGCTACCAGCTAGAACTAGCTCTTTCGAGCCGTTGTTCGATCTCCATCGTTAAAGCAGTCTGCAGAAGGTAATCCGAGTTACTGCCTCAATACTTTGCTTTAAAAACAACTGTTCAAGCGAAAAGCTCTCAGCAAATCACCTCTCAGCAAAGGAAGTAACTTGAGCAGAACTGTACTGGATCACACACGTTCAAAACACGGTATTCTCTGAAGAGATAGCCTCACTAACAGAAAACTGGTAAATAAGTAAAAGCTCGAACATCGTCGAGCTTAACCCCTCTCTTGACGACAAAGGAGCGTTGCGAGTGGGCGGAAGGCCTCAAGAATCGCGTTCCACAGAAGAAGTAAAACATCCTCTCATTCTACCAGCCAACCACCGCAGAACGGAGTTGATAATCGCAAGTGCACACATCCGAGTTCTACACGAAGGAGTTGCTGAGACACAAACGCAACTGCGTTTGTGTCTCAGCCAATTGAGGTTACCCGAGCATCCACGTGCTTTCCTCGTGCTCGTCTCATTTTTCTTTGTGTGTGCTTATTTTTCGTCCTGTCTGTTTACGTTCTTACGCTGCGCCGTGCCACGTGGGATTTATCGCCATCTCGTTGTCGGTTTTTCTGTTTCTTGCCCTCCCGAGCTCCGAGTCAGAGTTCAAACTTACAACAACCTTACGCAATCAGGACGTTCAAGATTGCGTTGCCCACAACCAGACATATTGGAAACTTAGTGCTAAACGGGCAGCCTGGTGGGGCGGTTTTCCGGAGAGGATGGTGCGTAGCTGGAAGTCCTGCCTTCGAAAGATTCTTGGACGAAGTTCACTAAACTTGGAAGAGCTCACCACTGTGTACAAGAAGTCGATCGGCTGCGGTGAACTCACGACCATTGACGTTTATGCATATAGAGCACCAAGAGCCTCAACTGCTGCTCACTTCCTGATCGGCAAGCGACTCACAGCATTGCCGTCATCCAAAGACGCCGAGGCGCTACAACGAAGGGCAGAAGAACTCTCAAAACGCTGGAACTACCGACAACTACTAGTTGCACAGTTTTGGAAAAGATGGATGGCCGACTACCTTCTGCAGTTTCGTTCGGAACATCATGCGAAGCCACAGGAAAATAATGATCTAAAGGTCGGAGATATCGAAATTATACACTAGCCAATGCGTCCGAAAACGACGTGGAAACTGGGACGGATAACGGAATTACATGCATGTCGCGATTCCCACCTTCGATCCTGCGACTAAAAGTTGGCAAGTGGACAAATACTATGACGGCCAGTACAACTCCTTTATTTACTCGAGGTACCTCGTTTTCCCCCTGAGGCGGCAGCCTGTTGAATATTTTCAACAGCGATTGGTCAGAGAGAGAAGTCGACGACGATCACGGAAACCGCCAAAGAAGCACGCATCAATTTTTTTTTGCTTATCATTACAGTGCGATCCAGAATCGTACATCATCTCATTAAACCATTTTCCATGCCTTAAACGGTGATATCGGCCATTATTTTACACGCGTAAGTTATAGAAGTCAACTCTGTTGTTTTGAAATTATGCATTGATGTGTGAAGCTTGGGAGCACCGCCCACTCCTTCGCACGCGTATTTCCGTGCCCTGGCATCGAGTAGATCCACTTGGTGACATTCGTCCTGATTTTAATTTCGTATAACTGGACACGACACTTGAAGTGCAGAGTCATGGCAAATGTCATCACTCACCACTCTAAAGTTTAGCGTTTTTTTTGTTTTTTTTTTGTGGTCGTGGCTACGCAAGTGAAGATCGTCATCATCTTGTTCTTTCGGAGGTAAAATTGCACAGCACATTGGAAGACAACACACCAGTTGTCACTCCCCACCAGGCTCCCGCAATGCCAACTCTAGCTCATATTCAGGTTCAATGCCGAATTTCTAAAGAGAAATACTTTTTTTATTATTTTTGCGAACAGGGCTGACATTTTAACTGGAAGCAGTTTTTAGAACGATTGTTACAAAAAAAAAAATGCTGAACGTCTTCAAATGTCGTGCTCTACCCTGTGGCACTTGACAGAGATCTGAGGGAAAGTGAAAAGTTGGCACCGTGCACGCGCACACATTATTCATGAAGTAGGTAATTTTCAATCCACTTATATAGGAAAGAGAGTCAAATATCATGAGGACTATTTTTGATTTGGGATGAGCCACTTTGAATTTTTGTAGGCTTCCCTAATTGGCCTTGTCGTGAACCGCTTCGGGTCGTAGACTTTTTTGTTTATGATTAGTGCAGCGATGATAGAACACGCTCTAAAGCTGCACGACATCTTTCTTATTCGGGCTTTTTCTTGAGCAGTCCGTAACGTGTGACGTGTAAGAGGCTAGCGTCAGAGGCGCATCATTTTTGTCAATTGGATGTGCGCTACGAATGGGTAGTCTGTCCAGCAGATCTCCATTTCTCTTCCGAGTTTTCTTCACCTGTGCAGCGTGCTTTGTGGCTCCAATGATTGCTTTCCGAACATCTTCATTTTTTTTTCATCGATGGCAAGAATATTAACAGGCAGTAGCGTTCCATTTTCGACGTGCTTTTGGGATAGTCCACACGCAAATTGCTGACCCACTCTCCGCATGAGGAACATGACCCGTAAGTGTAGAGATCTACAGGGTATCCGTGCAAATGGGTCAGTTTACGACCAATTTTGATTAGATTCCTTGTTTACTTCGGATCGTTTCCGCTTAACATAGCCGGCACGGAAGCGCGGACATGTGCTAGAAGCCGTGTCGCACTTCGACAGCGTCGATTGCTCCCGCCACCCCTTGAACCAAATTTTCCTTGTCAACGAATGATGTTTCCGCTGGCACCGGGTATGATGACGATGAGCTCGATGGCGATGCTTCTGCTCTCCCTGATGTCTTCACATTTTACTGCAGAACATGGTGTAGCAGTTCTTGCACACGACGTCATTGGGATTGATATGTTTGGGGTTTTCGGCCGGTTTAACAGGCTTAAAGAAACTGAAGTCAAGCTCTAGAACTTTACGGAAATAAAGACCGTAATTAATGATTGACCAGTGCCTTCTCGTGTAATCGGCACACTCTTTCCGATCTTCACTGAACTCGGAAGCCATAGTGCAAATAAACGCTCCTGGTTTTCCGGAAAACAGAGAGGGCACTTTTCAAGTAAGTCAAGCCTAGAACGGAGATAAACGCCGCGCTTCGAGATTGCTTTCGCTTTTATATAGAAAGTTTAAGATATGGTGCACGAGAGAAGGCGGAAGGGGAAGGGAGGAGCGCTGACACCAGAGCTGACCTCCAGATGCCCGGTTTTGCGATAATCCGTGTTTGAATGTTGGCAAAGAGCCCTTCGAAGCCCGCTGGATGCACTGCCGGCAACGCGCGCATGCTTGATGGCGTGATCCACTAGGTGGCCGTCATATCTTATACCATCTCTAGCTCAGAGGCGGCAATTAAAAACTGAAGGAAAGTGATGTCTACTTCGAAGGAAATGCGTCGCGAATTATGCGGGGAATTTAGGTGTAACGCGAGCAAACTTACAAATACCTGATTTTTACTCCGCATTATGCATAATGCCCCTTATTCATACGCTACATGTTCACGCGGGTATTAATACTAGGTATTCTCATGTACATGCCACAATATTGGTCATAACAGTACCCATGCGAAGGCGTGGGTGCTGTTATGGTGGTGCACATTTTACGAGATTCAAGCTTTAATTGTGGACATGCAAACAATATACAGTTGAATCTCGTTAATTCAAACTCGAAGGGGACTGACATTTTGTTTGAATAAAGCAGTTTTAATTAAAAGGAGTTTCCTCCCATAGAGACGCAAAGGACGGGACCTGCATGTAAGTTTGAATTATCCGCAAATTTGAATTAAGTGAGTATGAATTAATGAGAGTCAACTGTACTACACTTTCTATTTATATTTTATAATAAACTGCAATCATACCTTACCACTACGAAACACAACGGAAATTAAAAATGAGATTTTAAGAAAATTTATTCCGAGTTCGCAAGATAATATTTGTGTTTTTCGGTTAATATTGGTTACTATCGGTTACCGGTGTATAATTTACGGTTACGGTTGCAGTTTTTATCAAATTCAAATAACAGTTTTACTTCCGTTCTGGTTTCTGAAGAAATTTCGTTCCTCAACGGCGTTCGGTTTCGGTTACAGTTTGAGTCAACAGAAAGGGCACAAGGCTACGTCACCATACACGCCTCTAGAATGTAATCGGGCGCATCCTATGATGCGCACACAGATGGCCCTCTCCAAGGCCAAATCCACGCTCGGGGTGGGTTAATTGCACAGCGCCTGCCCCTTTCCAGGAAAAAGAAAAATTAACCCAGCGCGAACCGGCCAGCTTTGGCGTTACCAGTGTCCAGACGTTTTGAACCCGGCTCGTGTGGCCACAATCTTCGCAGCGCCCGATTAGATATTAAGCTCAAAGAACACGACTGCTTCACATGAGGGATCAAAACCGACGGTCCGACAAGCAACAGCAGACGACGCGAATACGAAGCGCTTGCAGTGCTTTTCATTCATTCCTCGCTTGTTTCGACGCGCGAGGTTGAGGTCCGCAGCCGCCGCCCCAGAAATCCCAGCAATATCTAAAAGAAGATCCGCAGGGCGGCGACGAGACGGCCTCCAACGTGAGCCATTAATGCGGACCTAGCACAAGGAAAGTTTACCACGGAGCACCGGAAGAGACCCGAGTACAGGTGAGCGTGCAAAGGAGCAGCGGCTCGGCTGAATCGCCGACATTTCTTGCGCCCTGCTCGTGCGAGGTCAGGAACAATGTAGGAACAACATAGACGCCTTGACAATCGAAATACGGGATAGAGACAAACAAGAACAGGGCAAGCACGGAGTATTCCTAAAACAAATCCATGTTTGAGGAACCTGAGACTGGGGTAGAGAAGAAACATTAAAACAGAAAATTGACAGGACGATGTCTCAAACGCTGCTAACCTGTTTATTTATTTAGTTCACCTTCTTATATAGTTTTAATCTCAAGGTCATCTCCGTCAACACAACAGGACGAAGTCTATACAGGAACTCGTCTCTGTTACGTCACGGCGCGGTGGTGGCGCGTCGGGTGCACTTCCGGTCAAGTGCTGTGGGCGGAAGTTGCCATGAGGCACGTGCAGTCCTGTGTTACATTGCTACCAGTGGCCATTACCGACTTGTTATGCCCGATTCACTCGGTCCGATTCTGCTTGCGATTTTAAGTACCGACGTCGACATCTCAGCTACGGTTCAGGCTTTCGCAGCCCGAGCGATGTCGTGACTGAAAATAGCGAGCAGAAGCTCACCATGTGAATCAGGCGTAAGCGTACATACTTCGACGTCCTCGCGGAATGAATCGCTGCATGTTACATGATTCATGCCAAATTTTGCGGTGTAACAAGCCTCGTTAATTTCGCTGAAGCCTCTACAGTAATCAGATTTTGCCAGCAAGACGTAGAATCAAGGATCCCCACGCAAAAAAAAAGCATGGTGACTCACACCAATGCAGTATACACCCCATGCCGATGGTTTGTTTATGGGCGACGGCAAGCTTCTTGCCCACACCACCATAGCGCATGCGCGGCCTTGGTGGCGTTCGCTAGGGGCGCTCCGGTTTGCTGGAAATGGTCCTTCGGCCAGTGGCCAGACAGTGGCCATTCATTATCTGATGACTGGCCTTTCTCTGGCCAACGGCCAATGGCCATTGGCAATTAGCCATCGGCCAAGCATTAGCCGATGAATGGCTACTCTTTAGCCATTGGCTAAACCACCATCTCCAGCCACTGGCCGATGCTTGGCCAAATTCCGTGCTGCTTTGGGGATCCCTTCCCCTTCTATTCAAACAAAGTTACCACTTCCAATTCAGAAAACGCCCTCTTCAATTACAACAATAACGGAAAAACACCGACACAACTTTTGGGTAAACATCAGAGTTGGGAAGTACCTTAAGTACATTGTACTTAAAGTACTACAAATAGTTTTAGAAAACCTCTACTTTATTTGAAGTACATTCTCTGGATATGTACTGGTACCTCACTTAAAGTATTTTTTCTAGTACTTTCCGTGGCAAGTACAATTTCCGACCCCAAAGTACATCTCCTAAATTTGCTTTTGTTTAATTTGTATCACGAAATGACGCTTTGTCAACTCCGAAGAAATACTAGGAGGGGTCTACTCTCACCAGAGACGTAAGCGGACGATGCATTGCTCCGCTTGTTCCGGAGGCGGCTTCCCCGCAGCTTTTTTAAGCCTGGCTACTTCTCGGTCGGTCATCGCAATCGAGGAGGTTTAAAGTATTAGGAGAGCAAAATTAATCATAATTTAGTACCTGAAACTGTGGGGTGAAACTATTCGACTTTCAAGTCGAAAGAAAAGGCAACAAAAGAGAACGTCACAATGTTTTGAGACATTCTCTTTTTCCTTTTCCTTCCACTTGTAAGCTCCTTATTTTTCTCCCACCCCAATCTCAGGTGTCACATTATAATTAATGATCACCAGCTCACTTTCACACTCACTGTTTCTTTTTTATTTATTTTTTTATTAAAGGGATGACACTCCTCTCCGAGAGGATTCCTTGCGGAGGCCATGGGGCTGACGTCATGCTCTCTTTTGGCACATTTAACACCCTTGGGTGTAACAATCCAGAGCAAGCGGCACCAAATTAAGAAGAGAAACTTCTGAATTCGGCTGTATTCCCGAAAATAACTACTCTCTTGCCACCTTATCAAATATTCGCCGCGGTTTTTGAAAATAGGTCATGCAGCCCTGATTACCCCTCGGCAACGCATACCAACTGAAAATAACTGTATAGGGGAATTAAAGGACATCATAAAAGATTGTCTTAAAATACTTGTACTTTATTTTTAAAGTACATTTTAGCTGGAGTACTTTACTTCATGTACATTCCGCCCCGTGTACAGTGCGCCGCAATATGAAAGACCCACTGGGAGCGCGTAGCCGCGGCGGTGGCTGACGGGGGCGCTACAAGCGCTCCGGGCAATTCCATTCTGCTTCGAGGGGAGGACGCTCACTCGGGGCTCAGCACAAACTCATTAGCGCTTTGCGCTTTAGCTGAGCCTCGAGTGAGCGTCCTCCCCTCGAAGCAGAATGGAACTGCTCGAAGCGCTCGCAACGGCCCCGCCAGCCACCGCCCTGGCCACGAACTCTTAGTGGGTCTTTCATTCTGCGGCGCACTGCACTTACTAGTTTACTGAAACTATATCACGTCTCCTTTACTTGGTAGATTATTTGAAGTACCTTTTAGATGTGCTTTACCTAACACCGGTAAACACACATTAAAAAAAAACACTAAAACACATTGTGTTTTACAGTTTGTTTTTACAATCACATTCAGGGCCGCACTTCAAACATCCAGGCCACACTTAAAAAACAAAATAAAAAGCTTACATTTCTAGAAAGCTTTTGAATTGCTTCTGAACTGTAGAGAAGCCTGACTTATGCAGTTGCCTTGGGATTTCGGCACATTGATACTTTAGACCGATGTTGTTGTAAAAAAAAAACTATCTCCAAACTCCGGTCTAGAAACATGCTTTCCGTTCAAGGCTCGTCAAATTATGAAGCGCTGGAGAGATGCAGCTTTCTGCGTTAAGTCCTTATTTCGACCTCTTTTTGTTCGCCTTCCGCCCATTGAAAACCATGCGGGAAGGGCCTCAGAACGCACCTGGTATCGCTGCGCCGCAGCGTTCTTCCGCAACATAAAGTTCGTCTGCTTTCCTCGCCGTCACCATGGCAACGAACGCCGAATGAATAGAAGCAGGCACGGAACCGCCGCGTGAAGCCAGCAACAGCTGACGTCATTTTACGAACACAGTCTGCTAGCCAAAGCCGAACGCGGTGTGTCAGATACACCGCCTCCGCCGGTGCGCCGCTAGCAAAGACGACGAAGCTGAGACAGGCTGACGGCGATCGAGCAAGCAACAACACCGCGGGGCGACTGCAACGGCGGCATTTATTCGGACCATAGGCCGCCTTCGCCGGTGCGGTGCTAGCAAAGACGACGAAGCTGAGGCACGCCGACGGCGAATGGGCGAGCAACAGCTCCGCGGGACGATGGCAACGGCGGCATTTATTGGGATCAAAGGCGCGAAATAAGCAAGAACAATTTTTATTTGAATCATAACACGCAATATCCAAGTTGAGGACCGCATACCTTTGCTGGGTCTTTCCTGTGAACTTTTTACAGAGACACGGGGTGCCGCATTCAAAACACAGCTCCGTTTGCAAAATATGGGGGCCCTGAAAAGGGCCCTTTAGACCGCTACCAGAACCTATAACTGAAGTAACTATCACTTGCCGAGCGGTTGGCGCATCAGTCGTCTTTATGCACGCAGGCGGGCGACGGGCTCAGCGATGCGGATCACTCGAAGTCACCGGGGCCGTCAGAATCTTCGTCTTCCACACTATAGGGAAGGTCCCTGTCTGCGTCGGGGCTGTAGATTTTGGCGGCCGCGGCGACGAACGACTGGAATCTATCAGTGTTTCCGCGCACCTTCTCTCTCCTCCAAAACATGAACTTTGCAAGGTGACCTGTGAAATAAATGGTGGCTCTCGCGCCGTCCAGATGGAAGAGAGTTTTTGGCGTGGGCCCAGGTGCCCTCCACCGTATTGGTGTGCGCACCAGTGTTCGGGTCGACAAAGTGCACCTTGTGGTTAACTGTGAGGTGCATGAAGCGAGCGTCATCTGCAAGCTTGCGATAGCCAGCCCAACAACCAGTGATTATTCTTGTTCCAGGGCGGACCCACTAGGCTATTTGCCCTAGCAGGGTTTTAGCGTCACGGGTTTCCACGGGGACAAGAAAGCGGTACCCGCTGCCACGCTCCACACCGCCGAAAACCCACTGGCCAGGCCTTAAATACCCGCGATGGTACTTTCGCCGCCCGAACATACTCTCGTCTACTTCTACAGTCACGCCTTCGCCGCCAATCATCCCTGAATCCGTAAAGACGGCATTTACCACAAACTCTCGACAAAGGCTAGTCCAATCAGTTATTGTCTTATTTGCGACATCACTTTCCCGCTGAATGACGGCGCACGGTAGGATCTGGCACCAGAGGTAGATGATCTTCATGAGCTGGGAAAGCGTCAGGTGCGATACCTCGAAAAAGGAACCGCTCCGTACCGAGAACTCGCCCCGGCACTGAACCTTGACCGGCTTCCTCTTGGGCACCTCACGAGTCATCCACACATCGCATCTCCACGAATAACCATCCGCAGATCTAGAGCGGACTTGCAGCGTCATCGCAGCTTCGCGATGACGCTGCAAGTCCGCTCTAGACTTCGTCTAGAGCGGACTTGCGTTGAGAGACTCCAAAAGTCGGGCTTTCCATCACAGGTCTTAAACGAGGTGGTGGCGGTCTTAGTACGCAAGACTAAAGGGATTCGGAGAAAGAAACCTCGAGAACCACAGAAACGAAAGGTCGTTGTACCATACATGCACAAAACCTCTCATAATTTAAAAAGAGCAGCCCAAAGGTACGATGTGCCTGTGGTGTTTTCGGCTCCAAAAAGAATGGCACAAATCTGTTCAAAGGTTCGCTCGATAGCGGATAACCTCAACAAAGGCAAGTACCAGAAACGCCACAGCCACCCTTATGTGCCATGTTCAATTGGTGTGGTTTACAAAATCCCATTAACGTGTGGTAAAAGCTATGTGGGCCAAACCGGACGGTGCCTAAACGATCGCCTTCTCGAGCATGATCGTTCGCTAAAATGTATGGTGGGTGGTCACCTTCCAGTTCACTGCAATTCCTGCTCGTGTGTTCCGATTCTAAAAGGCACAACAATAATTGGACACTATCGAGACAAGACAACTCGCGAAATCTTAGAAGCACATTGCATCGACAGCCTGGGGGACTGCTGCGTCAGCCACCCATCAGTGACACTACTAAACACTGAAACCTTGTTTTTAGAAAGGACTATGGGGCAAAGACATTGCAGTTAGATGGTGCTGTGTCGCGTGTCATAAGCACTGCGTGCCCTGCGTGTCTTTCAGAACGTTTTCTTCTTCTTTCTTTTGTGTATAAATTTCAGTTGCGAGTCAGCGCTTATGTGTCCTGCATGTTCCTTTTCTCTGTCCTTGTCTTTGTGTGCGCTGTTCTGTTCATCATGTCATCATACCAACTCGCCCAACTTACTACACTTCTGCAATTCGAGTGATCCGCTGCGCTGAGCCCGTCGCCCGCCTGCGTGTATAAAGACGACTTATGCGCCAACCGCTCGGCAAGTGATAGTTACTTCAGTTATAGGTTCTGGTAGCGGTCTAAACGGCCCTTTTCAGGGCCCCCATATTTTGCAAACGGAGCTGTGTTTTGAATGCGGCACCCCATGTCTCTGTAAAAAGTTCACAGGAAAGACCCAGCAAAGGTATGTGGTCCTTGTTGTATACTGGCAAAGACGGTATGCCAGTAGGCGGCGATGGCGCGAGCTCGGCGCGTACCACGCTGCCATAGCTCGCGCAGTGCTCGCGATCGGCTCGGACTGATTATTAAAAATGGAGCCTTTCATCTGGAACGACCTGGTCTAGGCTAGGGTGCCTTCATGTGCGCTCTGCTTAGGGTGGTGGCATGTCGCCATTTTGTCACACACGTTTATTTTTATTTTTTGTTCAGAAGCGCTTGAAAGAGCGTGTCTCTGCACGCGCTTGTGGCGCTGACCGTGCTATGGCGACATTTTGTTTTCGTCGATTTCTTTGTATTTTTCCCGTGAGCGCGTGCTGTCGGCATGCGGTACTACAAAGGGTGGCATCACCCTAAACAGAAGGACATTGAGGCACCCTAGTCTCGGCTCTCTCGTTCGCGATCTAACATTGGCGACGAGGATACTGGTTACCTGTCGTCGGAGGTCATCGGCATCTCACGAAGGAACGGGGACCTGGATCACGGCTACCACGGTGCTAAGCCAAGAACCCGCAGCGAGCAGCGGGAAGAGCCACTGCTGAAAGGACCCAAGGAAATAGTATGTGCAGCAGTTCTCTCTACTTCTCAACGTAGTGAACGTCGCAGTGTACGAAAATGCCATACCTCGGGAAGGTGCTAGAATTCGACGAGGCCTCTCAGAGTTTCGAGACCTACGTTGAGCGTTTTGAGCTTTTCGTCGCTGCGAACAGCATCAAAGAAGAGAAAAAGGCAGTAACATTCTTAACAGTCATTGGCGATCGAACATACGAAGTCCTCAAAAACCTAGCAGCTCCAGACTTGCCAGGCTCTAAGACGTACAGCGAGGTAAAGACTCTATTAGAGGAGCACTACGGCCCGCAACGGTCTGTAATAGCCGAACGCTGTAGGTTCAACCAACGGAGTCGGCTAGAACATGAATCCGTGGAGGATTTCATTTTGGCCCTGAAGAGTTTGTCTCGATTTTGCAATTTTGGAACATTTTCGCAAAGTGCTCTCAGGGACAGGCTGGTAGCTGGCCTGAGGGACGAAGAAACTCAGAAGGAACTGTTTGCGTTTGCTGAAGAAAAGCTAACTTTCGCAGTCGCTTGCAAGATAGCGCGGGAAAAAGAAGCAGCAGCAAAACAAACGGCGGACTTGCACAAAGAATCCAAAGCAGTGAACGCTATTCATAAGAAGGTGTCACCTCCTGAGAACAGAGGTCATGGGACAAGCACGTCTCATGATCATGGGTCCAGTACTTCGCAAACAAGTTGCTATCGTTGCGGAAATGAGCATGAACCCCGCGATTGTCGTTTTAAAACGTATCGCTGCAAGATCTGCTTCAAGACTGGACATCTCCGGGAGAGGTGTCGCAGCACGCCTGGAAAGACTCCAGAGCGCAACGATCAAATCCTTGAGGAGTCTGATGATGAGGATGAAGACCTACTGACCGTGTACACGTGTATGAAATCTTCACCGGGATTTCAAGTTTTCGTAGAGGTGGACAGAGTTCCTCTACTCATGTTGATCGACACGGGAGCGGCGGTCTCTATCATACCAGAAGAAGTTTTTATTAAACATTTTCCCCAGAAAGAGCTCCTGGAAACCAAAGTAGATCTTCGCACTTACTCCGGTGAGCGGCTGTCGGTAAAAGGGAAGATCTCAGTCAAAGTCCAATATAACGGGCAAGAGGAAACACTCGACTTGTTTGTAGTAGCTAGCGAAGGTCGAAGTCTACCAGTGCTCCTAGGTCGCGACTGGCTCCGGAAGCTGAAGCTGGACTGGACGGCTCTCTGCAGCATCACTGTTCAAGACCAAGTGGAACAGCTTCGAAAGAAGTATCCGAACGTCTTCGACAGTTCCCCTGGCATGGTACGCGATTATCAGGCACAGGTTGTCATCAAGGAAAACAGCACTCCAGTCTTTTGCAAGGCACGTCCTGTTCCTCTGCCCCTCAAGGAAGCGGTGACAGCACAACTGCGAAAGCTTGAAAAAGATGGCATATTGCGTCACGTTTCTCAAAGCGACTGGGCCACTCCTTTAGTTGTGGTACCGAAAAACGGAGGAGAAAGCCTTCGGTTGTGCGCTGACTATAAGGTGACCATCAACCCGGTTCTCAAGATGGATCACTACCCGTTGCCACATCCAGAGGACATCTTCAGCACGTTGGTCGGGGGGAGAGTGTTCTGCGTTCTCGACCAGTCGTCAGCGTACCAGCAAATCAAGCTCAGCGACACGTCGAAACACCTGCTGACCATCAATACACACCTGGGACTGTTTGAGTACCAGCGACTTCCTTTTGGAGTAGAAAGCGCACCTGCCATTTTTCAATCGTTGATGGACCGTGTCCTGCAAGGAATTGCACAGACGTGTTGTTACATTGATGACATCATCATCGCTGGCAGAGATATGGCAGAGTGCAGCAAAATCCTGGACTCTGTTCTACAAAGACTGTCCGAGTCTAACTTGACCCTCAGAAAGGAGAAGTGCAAGTTTTTTGCGGACTCAGTTGTGTATTTGGGACACCAAATTTCCACAAAAGGCATCCAGCCCACACAAAGCAAGGTCAAGGCAATCACAGAAGCGCCAGAACCTACCAACGTGACGGAACTTAAGGCTTATCTCGGAATGCTGACCTTCTACGGAAAGTTTCTGCGCAATCTAGCTGACACGGCGTCGCCATTGTACGAGCTCCTGAAGAAAGGACAACACTGGAAATGGGACAGCAGCTGCAAGAAAGCCTTCCAAGCAACAAAAGATCTGCTAGTCAACAGCTCAGCTTTGGCATATTATGACGTAGACAAACCGATCGGGGTGGTTTGCGATGCATCAGCCTACGGCCTTGGAGCTGTTCTGTTCCACAAGACGTCAGAGGGTGCGGAAGTGCCTATTGCCTTTGCGTCGAGAACATTAACACCCGCGGAAAAAAAAACTACGCTCAAGGAGAAAGAGAGGCCCTTGCTATCATATTTTGCCTGAAACGATTTCACCGTTATCTTTATGGAAGATTCTTTACAATATACACAGACCACCAGCCTCTCTTGGGAATTCTGTCTCACGACAAGGCCGCTCCAACCTTGGCCGCTGCTCGAATGCAACGATGGGCGTTGCTTCTGTCAGGCTACAACTACCGACTCTGTTATCGACGTGGCAAGGACAACGAAGCAGCAGACGCGCTCTCACGTCTTCCTTTGCCTAGGTTATCGGAAGACGCAGAGAAGGAGTGTTTGGCGCTCTTCGATGCCACACCCATAACTGCCATGGAAGTAAGCAAAGCAACCTAGGTGGATAACCTGCTTAGCCGAGTTCTGCACTTCACGCTGCGAGGGTGGCTAACGTCTGAACACGCGACAGAGCTGCAGCCATTTTATGTTCGTAGAAGTGAACTCTCAGTAGAGGAAGGTTGCCTGACATGGGGGCTGCGTGTCATAATACCGACAAAACTTCAAAGTACAGTCCTCTCCTTGCTACACGAAGAACACCCCGGCATGTGCCGCATGAAGATGCTAGCACGAGGATTCGTCTGGTGGCCAAATCTCGACAAAAACATCGAAGAGTGTGTTCGAGGCTGCAAGGTTTGCCAAGTTGTCCAGGCAGCCGCTCCGGTCGTACCTCTACATCCATGGACGTATCCACAACAAATCTGGCTACGCATCCACATTGACTTCGAAACCAAGAATGACGTCAACTTCTTGATTATCGTGGATGCTTATTCTAAGTGGCTGGAAGTCTTTCCTATGCGTTCCACGACCACCGCCAAGACACTGGAAAAACTTCACATTGTCTTTGCAAACTTCGGACTGCCGGAGGAAATTGTAAGTGACAATGGGCCACAATTTTCATCGCACCAATTTGCGGAATTCATGAAACGAAATCTAATTAAACACATAAAAACGTCTCCTTACCATCCCGCTTCAAACGGAGCAGCCGAAAGGGTAGTCCAAACCACTAAAAAAGCGTTGCTGAAGCAAGTTCTTCATGATCAGTTCACCAAGTCCATGCGAAGCTTACAAGAGAAGCTCTCCGACTTCCTTATGGCTTACAGAAACACGCCATCAACGGTGACAAAACTATCTCCATCAGAACTCTTCCTGAAGAGGCAACCACGAATTCAACTCTCGTTGTTGAGGCCTAACTTTACTGGTGACATCCGCGACAAACAGTCGCGACAGAAACAAACAATCGACTTGGATCGTGCTCCAATGCGATCATTTACACAGGGCGACAACGTGTTTGTCAAGAAGGTACAAGGCCATTGTTCCTGGGAGGAAGGGGGGGTGGTGAAGGTCGTCAGCCCTGTGACCTATCTTGCACAGGTGCAAGGAAAGGTACGCTTCGTGCATGCAGACCACATGAGACGTCGGCAGACGCCTCGGAAGCCACCCAGCACCTCGCCGCGCGAAGCACAAAGAGACTGTCCATTCGGCGATTCGCCGGCATCTCAAGAAGGAACGGCATCTCAAGAAATGCCTGACAATCCCACGACAAGCCAGGCTAGTTCAATGGCCGATACCCCGGCTTCAAAGTCAAAGTTCAAAGTCGAC
Source organism: Ixodes scapularis (assembly GCF_016920785.2). Lineage (NCBI taxonomy): Eukaryota > Metazoa > Arthropoda > Arachnida > Ixodida > Ixodidae > Ixodes > Ixodes scapularis. Next base: position 25,795,125 of record NW_024609881.1, read on the forward strand.
CCTGCTTCAACACCCTCAGCTTCGTCATCGGAAGCATCGCCACTTCAAGGGAACCCAGAAATTCCGCTGCGACGAGGTTCTCGAGTCCGGAGGCCCCCTGCCCGGTTTACTTCGGACGACTTCTCCTGAGGGGGGAAGAATGTTGTATACTGGCAAAGACGGTATGGCAGTAGGCGGCGATGGCGCGAGCTCGGCGCGTACCACGCTGCCATAGCTCGCGCAGTGATCGCGATCGGCTCGGACTGATTATTAAAAATGGAGCCTTTTATCTGGAACGACCTAGTCTCGGCTCTCTCGTTCGCGATCTAACAGTCCTCAACTTGGATATCGCGTGTTATGGTTCAAATAAAAATTGTTCTTGCTTATTTCGCGCCTTTGATCCCAATAAATGCCGCCGTTGCCGTCGTCCCGCGGTGCTGTTGCTCGCCCATTCGCCGTCGGCGTGCCTCAGCTTCGTCTTCTTTGCTAGCACCGCACCGGCGAAGGCGGCCTTCGATCCGAATAAATGCCGCCGTTGCAGTCGTCCCGCGGTGTTGTTGCTTGCTCGATCGCCGTCGCCGTGTTTCAGCTTCGTCATCTTCGCTAGCGGCGCACCTGCGGAGGCGGTTGACCTGACAAACCGCGTTCGGCTTTGGCTAGGCTCTAGCAGACGGCGTTCGTAAAATGGCGTCAGCTGTTGCTGGCTTCACGTGGCGGTACCGTGCATGCTTCTATTCATTCGGCGTTCGTTGCCATGGTGACGGCGAGGAAAGCAGACGAACTTTATGTTGCGGAAGAACGCTGCGGCGCAGCGATACCAGTTGCGTTCTAAGGCCCTTCCCGCATGGTTTTCAATGGTCGGAAGTCTAACAAAAAGAGTTCGAAATAAGGACTTAACGCAGAAGGCTGCAATTCTCCAGCGCCTCATAATTTGACGTGCCTTAAACGAAAAACGGGTTTTTTTGGCAATCCCGCATCCTGTTTTTTTTATCCGTAACATGGGTCTAAAGTATCAAACTGCCGGGATTTCTTCCGCATAGTCTCCCTTACTACTCTCTTTACATCGATCCTTTCTTTGTGTATGATTCCAGCCTCCGACCAGAGCGCCGTACAGTTGTTACGTTAATGACTATGTTTTGCGATTTCCGAGTTTGTACGTTGTTCTTCACATGCCTTTTGTTTTCCTTTAAGCTGTCATTGACGCAGCACTACGCCTGTCCAACCTACTTAAACCCAATTGTATTTTATGCTCAACAGCGTTCTCGCAATATACCGATTTTTTTCCGATGACCCTTTTTGCACTCACTCGCACTTGTTTGAAATGGCGTCAATTTACTTAACCTTAAATCTGAATTAAAGATCGTTTCCACGCCAAACTGCTTCGCACATGCTTTCAAGTTCTGAAAAATCTCAAGAACATATGGGATTACGGCATGTGCAAATTAGGGATTACAGCAGGATTGCTGCAATCCCATATTCGTCTGAGATTCTCACAACCTGAAGGAATGTACAAGGCAGTTTAGAGTGCACTTGGTCCTTAGTTTAGATTTTAGGCTAAATGATTTCACGCCATTTAAAACAGGTGAGTGAGTGCGGAAAGAACCATCGAGAAAAATCGGTATGTAGTGAGAATGGTGTTGTGTATGAAACACCACTGGAGTCGGGTTTAAACATGTAGGACAGACGTCGCGCTGCATCAACAACCTACTAAACGAACATAAAAGAAATGTGAAGAACAACGCACAAAACTCGGAAATTTCAAATCTTATTCATGAATGTAACAACTGCCCGGCGCTCTGGTCAGAGACTGAAATCATACACAGAGAGAGGAACGATGTAATGAGAGTAGTAAGAAGAGAGACTGTGCGGATAAAATCTCTAGGCAACTGTAGAAGACAGGCTTTGCTACAGTTCGGAACCAATTCTAAAAGGCTTTTAAAAATGTAATGTCATTTTTTTTAAAGTCCGATTTGGCTTGTTTGTTGTGTGCCCCGGTTTTTGATTGTCCAAAAGAACTGGAAAACACACTTTTTTTTTTTGGCGTGTGTCACTCCAAAAGTCGTTCTGGTGTGTGTGTTTTTTTTGTTTTTTTTTGGTAGTTGGTGGAGAGGGCGTTGTTTTAATCACAAGTGGGAACTGTGATTTGAATAGAAGAGGAAGAAATCCTTTTGTTCAAGTTTTAAAGGGTAACTGCAAAGAAAAAAAGTTTCTTTTTTTTTTAAACAGCCTAATTGGGACAAGCATGTCAAAAAACAATTTTTCCTCGAGAAAAAACATTTTTTACAGCAATATTTATTGCGCGGGACTGATTTTAGTTTGCGGCTATTTCGTCCGTTTTAAATCGCGCGCCACGAAGTTGGGATTCCGTAACGTTGAATCCCTGTCGGCAGCTATACTTCTCATTGGCTGAGAGTTTGATTGACAGCTTAGATCTTGGTTGTTAACTTTTTGTTATGTGTTGCAATTTCTTTTTGAGCGGCATATTTTTACGTTTAAAGAATAACCCATGTGGTGAGAGTTAGTATTATTTACAAAAGGTTTACAAGACGGGCACTTCCGTTTGGATTCATACCATAACAAGCAAAAACTCCGCCATTCTTTCATGGCCGCCGAAGTTTTCGCTACTGCCAACCTCGCCTGTCTCGCCTACCTCGACTAATCGTTTCGCCGAAGAGATCAGTGTTTCGTGCTGACCCAGGTGCTTGAGTGAGACTTCTTAAAGTGAAGTAGTGTGTGTTTAGCAGCTGTCGCAGTTGTTAGTGATAGGAAGCGATGCGGGATTTTGGCTTTCATAGCGCGGTTCTTTCGTTTTCCTCTTTGCTTGCTTAGCGTTTTTTTTTTTTTTTTTTTTTTTTTTGCTTTTGCGTGTGCAAATGCTGACTTTTCGGAGATGTCAGATGAATGATCCTGACAGCGCGCCTTCCAGCACCCATGTCGCCCGAAAGGAAAACGCTATTTGGCTGTAGGCTATCGAGCGTTCGCGTAGCCACAAACGTGTCCAGTTACGTCCTTGTCATATCGCTCCGGAGGCCGTCGAGATTTGCACCGGGTGCCCCGGGGGCATCGAACGTCCGCGACCAGACACAGCTGTTACGTAAGAAACCTGGAACAGCCAGGTGATTACGTAATAGCTGTCCGCAGAAGCCCTCGGACGTCCGAATTCTGAGTTAGCCGACACACTTTTTTATCGGCTTTCGAACCATCTTACGTAAATTGGCTGAATGAATGTGTACTGTTATCGTAAATCTTGGTTTGTGATCGCGGCTTTGTAGATTATCGTATTCGTTTTGCTGGAGACACGCAAGCGACGGGCATAACAAAATCGGTTGCATATTCCGCGTACCTTCCAAAAGCACTTCTTCAGTCACCTTGCGAAAGGCGCGAAACAGGGAGTCCGAAACGGTCCCAAATTCCCAGTAGTTCACCTACTTTAGAGCAGTTTGCATCTGCTAGTAGGTATGTCTACTGAAACTTGAAACTAGGTGCAATGCCAGAGAGGCAAAAAGACAAAGTTCGGAAAACTTGCTCGCCCTTCCCGATTTCTGAACTTTCAACTGATTGTACCGTAATAAATGCACAACGCCTCTTCCCAAAATAACAAAAAAAGAGTACTATAATCACTACGTAAAAAATGGCCTCAGTTCATGCATCATTGGGCAGGGAGGAAATCTTGCCCAAATTTATTCACACCGCACGATGAGCACAACACGTCGCTGTGCAAACGCAGTCCAACACGAAGCATAAAAACGGCAGATTTAGGACAACAATGCGAAGTTCATTATTCAATTAAAACGACGTAATTTTGTTAAAAACACCCGCAGCTTTTTACTCACGGTAAGCGTCGGGAATCGTCCAAATTTTGAAACGGAACGAAGAAAGATTTAAGGCTAGCCCACATGGCGCGCTTTTCTCCGCGTCTGCGTCGCGTCTGCGCCTGCGCTTTGACGTCACTTCCAGCGCCGGGACGAAACGCAGCGTTTTTTGGCGCATTCCGGCGTATCTGGAGGAGCCAGATATTTTGCGTCCAGGCGTCGCGTCTCGCGCTGCGTCCAGATGGCAACAACCAATGAACGGCCGTGTTCACTAGTTGCAATGAGCGTTGGAATTTTCGCCACTGTACGACTGTAGTTTTCGCCACGGACCTTGCGACAAAGGCGATCATAATAAGAATAATAATTTTTATTTGCACAGATTGCGATACCCCCTCGGCAGCGTGCAAGGCTAGGCAAAAAGGTTGAGAACCTTACGCAGGTGCACCTGCTAGCCCACCGCCAAGTAGGGAAAGAGATACGGGAGAAAAAAAAATGAATACAAACACTCAAAACAGAAAGATACACACACAAAAAGGGTAACAGCCCTGTGCCATTCCAAAGAAGAGCGCACGCACGCACGCACACCCGCGCGCGCGGAGTTTACAAAATTTGCACGCTCGCGGCCTTAAATAAAAACGGCTTTTAGCCCCCGCCCACACTCGCAGCAGGGCGAACATGGGTAGTTAGTAGTTACGTCCTTCCCTCCGCGGATATCAGTTTACCACACCTTTTACGCAAGTCCAGGGACTACTCCCCGCTCCGCGGGAGAGGCTGACGCTCCTTCAGCGGAACAGAGAGGACCTAGCAAAGTACAAAAGCGTCCTGCACTCTGGCAGGCGAAATGTAAAGAATACAAGGACACCGAGAGACAAAGATAGAAAATTAATGCTACCGGCAACAACCGCAACAACGCAACCTCTGTCGCCTCTGTAGCGGCCAGCGGCCAGCTGTCAATGTTTTGGCGCGGGCTCGGGCGATGGTGATGCCGTATCGAAACGTGGATGAGGCGTACGCACTAAAAAGGATGAAAATGAGTGAAATTGAGCTTCATTGCCATTGCTGTAATAAAAATGAGTCCTTACTATTACTAAAATTAGATATTACGGCATGTAGCCATCATTTAACGCGCAATTTCTATTTAAAATTTGCTTTTGTTTCTTAAGCGCGTCTGGCTACGTTGGGCGGACGCTTCGGAAACGCAGACACGAAGCGCGCTGCGTGTGGTTTGACTGGGCGCACGCGTCTGGCTGAGCGCGCGCGCCAACCCGAGACGCGCGTCTAGACGCACTGAAAAACGCGCCATGTGGGCTAGCCTTTACTTTTAAAAACGCTCGCCGCGTCCTCCTGGACCAGTTTGACTGGATCAGCTGACGACGACGGGACTGAATCCATTTAACCTCAACCTCACAACAGCCAATTTGCGCTCCGTGTTGGGTGTCTACTTCCAAGCACTGCACCACAAAAACCACAAACGTTTCAGTTCTTTGGCGCATCGCCGTGTTGCTCTAAACAGAACGAGATCGCCGATGTCAAAGCAGCGCTGTCGTGAACGTTGGCTTGTGGTTGCACACTCGTGGACCCTGTGACTCTCTTCGCTTTCAAAGCACACACGACGATTACGAATGATACTTTGCGTCTTCCGGGAACATCACAGAGGCACTTCTCTGGTCACGTCTTCGCTATGTGCTAGCAAACCCCGCAGCTCCTGGTGTATCGTCGAACCAAAACAATACCGGCGCCATGTGCCATGTTTAGCGTGCGTTGTTGCCAGATCTTACCGGAAGTCGAGACGCTGCGTCGCTCAACTCAGCAGCCAAGTCAACAAAAAAGAGCAAATCCAAGAGTGAGGGGCGGGGCGTAGTTCTCCGCGGCGGTCGAAAGAACGGGAGTTTGAAATGTGGAGATGTTCTGACTCCGACTAAATTACGTCCTGTGACGTAAATATTGCTAAAAAACAAATTATTTTTTCCGCGGAACATTTGTTTTGTGACATGCTTGTCCCGGTTAGCCTGTTTCAAAAAACACTTTTTTTTTTCTTTGCAATTACCCTTTAAGGAGGATGGATGTCGCCTTATCGCGTCCACCTGTAGTGTTGTCCACATTCTTGCATTGCGTGATGGATACTGTGGCGCTTGAACTCTATAGACTTCGTGCTTTTGTGTCGGTGGGAATGTTCTTGAGACTATATAAGGAGATGGACTAAATAAACGACTTAGCTGAGTTCGAGACCTCGTCCTGTGTATTTTCTGTCTCTTCTACGTTTAACTGTTTATTCCCTACACCGGTCTCACGTTAATCCAACATGGTTTATGAATGATGAAACGGCAAATAACAGGAGAAACTAAGCGTTTAAAGGGCAACTCTTCCGATTTTTCGGAATCCCGGACAAGAGCTCACCGTACTGAAGCTCATCGGACAAAAGCTCGCCGGACAAGAGCTCACCCATTTTTTCACAGATCCGGACAAAAGCTCACCAGGAGAAAATTTAATGTTGGTCTTAAGACGAGTGCGGACAAATTAGGTGCGTGCCTGTGACACTAAAATGCAACGATAAATTGAATCTGACAGGGGCATGGTTTGTTGATTAGAGAAGAATCAATCAATCAATCAATCAATCAATCGAGTTTATTGTCATGAGTTGCATCGTACAATTTATTGAGAACCATCTGGGCCCATAGCCTTTTGGCTAGTTTGGGCCCATTTTAATAATAACATATTAGGAAGGCAGCACTCTTAAGAAATATTACTGGAAATACAATAAAAGGAAAAGAAAAAAAAAGAAAGCAAGACAATAGAAAATAAACGTAGAAAGTGACTTGTTCAACTATATCCGGTAATTTATACATTATATAATAAAAACACGAGGAGCACGAGTGTATTCAAAGTGAAATGAATTTTTATGAATTCAATAACAGAATATGCGATTGAGTTTCAGGATGGTGGGAGACATGTTCTATTTAGAAAAATATAGTATTTCAAAGCGCTGTTAAAGTTGCCTGACTGGGTGACTGAAGATGGTAAAGTGTTCCAGATTTTAGTTCCGCATGATTGCATCAGTCGCTCGCCGTATACGTTATGAGACCGTGGTATGTTAAAGTGACCAGATGTGTTCGCCCTTGTTAATCGGGTACCCTTAATTAAGATGTTCGCTGGCAGTGGATTGTTTGATTTTAAAATATTATTTATTAAGCAAGCAATCTTATATTGTTTAATTTCCAGAAATGTGAAAATGTGAAGTTGATGAAATATGATATGAGACGGTTGGGAATAGTGGGAGTATGTCAAGATTCTGAGGGTTCTCTTCTGTAATTTAATCAATGGCAAAAGGTAAGTGTCATAAGTTACGCCCCAGGCCTCAATACAATATGTTAAATGACTATGAAATATAGCAAAATATATAAGTTTCATCGTGGGAGTGTCAAAGCATTGTCTCGCCTTCAGTAAGACATAACAAGCGTACGTTAACTTTTTACATGTATTTATAATGTGCTGTTGCCAATGAAGATGAGAATCTAATGTTACTCCCAGATATTGAAATGAACTAACTTCTTCCAGGATTGAATTTCCGATGCAAATTCGGAAGCAGTCGGTATTAACATAGTTTTTTATTGGAACGAAAAACTATATACTTAGTTTTATTTATATTTAAAGTCAATTTGTTAGAATTAAACCACTCCTGGAGAACTGTAAGTTCTTGATTGATTGTGTTTAGTAAGTTATGCAATGAATGGTGCGTGTAAATTAAGACGGTATCATCAGCGTACATTATTATGTCAGAGTTTAAAGCCATGTTAGGTAAGTCATTAACATACAATGAAAAAAGTATCGGTCCCAGTACAGAACCCTGGGGAATTCCGGTGTTTATTTGTCTCATCGAGGATTTATGATCTAACAAAGAAACGAATTGCGAACGAGATGACAAATAACTTGTAAAGAAATTCAAAGAGTGACCTCTGAAACCATATCGTTGTAATTTATTAAGAAGAATTGATTGATTACCAGCTCGCCTGCACTCTCTCACTGCTTATAATTTTATGGTCTACGGTATCAAATGCCTTTTTAATATCTAAGAATACACCGATACTAATGTTATTGTCATTTAAGGACTCATTTATTTTCTGAGAGAGAGAGATAACAGCACTAGCAGTTGACTTATTTGGACGGAATCCATGTTGATGCGGGGTGATAATATTGCATTTTTCTAAAAATGAGTTAATGTGTCGTACAATTAATCTTTCGAATAGTGTATTAATCGTGCTTAAAACTGATATAGGCCTATAATTTACAGGTTCATTAACGTTCCCACATTTATGTATTGGGCAGACTTTAGCGATTTTTAGTGAATCTGGATATACACCTTCTGTTATAGAATGGTTAAAGATATGTTCCATTGGAGAGCTAAGTACATCAATATTGCATTTTAAGACCTTAACTGAGATGCCATCAGAACCTGCAGATTTTTTATTAGACATTGAATTAACTAGATTTACAATTTCTATACTCGTAATTTCTTCAAAAATAAAAGTTTTTGGAAGGAAGTCAGGTAGAGAAACGGAATGTGCACTGCCGCTGGCAATGTTGTTAGCTAGGTGGTCTCCAAGATTAATGAAGAAAGAGTTGAATGCGTCTGCAGTCTCATCCGTGACTATAACAGGAGTTGTTTGCTTTTGCGATCTTGGCTTAATAACAGAGTTAATCACATTCCACGTTTTCTTGAAGTCCCCATGACTTTCGGATATAAGTTTAGAGTGATATTCTTTTTTACGCGTTCTTATCAGTGATAGAGATAGGTTGCGATGCATTTTGTATTGTGCCAAGTAGTAAGAATTATGTTTATGACGTTTCAGTTTCTGCTGCCACATGTTCTTCTCTTGAAGTGCGCATAAAATTTGACGAGTCATCCAGGGGCAGAAAAATCAAGTTTATTTAGCGATCGGTTAGAAGCGAATGCATTTTTCTACTAGCTCCAGCAGTGTTGGTAGATCCTGGTGCACCTGGAACCCCTCGCAAATGTTTTTCAGACAAATCTGCAAAAAAGTGTTTTTTTGTTTGTTTTTGTTTTGTTTTTGCGCCCGTGTTATTGGGGGCTCACCTCTCTGGGCTTGTTTCAACGTCGTGGCAACGAGTGTCTGATTTTGCTGTAGGCTTTCAATCAGCCTCCAGACGCTTCAATGGGCGTGGCCGACAAGCTTCTGGAACCAACTATTCCATTTTTCGCAGGTGTTGTTTGTCCGGCCTCTATCTTGAAGAGTGGCGTCGTACATCTTCCACCGTTTCGGGGGAAACTGCGGTCGTCGTCGCCGCACAGTCAGGCAAAGGGAAGAATTCGTTTTAGTCAGGCACGTAGCCAGGATTTTGGTTCGGAGGGAGGGGGGCGGACCGCCCATGACAAAATGCTCTATGAGGGGGAGGAGGAGAGGAGGCCCTTGCAAAATAAAAAATTTCGGACCCATGGCCGTACCCCATGCCCCCCCCCCCCCCCCCCCACCCTGACCACTTGCCTGGCTTTTGATGCCACTGTATAAGGAGCACAAGCATAACATTAGGGGCCTTTGCCATTCGTACAGTCAAAGTAGTCCAGCAGGTCGCCAATGTCACCGGTTGACTTTACCCTTATGTAGGTTAGTCCTTCCGGCACAAGCTGTGATGCAAAGAACGCCAGCCTATCCAAAATTTGGCAAAGCTTTCTAAATAGGTCATCAATATTGTAATTGTCCAAATATCCAACTCCCTTTCCTTCAAAATATTTTTTTTTTAAATTCGCAACTCGATGGTTTATATATTACAGTTTTGCTTCAGTTTCTCTTTGACATCATCCTGAGATAATCCTTGACTTCAAATACCCTTACGACTCATACTGACCGAAAGAATTTAATTTTCTTAGCCATTCACTTTAAATATTACCTTGAACCCCAAAAAACCCATGTATTAGTAAAGAAGAGACATTCCGCCCAACCTTTATGTGGGCGTTTAGCGTAACATAAGCACAATAAAAAAGCGAGCACACCAAAGGGTGGCTTCGCTTCTTCGGTCACTCTTCAGGGTTCCAAAGCATAGGTTCACGAAGTTTCTTGGGCGATGCACAAGGACGCTCCTAAATACAATGAGTCAAGCAATCTTGATCTCATCAACTCCATTCAGTTTCTGTGAGCTGAATTTCGGTCCCAAAACGTTGCTTCTCTGCCTGTTATGGCTTATCGTCGACACCTTTGCATGGGATGGGGTACCAGTTCTCCTAAAAATGGTGCAATGTGCATCGCGTCCGTACGTTATCCAAGCCCGTGTTTCGCCCGGGTAGCAAAAAAAAAAAAAGAAAGTGAGCTTTTGTCCGAGTCTGAGAGAAAACGGGTGAGCTCTTGTCCGGTTACCCTGCGTACCGATTTTTTGAGCTAACTAGTCCAAAGGCATAATCTGAATGGGGATGGCTTCCTGGTTTCGAAATGCTCTCTCGTTCCTCCAGATTCACCCTAATTAGTTTTAAAAAAAAGTTATATCTTGTTCACTGCCGAAACCAATACATAGTCTTGTCCAGTTTATGCCCAGTTTACACCGACACCCAAACGTAATGTCAATGGCGGGCAGCAAGGTCTGGTACGCTTGCGCCCGCCTTTCTCGCGTGAAACAGCGAGAAACCGGGGACGTTCGTGCTGTCTGAAGTTGTTGGTAATCTCTAGCTGCACAAAGTATGACCTTGACGTGCTTAACTATGAGAAATTGAAAAAAAAAAAACGGAAGCAATTTGGTTTTTGATAAAACCTTTTTTGCTCAAGCCGCGGCTCGCCAGCCTAATGAAGTCACTAGTGCATTTGTTCTCCCTTAATCAGAAGCTGAATGGCGAAGAAGAGTCGAAGAGTCAGGCAATCAAATTTTTGAGAAATTACCAAAGCACCACGGAAAATGCTTGGAATGTGGGTACAGATGCCCCACACGCTCGTATAACCCGAAGGAACGTCCCATTTGAGATTTTCCTTGGAAAAATTACCGTTGCAGGCGCCAGCACGTGTAACTTCTATTGTTGCATGCACATGCTGCTTGGTGCTTAAGTGACCTAATAAAATATCTATAGGTAATTTCAGAAAAGCGCTTCTGGTCTGCGCCATTTTCAGCGTTCGTGCGTGTGGCGCGTACTCTGCTCGCCTTCCAAAGCAGCGAACATGCGCGTGCTGGGCTGTGACCTGACCCATGTAGACTGTGATTCTCGTGAACAATAAAATGTATAGAATGGAATTAACTGCATTTGTGTAGACCAGATGGGAGGTTAATGGTCATGAAGATTGTGTTAAAATGACAATTAAAAGAACTCCGCAACCACCAAGCCCAACATCAATGTGCAATAGAATGCGTATAAAAGACACAAATACACTGTTCGTCTTCAAATAAGGAATATTTGTTCGAAGACACAATATTGCGTAAGGTACAAAAATGCAGCATAAGATATTTAATTCAAATAAAGTTAACAAAGTTACTAAATAATGTGCATTCGTATTTATGTCTTTTTTTTCGGAGAAGAATGCACTTGTTTAAACACTCATCGACGAGTGCACATTGGAAGGAAGGGATTCTTTTTAAGATTTTCTGAAGCTAAGTATTGGTTTAGCACAGTTTTCATCAGCTGTAAATTTGCATACCGCCCCTCAACGACATTATTATTTTCATGGTTTTAAAAATCCATTCAGTCCTATATAAATTTTTTTCCGGAATAGAATAAATTAAAGACGTTTGCATTGCTTTTGCGAGAAAATATTGCACGCCAGCCATTTGACAAGCCAAGCAAAGGCTCTATCGTATATCAAGGTGCAACCCCACCGTGCATGACGTTTTGGTGCTTTTCCGATGGCTTATAACTTTCTTTTTATGTATCTTACAATTATGAAATTAGTGACAAATTAAAGAGCAGTTTCTCAACAATGCTTTAATGTCTTGATATTACGATTATTTTTAGTTGTTAGTTAATTATTTGGCTTGTAATAGACTACAGTCTCTAATATTGAAAAAATTATTTCTCGAGTTATAACGTCCCATTGTCCACGATATTTTACGTGAGCGTTCGGTTAGATGTAATAAAATAAAAAAGTAAGCAACGAACTGTACAGATAATGTATATTTTAAAATAAAAAATGAAGTTTAAAATTGTAATGTTTTATGGCGCTATAAAAACGGAATCACGTCAACTAATCAAAATAACGAGACATTAAATTATGAAGCATCCTTCGATATTACATTTTCCAGAACTTCCATATCGATATATTACACGTTAAGAATGTTATAAGACCTCAAACTTTTCCCATTCAGTTACGGCGAATTGTAGTTTCTTAATATAAAGTACAGATGGCGACACGTGTTCAAGAACAGCTTGATGTGCATTTTCCGTCGTGTGCCGCTTGGAGCGCACGTGAAAGACAGAAGAAGCGCCAGATGTCAGGCTGTCAGATGCCTGGATGCCCGCAGTGAGCGAGCCAGAGATGTGAGAACAACAAGCGCGAGGCTGCGAGTGCACCACAGCTACTTTTGCGCGCGTTCTACTGTGCGTCGGTACACATGCCCGACGCGATCCAAATGAAATGGGCGCCATGAGGTGCAATCTGCCATTTCAGATTCCGCCACGTATGCGAAAACATTTTAATGTTTTTTATCACTTGCATAAATCATTTACGATATCAAACTATGCTTGTCGGAATGGTTGGGCTATATTTTGTTCCAAAAACCACCTCGGTGGCTCTTAAGTGGCAATGACATTAAAACGTCTCAGCTCCTCTCAGCCAACGCGCTGGCCTATGAATCTATATTTGTCGGGTTTAAATATCGGCCGAGGTGCCCGCAATCCGACGGAGGCCAATCTGAGATTTCGGTTGCATGTCGAAAGATCTATGGTTAGTCAAAATAAACCCGCAATAATTTTTTTTTTATTTGGGCTTGTTAAGTGCTTTTTGTTGGTTTGGCTTGTGAAACCCTAATATCTGAATATTTGCTTTGCTTACCTTAGTTCGGAGCGCAACCAACGCTACGGGCTGATGAAGCCACTGAAGCAGCGCCAAGAGCGCGAAGTTAAGCTGTTCGTTCTGTTTCTGTGCCTATGCGGTCGGGCTAAAGTAGACCCACTAAATAAGCTACGCTTCATACAGATATGGATGCTTAAAATGGTGGTTGTCAGTTATCTGAAGCTTTATCTGAAATCACAGAAAAAGCTTTTCCGTCCTCCACAAATGTCTATACAGTTGGCGACAAAGCAAAGCAATATTACGTGAGCTTCCTGACATCGAAACTATTGCTGAGGAAGTCGCACTTTTGAATCATGACGACCGGCAGTTGCATTTGATTTGTTACTAGCCACCAACATGGCGGCGCCCAAAACAATATCGGGGGAAAAATTGCCGATACTCTAAGTGTAGCTCATTTGGTGTAGCTCACAGGGTAAATCAAGTGCGGTGGGGGATCGTTGGCCCAGTGTGTTGTGGCACCGCAGATCAGAGCACATGGAGAAATGCTCGAGTGCGAGCTCCGTTCAAAGCACGGAGCTCCCGCTGCCGAGCGTGCAGGGACTAAATCCCCTCGATGTATTTACGTTGGTCTTTCAAATAACCTCAAAGGTGCCAGTGCACGAGGCCCGTGTCTCAACCGGCCCTTGGACACAAATGGCGACGCAGCACTAATACATTCGAGTTGCCCGTGTGGCACGCGTGCCACACGGGCAACTCAAATGTCATTTACAACGAATGACATTCATGTGATCAACGAATCGGCTCGCGATCTGTCGCGCGTGGAACGCCCCACGCTCGGAGTGTCGCGCGCTGATTGTCCAATCCTTCAAATGTCATTCGTTGTAAATGGAATTCGAGTTGCCCGTGTGGCACGGGCACCGTGGGCACGGGTATATAATGACTGGCCCTTGAAAGACGAATGGCGGCGGAGCTCCCGCTCGTGGCACGTGTCTCGCGTTTTCACAATAATGGTTGGCGGTACTTGTAAAAAACGCCTTTATCAAGGGGCTTTAGCAGGGACTCTGGGTTCAGTCGCCCATCTGCATCCTACCGTCGTGCGATCGTATATCACATATACTGCGTAATGCACGTTAAAGACCCCGAGCTAACAGTTGCACTGCACTTTTTATAACCTTCATCGGGTAACAATGTCGTCCTACGAAACTGCTGCTCTCTAAAAAACTAACGACTAATTTTGAATGCGCCGTTACATCGCATTTTTAATGTGTATTCGTGTTCTTTTCTATTTTTATTTTTTTTTTTGACTACATCTTTGATTATGTGGCTCTTACTTATAATGAAACAGACTATAGTTGTCAGACTTCTGGAAAAATATTATATAACGAAGAAAATGGCACGTGAACGTAAAAGTAAAAAAAAGAAAAACGCATACGCGCACTTAATAAAAATAATTGAAAAATAGAATTGATTACAATTGTTTTTTCAAAGGTTTGAGCGCCCCAAACGCTATAAAAGCGAGCTCGGTGCTTTGGATGGTGCGCTTGTTCACTGGAAGTGTAGTTCAGGACAGTATGCTCGTACTTGTATGTTCCGCTTCGCTCGCAGTATAAAACCAAATACTTTATTGGTAATGTATTTAGTGAGACAAATCTTACCTTCTGTATATGTGCAATGCCCTCAGTTTTCGCGTGATTACACGTTTTTTTATCATTATTGTTTTCGTTTCCCACGGCGATTCAGTTCGTGCTCTTTTGTGTGCCACATGAATTATTAGAGACCAAGGTAGCCCAGAAGCATTCTTTTTCGCGGACTCTAAAAAAACAAAAAAAAAAACCTGTGCAACTTGCCACGTGTGCCACAACCAATAGAAAATATTCTAAGCTTCACATATGACCGCTTGCCTGACTAAACATTGTTGTTTTTCAAGAACAATTGCGATCGTATGAAATCACGTGGGAAAAACTCGTTCTAAGCACGCGACCGTTGGCATGCATTGAATACTCATAATCGGCGCCGAGATGATTGGCGGCCGTCAGCAGGTGGAGTTTTTCTGCCAACCCAGAGTTGGAATGTTTTCTTCTTTCTGTTGTAAGCAATCAGGAGACAGCTTACACCAAATCTGAGGGTAATAAATTACTATGGAGCATTCAAACACAATGGCCTGAGCAGTATATGTGTGCAAGCTTTAGCTTTTGATGCACCCTTAACTTTCGACAAGCTCAACGCTAGTGTAAAACATAGGGCTGTTTCATTCTTAATCAGCGTACCATGCGCATGCTTACACTATATTTTATACAACGTCAAAGCCTACCCGTTTGCATCGCTTTCATTTTTGCACACCACTACATGCGCGCATGAATCACCAAACTAAGACTGGCACAGGATGTCACAAAAACAATTTACAGGGTTGTTTTTTTTACCACAAAAATAAACTTCGCACTGCCTAACGTTCATTCTCCGCCCAAAGGTAGCGCTAGGTCACAACCAGATGCCAAAGTTTCATCCCAAACGGACACCTTATGCAAAAGTTTTAAGTGATTTTCTGAAAATTCCAATGGGAAGAATGGAGCCCATTTTTGCCTGTTCTTTGTTTCTGGTGCCCATAGAGCCCCATGTATTCGAAAACTCTGTCGGCAGCTATTTGTCCATTGAACTTTTCAGAAAATCACTTATAATTTTTGAAAAAGGTATAGTATTGGGCTGAAACTTTGACATATGGTTGTATCTCTAGCGCTACCTATGGGCGGAGAATGAGCGTTCGGCGATGCCTAGTTTATTCTTGCGGTAAAAAAAAACCATGTATTTGTTTTTGTGACACCCTGCAAGTTGCTTAAACTATGTGCAAAAGCTATCAACAGACCCAGAATCTTTGCATGGTCAGTCATTGCATTTATCACCGAATTCGTATTAAAATTAATAATTATTCTTTATTGCTGCGAGTTTATTTTTAACCTCGGCATTTTTATTATGACCCCCGCACCAGTCCTACTTTGGGTTTACCAAACTCAACATCTAAACCTGAGTGTCATTTTTTGTGTTTTCCAGTCTCGTGGTTTGGGTCAAAATAAACACCCAGCTACCTAAATGAGATACATGACCGCCCAAAAAATAGTATTTTCTTTTAGGTAGTTAATTCCTCAAGCTAGAATTTTGGAAACCAGACTATGACGTCATCACGTTTTGCTGGAAATCCACAAAGATCCAAACAGATGCACGATCAAAGGGCCGGCCCGTCATATTGCCGCCCGCAGAGCCGAGAAAGCAACGCTCGGTCATGGACTTCAGATTCGCGTTCATTCTTGCACCAGACGGAACTTTCGCCCTGTTTTCTTGTCCTCGAAAGTGCCAGTTCATCCTCGCCCCGAACGCGCGACGCTCGAACCTTCTTTGCCGAACTTTCGAGATGGTGACGTGACGCATTCTAGATAAGCAACTGCCAGCGACCTTGTCGAGTCAGTCTCGCTCACGCTCTTTGTTACGCTGCCGTATCGCCACCTGCTTTTCTGCTGCCTTGACGCTCTTTGTTTACTTTTTTTGTTTTGTTTGGAACAAGTTCGCCGATTAAACTTTTATTTTTCAGTTCACTGTTCGTCCTCTCGTCACCTTCATTTGTATCAGTATAAATCTGATCACATTGTAATATGTGTCATTGGCCTCTGAAATCTCCGATAACGGCGCACAGGCAATTTTATATTTTTCAACGCGTCGGTAGTTTTGTTGGGCATGTGTCTCGCCATTTGGCTCAGGACGATTTTCGCGTTTTGTTCTGCCTACATTTGCTGGAGACGTGAGCTTGGAGCGTAGGTAATTGGCCCCCTTGCGCGAGAACTGGCGCAGCCGTGCGCGTTCCAAAGAAAGCGCGTGCAGAGAAAACCAAGCAAGAAACCAGGGATGCCAAATTCTGGATATAGTAGAATATCCAACTGTATCGAAGCGCCACCGCACGCGATTTCTCGCATTGATCTACAGGCCTGGAAGGCGATCCCACCGCCATCTGTAGGTTCAGAACCACACTAACCAAGGGTGGGGTTGCACCTTAATGGAGCTCAACACCTGCTCCATAAACCTCTGTAATACCAGACAGGAATAGCAATGTGTCAAAAGTCATATCTAAACTCAGACTTGAACTTTGTTTCGACCGTTTCACTCCTCATATTTAACATATCGGCCACGTGAGTGGAACTCCGAGAGTAGCTCGAGCTAGATTCGAGGTTCGAAACATACATAGTGTTTATAAAAAAAAAAAATTAAAAGAAAAATCACTGAAGCAATTGTAAATAACAAATGTGACTTCTCAAAATTACGACATTAGGGCTACATTGTGTACAGTATTTCTCGATGTTATTGCCGCTCCTCTTTGAACAGATGTCGCAGTGGCCACAGCCTGCTTGAGTTTGCGCTTGCCACTCTTGAAGCTGTTCTACCTGCAGAAGGTTACTGAACTCGCAGCACGCGGCTATAAATTACTCCATGTATAAGTGAGAATATTTCACGTGACACTAGTTCTCTCGGCACACAGCTCCCGCAAAAGCACCTTGACGTGACTGGCCACCGTTGTAGACTGGGGACGTTTTTTTTTGTTTTTTTCGCTCATGAAAACAAAATAAAAAATAAGCTTTTTTTCCCGGCACTGTTTCTACAATGTACCGCGGAGCAGATTGCTACACATTACAAATAACTTTAGCCTTGAAGCTGTGAAAAAATAATCTCCATCACTGTGGTCCGGAAAGCCACTCCGTGGCTGCCAGAGTCGCTCGTCCTCCTGCCCGCCTGTGACGTACGCGGGTAAGGAAAAGTAGGAATTTTTAATTGTTGCCAGTATAGAATTGCGTCCTGGAAACCTCGTGGCCGGCGTAACTTAAAAATTCAATACCTGCAGGGGAAAATTTTATTTTTATCAAATATAGTGGCTATTAGTTGAGAAAGTGTGATTGATGCGGCCCGCCAAATTTCAGCCAAATCAAAGACCACCTAGAAATGGACAACGTTCCCCTTTAATAGGGCGAACTTGTACCCAAAAACAAAATAGAAGAAGCTTAGCATCGGAATCGTTTTGTAGAGAAATTCAGCCTTTGCTCTCTGGTGAAAACCAGAGTGGAAAGGCTGGAAAGGTTGACGCCATTTATGAGAGACGGCACCAACCAGATAACCGGCCAGCCGGTTGTCTGGTTTGCGCCGTCGCTCACAGATGACGGTAGCTGTCGAGAGTTTTGTGTCGACATTTGTTTGCCCGCGGACACGATACTGCGGAAACTAGTCCTTAACAGCTCCGCTGTAAAGTGACGTCAAGCTCAAGCGTGGGTTCACTCTTTCGATTGTAGACTTTTATCCCAACGGATTACGACCAGTTTCATGGTGTCAAACGAATGTTTTGGAAGCTCGCTCCAGTACCCGCGCAGCGGTCCGAAGCAAATGCTCAGCATAGTCCATTTTAGGTCGGCCGCTCGACCTGCGAGCCAGCCTTCCTCCGACGCCGCGGCACTGAATAGCACGGGTGTATTTGAATGTTGGTTTTCGCATCGTTTCCTCCCGTTAATTTCGCAGTAACCATTCTAAATGTCGCAATAGTAAATTTTTGGTGATTCGAAGAATCGGAGACTTTTTTTGGATAAATTAAATAAACTCAACGTTGATTCTAACGTCTTTAATAGCTCGCAATTTGTAACATGTAGCGGCATGAACTCCTCCTCTGCACCCGTCACTTCTGGCGTACCCCAAGGATCAGTCTTGGCGCCTTTACTTTTCTTCATCTATATTAATTACTTGCATGAGATGGTTTCTTATTCATTTGAACTCTTTGCTGATGATTGTGCTATTTATGATGTAATGACTCGGACTCGCAAAAACTACAACATGACTTCGACTTTATATTTAGATGGTGCAAACTCTGGTCAATGGAGCTTAGCATTAACAAATGCAACATCATGCGCATAACCCGCAAAGCCAAATTTACTACTGCTTATAATATTCCCAACACACCCCTGGAACTTGTGGCCTCCTACAAGTATCTAGGCGTGATCTTAAGCGACGACCTTTCCTGGAAACTTCATATTAACTACGTGATTAACAACGCTAACCGAATGCTTGGCTTTCTCAAACGTAACTTTCCTCAAGCTCTAGCATCATTAAAACTGACTCTTTACGAAACACTAGTTAGGCCTGAGCTCGAATATGCAGCTGCCATTTGGGATCCCTCAACCATCTACCTTATCAACTCACTTGAAGGTATTCAGAAGAGAGCTACGCGTTTTAAACTGTACAACTATAACCGCACGGCAAGCGTAACGCCAATGAAAAGCATAATATTACTTCCAACCCTCGCACATCGGCGCATGGTTTACCGAATCTTCCTTGTTCATAAAATCTATCACCATGTAACTTACCTCAAAGTTTAAATGATAATCTCCCGCATACCTTGTTTCAGCACGCCTTGATCATCGTCACAAAGTTGATGCACCATTTCGTCACTCTAATGTTTATTACGTTTCTTTTATTATAACAACTTCTAGTGATTGGAACTGCTTACCTGCATCTCTCACATCAATTATTGACCATGCTCTTTTTTGTACTTCTATTGTCAACCTCATGTTCCCAATTGTTTGAGTTTTTTGTTCATTGCTCCTTTTGTATTGTTATTACTATTATTCCACACTCCCCTCTTTAATGCCCTTGTGCCCTGAGGGTAAAATAAATAAATAAATCAACTGATAGTTGGGGTAGCTAAAGAAAATCACGGGAGTACCCCTCTAATGGAGCATAACCTGCCGCTGTTTAGAAGACAACAACGTCGCTTTAGTATCGCGGCGTCGGAGGCGGTCGAGATTTGGCCGTGTGCCATACACGGTTCGACCCGCCCTCCGTGGCAACCTTCGCCTCGCGCTGCTTGGGTCGTTGGACGCCATGAGATGCCGAACGATTGCCGCGAGTCCGTAGCGGCGTGTCGGTGTCGCTGGGTGTCGTGCGGTATTTCCGGGAGCGTATATTCAGAAGAGCTTGTGGGGTTAGTCAACAGGGCCAGTGACAGAACTCTGTTTGCCGAGTTACCATGAACGTCGCATAGTCTGGTTTAACGGGGGCAGAGAGAGGAGGGGGGGGGGCCCGAGGCTTAGGTGAACACGCTTCGGAAATTCGCACCCAAAGCGTCCCATAAATCAGGCGACGCTCATTGAGACGCGCCAATCAGTGCACCGGAATAGACCTATCTCTGAACTACTCAAGCATCGAAGAGAATGATGGGAAAGTAGGTCTACGCGCTGAACGCCCTCGCCTTCCTCGTATAAAATATTCGAAGTAAATAGCCCACATAAGGCGTTGAATAATGTGCGTGCAAGATGCCGTTTCTTTTAGGCCTTCGATTTAGAACAGTTAAGGCTAGAGGCACCAGCACGTGCACCGCGTGTAACTACGCTTGTAGCATGCTCCCCGGCGCTTCGGTAATTGCAAAATCTGTATTGGTCGTGTTGACTTACATCTTTACAAGCTATTCCGAATACACAAAGGGAGAGGATCGGAATTCCCGGCCAGCCTCAAATGCTGGCAGGGTGCATCTAGAGCACGGTGTAAGATACACTCTTTAGGTGAGGACACGGCGGGGCTGAATGCGCGGCGCGAGGAATCAGATAGCGTTCGTTCGACGGGCATCCGAAAGGCTGCATTATTCCGCGGCCACCGTGCCCGCGGCTGACAGTGTCGCCGGCGGCCAAACGGCGAAACTGCGTAAGAGCGACAAAAAATTATCTCGTTGTCATGACACCCCGGTACGCCGTCGTCTTTCTGCACGTGCGACTACCTCGTACGAGCTCTGCACGTGTGGAGCATGAGGCGGCACGAGCCGTCTTGTGCACTGCTGTCTTCCTTCTGCGTCTTACACCGTGCCCACGGGTCGACGAGTCATATGCTGGCGCCGCTTGAAACCATAGTGAGAGAGAGAAAGAGAGACAGAGAGTGAAAAGCGAACGTTATCGGCACGTCGCGAGTAGCGCGCTGTCCTCACTTGAAGAGTATTATCTTACATTTTGGTCTAGAGCCACTGAAGGCTGGTTCTCATTTTACACCAGAGAGCTGATATAACGCTGTTCACGTGTCGTCTGCTGCTTGTCGTCTGCCATGAGCAAACGTTTTGACAGTGCGATACAAAGCTGATGAACTCTCCCGTCAGCACGTTTTTGGCGCGATGTCAGCGCTCTATGTGCTTGGAGCGCTCTGCTGCATCTGTGAACAGGCCTTTACTGGACTACGCTTAGAGTACTGGCGCTCTGTTCTCCGCTATTGTAATGGGTGCCACAATGTTGCTGCTTAGTGCAGGACAGACGCAAATGTAGATCGTCAAAATTTAGAAATGCTATTTTCTCAGCTTTTGATCCGGTGTTGTGAAGCTCAACGGTGTTATACTTCGTCTCATCCTACGATGGACTAAAGGCCAAAGCTACGGGCCGCCAGGTCCAATCACGTTCCACAATAGGCTATGACAGGCTTAACATTAATTCAGGATGAACGAATAATGCTCCCGATCAAAATGCGTTGCATCATTTCTATGGCTTTGGCACTCCGAAGAAACTGTACGTCATGGCTTTCTTTGCAATGTGAAATTGATGAATCACTCACTAACGTTCATCGAAGCGAAAGAGCAGGCGATTTCTAAGTGGCTCGTAATTGGATCTGGTGGTTCGTAGCTTTTGCCTTTAGTCCATCGCAGGGTGAGACGAAGTATAGGAAGCTCACGCGATATATTGCTTTGCTCTGTCGCGAAATGCTTTAACATTTCTGGATAAAGGAAACGCATTTCCTGCGATTTCAGATAAAGCTTCACATAACTGGCAACCATGATTTTAAGCCCCAAGACGGCTGAAGTCTTGTTACTATGAAACGTAGCTTATTTATTCATTCTTTTTTTCATTCTTTTTTTCATTCTTTATCTGGATTTTCACCGGCAATGCCGGGTAGGGAGGCAGGGGCGAAAGGCTTTTTTGCCTCACCCCCTGTACAGTTCAGAGCAGCACGCAGAGTACATTTGCCGTGCTAAGAAATACCCCGGCGACACGTTTCATGACTAAAACACCGAGCAACTTTAAGATAGCAATACAATTAAATGAAATTGCGATAAAATTGGCAGCAGAACAAACAGAAACACTTGTCAGCCTTCAGTTGCTCTTAAAAAGTTACGGCTTCAACGGCAAGAAGAGACATAATATATGGACAGTTAAGGATGAATATATTTCCCGCAAAACAAAATCGCCATGAGAATGAAACAAGAACATGGTCTAAAGCACAGAAGAAGACTCATTCAAGATCCGCAGGGGAGAACGGCGATATAATCGGAAGCAGAAGCAACATCAGCTAGCACTTTCCACAGCCCTTTGTTGCTATGAACAGTCCGAAAGGCAAAAAGGGACAAAAATATGGACAAATAAAAAAATAGTAGATTTCTGGCAAAACCAAAGTGGTCATCAGAAAAAAACACGAACAAGTAGAATATGCATCCCAGATACGCACGAGAATGATGACATGGTGAAGCATTAAATCTATGCACACCGCAGAGTCATGAAGATAATATCGATGTCGGCAGGTTTAGCTTTGGTGATTATGAGTAAGTGACATTGCGTGTTATATGAATGATCTTTGCAGCTTGTTTATATTTTAAATAAGGAACAGAAAAATCAAGATGATTGTCAACCAGATTCAGCAAATTTGGTGCATGATAACTCATTTTTTTGTTTTCCGTAGTTTGTCCGCATGCTCGGCTTTCTTCTTTTGTCATGTCGAAATGTAAATCGTTTATTTGAACTGTTTTGATTTGTTTCATAGAGACTTTTCTTATATATCGCTTGCAATAATTTAAAGTAATATATTTGGTTTGCCTTAAGAATTGCGTGTTTCGCGATATTGTATGAGCTATTAAATTTGGTTTTATTTCCTTTGTGTTTTTCGAGGAGTCGTAGCGCTCTTTTTTGTATAACATTTATTTTGTCGTAATTGGAAACGCCTGTTGTGCCCCAAGGCCAAATTCCGTAGCATATTTTAGAATAGAGCAAACAGCATTACAGCATTTTGTTTTACCAGGTAGAAACAAACGTTGCTATTATTTGCATGCAACCAACCGACCTGCTTAGTTCTGACTTCAGTTTTGTCACATGGGTTGTCCATTATAACTGTTCATTGAACCAAACACCCAACATTTTTTATCCTATATTTGTTCCATTAAATTATCTTCAAATTTGATACAAATCGAGCCATCGCTGGGTTTATTTACTGGTCTAAATATTATACATTTTGTTTTATCCGTATTAAGTTTTAATTCGTTATTTTTAAGCCAGGACGACAGCTTTGTTAGGTATACGTTTGCTCATTTTTCTAGTGCCGATTTTGTCCTACCAGTGAAAAATACATTTGTGTCATCGGCGAACATGACTAACTTTGGTGAATCTGGAATGGTCATGATATCGTAATATGTGCTAGGAATATAATGCTGGTCCCAAAATAGAATCTTGAGGGACGCCAAATTTAATTTCTAACTTTCTTGATAGTACATGTTTAATTTGAACACATTGAAAGCGATTTTCTAGGTATGATGATATACGCTTCAAAGCGACACCACGTATACCATAATTTTCCAATTGACAAAACAGTATGGAATGCTTTTCTAAAATCTAAGAATAATCCTAGGGTAATTAGTTTTATCTACGATTGTATCATTGAAGTTTGTGAGTACCAGTTTGGTATAATTTTCTTTTTGAAAGCCATACTGAGGTGCGGTAATAACATTATGTTTATTGAAAAAGTTTACTAGCCTATTGTTTAAAACACCTTCAAACATTTTTGTAAAGACGGACAACACCGATATGGGACGATAGTTTTTTAGGTGATTTTCGCCTCCTCTTTTGTATACAGGGTCTGCTCTCGCGACCTTGATGTCACCAGGAAAAATTCCCGTTGCAAATATGCTGTTGTAACTTTGGATAGAGTCTTGCTCATTGTAGGTGATGTCTTCTTTATTGGGACGACCTTGATATTGTCAAGTCCTGGAGCTACGTTGTATTGCAGCTCCATTATTTGTTTATGTACTGCTTGGAGTTGTCGGCGACAGCATAGTTGACCATGGAATACAAGAACTATGATTACATGAATTTGTTATTTGGGGCTTATCTGGCACTCCCACGTTGATAAAATATTGGTTCATCGTGTCAGCTAGTTCCACGCCGCTTATCTAGTTGTTGTTTATGCTGAGTTCCTGCAGATTATTTTGCGTGTCTTTCCTGTTTGTTAGAATGTTCACGGTATCCCATATTTTTCTCGGATTTTCGAAGATGCCTTAAAATCTTCGAAGATAATACACCGATTTTGTTTTTTTAATGTCACAATTTAGTTTGTTTCGTTTTTTTTTTTTTTTTGCTTTAAATTCGGTTAGTATACTTTTATCCCGTTTTTTGATACAGTGATGGTACAAATTGTTCTTCTTTTTAATTCTCTTATAAAGAAGATTGTCAATCCACGGCTTGCGAGCTTTGTTTTTTCGTTTTCTTTCAATATTTATGGGGAATGCGTTATCATATAGTTGCATCATTTTTCCCATGAACTCACTTTAAGCTAGGTTAGGATTTTCTTCGAAAATATACCGCACTCCAGTCTTCATTATCAACTAAGTCCTTGACATTTTGAAGTGCTTCGTCACTTACTCTGCGACATTGAAATGATTCTTGCTCTGTACCTTTGCAATTGTTGGGAATAGAGGCTGGCCGAAAAATGGGGAAATGGTTCCTAATATCTTGCGTGAATATTCCGGCCATGGCATGACTCGTGATTAAAGTTGTTACACAGATATCGATTGAGGTGGCACTTCCTAAGGTGACCCCAGTTGGCAGAGTTATAAAATTGCTACAGCCGTAGCACATCGTGATTTTATTAATCTGTTGCATGTAGTGTGTCTGAGTGTATTATTATTGATATCACCCATTGAGAAATATGGTAGTAACTTCGGAGCGAGCAAGCCGAGCAAACGATCGTAAAATCAAATAAAACTGCTTTCGTTTCCTTGGGGGGGGGGGGGGGGGGGGCGGTATGTGGCAGCAACTAATACCCCTTCAAGATGTACCGTGAGGCATTCAACATTTTCGTTTATTATCGTGAAAGCATCCACTACTGAATAAGGGCGGCAATTTTCGACATATATAAGAATTCCCCCACCTATTTGATTGTCCCTCGTTAAGTTGGCACAGCTGTGGTTACCAAAATGCGGCGGTTGATCATTTTTGTTCAACCTTGTTTCGGTAAAGATAACCACGTTAAAACGTACAGAATGCGAATAAAAAAACATAACAAGAGCGTCTGTTTTGCCATTAATACTTCTTGCGTTTATGTGAATAGCTGAGAACGTAGATGAAATTTGACCTTCCAGTTTCATTAAAATCTTCAGTCGTAAAGTACTTACATGGCTGTTTTTCCTGAATTTTAAAGGAATTGCTATAAAAGATCTAATCTTACCAGTTTTCTTCCTACACCCATTTTGCTACGTCAGCTTGGGTATCAACCTTGCCATCTTTGTTCTAGACATGCTTCCAGCCTACTTCCGTTTTCTTTTTTTTTGCTAGCAGCGCCCGTCAGCTTCTTGCTTTGTCGCGTTAAGTGTTCGTTTATATAAACACCGTTAGCCGAACCACTGAAGCCCAGTGTTTCAGTTGTCATCCGCTTCTTCTTTGCTTTCATGAGCAGTGCATTTCTCTTGGATCGTGGCAGGAATGGCACAATTATATTTTTTCCGTTGGCTTTAACGTAGGCACCCTGTAGCATACACCAATACGTCTTTTTCGTCCACTGTTTCACCCAATACTTCACCCATCTTTTTTAGAATGTCGTTTGCGTCGTCTTGTGGCGGGATTCTTCTGATTTGTAGGCTATTCAGTCTTCTAATAATTTCTAGATCATCTAGTCTAACGCGTAAATCCTGCCTTTTCTGTTGTAGTTCATAGTTATATTGTATCAGTTGTGGAATTTCCTTCGGTAATGATTTTAGCTCATTGGAGATCGAATTTAGCCTCGTCGCAGGTGTCACTATTGAATTTGACACTATATTTTACTGATTGGAGGTCAACTCGTATCTTGGGCGCAGATCATCATTCGCTTTCGCAAAATTTTCTTCCTTCTTTCTCCACCGATGAGATAAAATGTAGAACAGGCGGCACAGTACACGGCACAATACAGACAGGAATTTCGGCTGCGTTCGGCAGCAGTGCAAAAACAAGAAGCGTAGAAAAAAACAAACAAACATCGTAGTCGATGTTTGTTTGTTACATGCTTGTTGGCAAAGCACCGCTGCCGAACTGAAGATGGACCACGATTGTTGTCGTTTCTTGTAGTTTCTTAGTGACTCCAGCCTCGATGCGTCCATCTTGTCTTGCTTTCTGTTCCATCCGAGCTCATGGAACAGGTTTTCGAAGAAAAAGCCGATGAAATGATCACTCCCGCTCCCTTCGACAGGCCCTCGACAATGACGGGGATGCACAAATCCGCGGTAGAGTACGCTCTACCCTCGGTGGTAAAGTGGTCTTGTAGCATCTACAGGGGAAGCGCCGCTCCCTTAGAACGCCACTGGCTAATCTAAAACATTTGTTTGAGTCGTGCAAAAGTAAATTCGAAAAGATAAAAAAATGACGCAGCCGATGTTTATCTCGGGTGGATACAGTGTTCGTACCTGGCGTAATAGGCATCGTCCGAACGCTGGGGATCGTCGGGAGTTCCGTAAACTGTTGATGTCACGACGGGCATCTCGTCGCGCTGTGGCCCGCACGGTCGTCCCGGTTCGTTTGTTGTGCCCTATCTGCGGTCCAGAGAGGGGTCCCAACCACCGACCAGTACCACCCTGGATGACACGAAGCATTTTCTTGAAAGCCTGGAGCGCTTTGAGTGGAACAGTGCTCGTTCCACGGAAGAACGCTTCAAAGCAGTGACTTTGAGCTCTCGTGCTTGTGGCATTGGCTATATCTGCAGACGACTCTTTAATAAACAAATCTCACAAAAGTATGCGGGTGAAAAAGATGATACCGATGCCTGTTTGCGTGAGTGAGCCAGCGAGTCGGAGGAAAACATGGGACTATCTCACTATTCGCGTGCAGTCTGGTCGAAACCACGGGAGAGCGGAAAGCCGCCTTTTGACAATTTTCGTGCGGCGCGGGTTCCGAACGGGACGAAATCGACGTCTGGGACACACGTAAAAAGGTGTGAAGAGGGAGTTCCCCTCGATCCTGTGATTGTCACGTGGTTCTATAGCTTAAATGGGTTCGAGGGGTGTTCGCTTTTTGCCAAAATACGCTGAAAAAAGTTGGGATCCATTCAATACGTAATTACAACCAGCCTCACCAATGCTCCTGCGCCCAGCCAGCAAACCTATTCGCTGTTTCCGTGTGGGCAACGAAGCAATCTTCGAACCCTGGAGCCTGTTCGAGCGAGTCCAACCTTTTCCGGATTCCCATATTGACGGGTTTTCGGTGTGAAGAAGCGTGGGCTTGGCACCATCGAGCTACAGTGATCCGGATTCCTGAGACTCGCTTGTGTGCCCGTTTTTTAGTTCGTGCTAGTACAAAAAACCTTCTGCCCCCCTCTTCCTCGTGTTTTCTTCCTCGAGTGTCCCTTGACAAAGGTCCTCCTACAGGACGCACCAATCCCACCGAAAGATTGGAGCTGTCCTAGAATATAAATAGAAATGACACGGAAATGTAGGTTTACTCTGGTGTTTACCAGGAAGCCGGAACACAGCCGCCGATGATCTGTCCGGGATGCTTCTTTCTTACTCGGAAAGGTCTGGACCCGCCCGCAATCCGCCCTCCGGAGGCGGAATCCGAACATATATTTCGAGTGGTGTGACGTCAGCGGTGACGTATTTATTTCAACCTTCGGGGCTCCGGCGCTCCTTGCATGCGCTTTTTAGCATCGCCAGCCATGTGCCTGCTGCAGCAGGGGAACCTTCAGAGCACTCAGCCCGTCTTTGAAAGGAAGCTGAAGAGGTTCTTGTAGAAACAGCACGGGTTAGATGAGCAATCTAGAGTATTTTTATCCCGGGAATCTGCATATCACGTTCGTTTTTCCCCGAAGATGGAACTAAACGCGAGAAAACACGAAAAACATCCCACCAGTCGTGACGTCATAAAACGACCTTTGGGCTGCCAAGCGCGTGTCGCTCGTGTAAGCAGCGCGTGCGAGTTCAAGCTTGCCAGGTACATTCCCCCGTACCGACACCAGTCGTGACGTCTTTTTAATGCGAAAGCATTAACTCTTCCGTGGAGCGAAACCAACGGCGTCTGTAACCGAGAAAAAAACGAAAAAACCCTTTAGCGTTTTACTTTGGTAAAGAAGGAAGACCAGCGAAGCTTTATTGTGGTGGAAATGAAGTACTGGCCGTCCAGAAGTCTGCAAACCAGAGTGGAAAGACTGGAATGGTTCCGCCACGCCAGGCACGACGCGCAACTTCGTCTGCCCTTTGCGCACCTCTTGCGCTTGTTCACCCTCCACATGCGCCCACGTGCTTTTCTTTCCTCCGATGTCAAGCAATGCAAGCGTGCACTCGGCTGCCTCGTCGTCGCGTGTCGCGCTCTCGATGTCGCTTGGCGTGTCCCTTCTTGCCTTCCGATGTGCCAGGGACGCGGTGTTTTGGGCCACTTGCTCTCCGTATGGTCTCCTTACCGGCGGGTTTTCCTCTTTGCAGAACACGATGACGGACGAAGACCTGGTGATCACGGGCTTCTCGGCCTACTTTCCCCAGGCTAACCACCTGGCCGAGTTTCGGAAGAAGCTCTACGATGGCGTTGACATGGTCACCGATGACGAGGCACGCTGGCCCAGAGGTACGTCGTGCCGAACAATTTGCCCGTGCTCCGTGCTTACCTCCCAAATGTGCCTCTCTGTGGCAAAACTGCTTGACGGGCTACGGAGCTACTGCGAAGCCGCAACGGCAGGATAGAGCGAATGAATAACCCGGTGAAAGCTCCCCCTACTTATTGTAAGAAAAAAAAAAAAAAAACGCTACGCAATATATGAGTGCAATTGAAAAATTATCCGCTTTCTGGCTGAAGAATTTGTTTTAATCAAAATCTTCCCAAAAACAAGCCTCTCGCAGATTATCGCAACCTCGACTTATTTGCAAAAATCTAACATCCACTGTCACTCGTCTGTCCGACAAAATCATGCACGCTCAGCGTCGGCATCACTCGTGAACGTGAACGGCGTTCATTGTAGCTGACATTGTCCGTCCTTCCTTCCGTATTCATTCAAACATTTTCTTTAGCGGCATAATACATTTTTTACGATTTGCACAAAGTCTTATATACGCATTCGCACCGGAGACACCCTCAGACGAAAAGAAACAGTGGCTTGTGCAGGTCTTGTGCTCTGCTGCCAATCGCAAGTGAGCAGCTCTTCGCAACCTTCAGCGATGGTGGTTTGGCGGTATAAGAGTCGCGCTTCCTGGCTCCTGGATGAACGGCATCAGAATAACGATGCTTGCCTACACTTTCCCGACATGAAAAAAAAGGCTTTTACTTACGCGTCAGAGGCCCAGCCTCTTACTGGTGTTCTACGACGATCATCTGCATTCGGGGTCTCCAAACTTTTTTGCTAAGGGGGCAGATTCTGGATCTGTCGCTGTCTCCAGGGCCAGTAAATAAATAATGAAATTCTAAAAAGATAACCCTAGACAATCATATAAATATAACTATTTAAATTTAGAGTAAAACTAAAAAAAAAGAATATTTTATATGGTTATACTCGAAATAAAGAAGACGATCGCCCAGTCGTTTGGATGTATTCATATCGGCTCCGGCTTCACCAAGAGTTTTCGCAGCAATTTCTATCGAATATTGGCCTGATTTTTAGATCACTCGATCCGTGAAGTCACCAGGATTCCGTAGACACCTAGGTTTTAGGTGGGGCACTCCTCTGCCCGGTGTTACGAACGTTTTCGTGCCACGACCACGCCGTCGCCGCGCTAAGCCTAAGCGCGTGCGCCAAGTGTTCGGCCCACCAGGTGCACCGGCTGCGCGCCGACCAAAGGGTGCGTTCCCGCGCGCGCTCCTCATCGACGTGCAAGCTTCTCACTCAACCAGCGGAGAATGAAGGTTTAAGTAATCGATGAATACATCACCCCCAGAAGAGTTGACCGCTGAAATGGGCTGGCGCACTGCCCGTTCCCACCGTCCCGAAGAGAAACGTGGCTAAAACTCATCTCACGACGACCCACCCAATCGTAAGACTCCCGCTCCCGCGCTAAAGCAATGAAGAACGTTAAATTTCAAGTCCTCAAGGCCGGACGTATTCCCCAATTACCCAAGAACGAAATTAAGATCATTTTCAGACCTAAAGATGCACTAAATATCCCCAAAGTCAGCCCCATGGTAACTGCAGCCATTTTCCAAGCACCACAATTTAGCCCGGAAGAAAGCCAAGACGACAGGACCTGCCCGAACGATCAACAAAATATCGTCGTGATCAGCACGCCCCGACCGCAAAATGCTGACAGGCAGGTACGTTCGCATGAAATATATCCATGTCATTGGTGTCACCCACGAAGTCAACACATACGAGGCAGCCCCAGACAGCACTACCAAAGGAGTTATCCGATGTATTCCCTTCACCGACAGCGCCCAGGAAATCGACGCTAAAGCCTGAACCACATAGGGCATATTTGCGACGTATTTGCGGGCGTTTTGGCGGGCGTAATTCCGACGTACAGCGGGCGTCGGGACGAGCGCTTTTGCGGTCGGCGTAAATACGAGCGTATTCGGAGATCTGACCAGGATAGATCTCGACGCCTCGACGTATTCTGACGCTGCGTATGCGGAAGCGTCCGACGCGGCGCCGACCAATCAGCTGCCGAGTTGACAGCCGGAAGTAGCTTCGAACAACAAAGGCGCCAAACTGAGTCGAGGTGCACCGGAGAGTGGGCCTCGCTGCTTTGTAGTTTTTGTTCTCCTGCTACTGTAATGGCTCCTGCAATCTGCAACGAAAGACTGATACGGGAAGTATTCGCAAGGCCCTGCCTTTGGCAGGTAAAGTCTAAAGACTATAAAGATACGAACAAGAAAAAGCTGTTCTGGGTGGAGATCACCGAGCTCATGCTGCCAGGAGACCCAACGAACGGTATGTATGCTTTCATCTTTCGTCTATTCAGTGTTTTGCAAAGCGTGTAAATAAATGTCTGGCTTCACTCAATACAGTGACTGTTTTGCCATGTCGGCGAAAGTTCGCCCAGCACCAATGACAAAACATCGCCGTGTTACCGACGACGACACGCTCCCTGTCCACCAGTCGCCGTACCGAGTCTTCTTAAAGGAAAGGAAGGTAATTCAAGATCAAGTTCAGGAAATGCTCGACGACGACATCATTCAACCCTCAAGAAGTCCGTGGGCGTCCACAATCGTGCTTGTAAAGAAGAAGGACGGAACCCTGAGGGTTCTGCGTGGACTGTAGTCGACTGAACGCTGTGACGAAGAAGGACGTCTATCCATTCCCCCGCATCGACGACACGCGAGACCGACTGCGCCACTCCCGAATTTTTTTGTCGATGGACTTGAAGAGTGGCTGCTGGCAGAATGAAGTCGACGAACTCGACCGCGAGATAACTGCCTTCGTCACTCCCGATGGACTGTACGAGTTCAACGTAATGCCATTCGGACTTTGTACAGCACGAGACACCTTCCAGCGTGTCATCCACACCATGCTTGCAGGTCTGAAACGGCGGAGCGTTCTCGTCTACCTGTACGATGTCGTGGTATTTTCACGGTATCTCGACAAACAGCTAAGAAGACTTAGAGCCGTGCTTCAAACCATCAAGACCGCCGGTCTGTCACTCAAACCAAAAATGTGTTTCGGTTGGCCCATGCGGGACTAAAGGTTCTTGGCCACGTCGTGAACAACAAAGGTGTTTTCCCTGACCCCAAGTCAACACGCGAATTTACGCCGCCGTCTGACAAGAAGGCAGTGAGAAGATTTCTCGAAGTTTATGCCTACTACAGACGGTTTGGTCGGGACCTCGCCAAACTGTGCTCACCGCCGACGCACTTCACAAAGGACGCCGTAAGGTTTGAGCGGACAAAACACCGGCGGTCATTCGATGGGCTCAATCGAAGACTCCAGACGCCCCCGATTCTGGGCAATTTCGACCAGCTCACTGATACAGAGATCCACACGGACGCCAGTAAAACCGGACTTGGCGCGGTTCTAGTTCAAAGATAGGACAGGGCAGAGGGAGTTATCGCATATGCGAGTAGCACGCTGTTTAAAGCGGAGAGGAACTACTCAACGACTGAAAAGGAGTGCCTCGCTGTCGCCTGGACAATAACAAAGTTCCGCCAATATTTGTATGGAAATCCTTTTTGCGTGGTCACAGACCGCAAGTCAAAGTTGGGGGTTCTACATGCCAAACCAACGACGGGAACTTTTCACGCCCCTGCAGAGGACTGAGGATTAATTTCGACTACCTGGGGATCTTTTGACGTGCAACCGAAAGCTCGGTTACACGACGCCTTCCTCGCACTAAGCCTCCGTCAGATTGCGGGCACCTCGGCCGGGATTCGAACCCGCCACATGGGGATCCGTAGGCCGGCGCTCTCGCCTCGGAGCCACCGCGGCGGCTTACCGCCACTCACTCTGCTGGCTCGCGAATCTGAACGACCTTTCCGGACGCCTCATCCGGTGGAGCCTACGACTGCAGGAGTTCGAGAATATCGTAGTGTGCAAGTCCGGCCGGAAACACAATGACGCTGACTGCCTGTCAAGGGCTTCAGTCGAGGCCGGTCCTGCCTGCACCAAAGACGACGACGATGACCGTTTCCTCGGCGCTCTGGATGTCAGCTGCATGGCAGCACTCCAGCGAGACGAGCTTTAGCTGCAAGCCCTTATTGAGCACGTAGAGGGAAAAGGAAGCGTTGTTCCCCGCGTTTTCCTACGAACCAGCAAACCTTTTCCATCCGACAAGGTGTGCTCTAAAAAAACTTCAGCGACCACAACATGGTGTGGCTGTTGGTGATTTCTTCCAGACTTCGAGATGAAATGTTTCAGGCCTGCCGGGATGTCCCGACGACGGGGCAACTTGGCTACATCAGGACTGTTACCATGATACGCGAAAAGTACTACAGGCCCAAGCTTGCGAAGACAGTCCACCACTACACTCGATTTTGCCACGGGTATCAACGACGGAAAAAACCACCGACGAGACCGGCAGGACTTCTGCAGTTTATTGCGCCGCCATCTGCCCCATTCCAGGAAGTTAGAAATTAATTTACTTGGACCATTCCCACCATTGACGCAAAGAAACCGATTGATAATCCGATTATCTCACACGGTACGCTGAGACGAAAGCTTTTCTATCAGGTACTGCTGTTGAAGTCGCCGAGCTTTTTTTTATTGAGTCCATTTTCCTCCGGCACGGCGCCCCCGAAGTCCTCATTACAGACCGTGGATCATCGTTCACTCGTTCATGGCTCAGCTGACGCAAGAAATCCTTCATCTCAGCAGCACCATCCACCGTTGAACCACTGCGTATCATCCGCAGACAAACGGACTAACGAAAAAACTAAGCAAAACTATCGCCGACATGAACTCCATGTACGTTGACGTAGAGCACAAGACGTGGGACGATGTGTTACCCTGCGTGACTTTTGCGTACCACACGGTGGTGCAAGAGACCACAGGAATAACACCATTTCAGCTGGTGCATGGCCAAAAAGTAACCACCATGCTGGACGCGATGCTGCCCCACGAACCAGGTGACGATGAGAGCCAAGACGCCCAGTTTGTTGCTCAGCGAGCCGGAGAAGTTCGCCAGCTCGCCCGACTCCCAATTCGAGATCTACAGCGTGCCGACGCTACCCGGCTCAACCTTCGTCGGATCGACGTTCGCTTTAAGCCTGGAGACCGTGTGTGGGGTTGGACCCCGATACGACGACGCGATCTAAGCTCGACACCGGTGAGGCGCTTCTTCGTATCCTACAAAGTGCATCGTCGACTCGGGGAGTTGAACCACGAGGTGGTGGCCGACGGAACATGAACTTCATTGCGCCCCTTTCCACAACCGGAAATCGTCCAGGTCGTGCGCCTCAAGCCGTACTACGATCGATCGAACTGTGAAATTCGTTTTTGTACTACGCTTTATAGGACTGTGTTCGACAATACTCCGTGGTTTGCCATTACTTTGGCTTCTTTTTGTGATTCATTTTACGGCAAGTTGCATCCAGACGATGCTCTTTTTAAAGGGGGAGTATAATGTCACGTACTTTGCCGAGCAAGCGCTGGCGTGGCCGAAAGGTCACCGCGCTTGACTGTCGCGCGGATGGTTCAGGTTTGATTCCAGTCAGCGGAATGTCCTTTCATTTATTCGTTCAAGTTGGCGTTCTCGTAATTTCGAGAACAATCTCGTCTAATTGAGTTTCGAATGTCCTACGCGCCGAAAGCTCTGCGCTGAATATTCCAGAAACCCACGAGTGTACATAAGGGACTCCGCATGGCGAGCGGAGTCAGTCTCGCTCCAACGTTTGATCCTGCTGTTTCGCCGCCATCGGCACTTTCTACGCTAGCCTTTTTCTATTCTGTTTTTGGGCACACGTTCGCCCCATTAAAGTAATAGTTTGCCTCAGTTTTCGTCACCTCATAACTTGTCATTTGTGACACTATCAGCAGGCAGTGTGGGATATCACCAGAACAACATTAGCGGGATCTGGCAAAAAAACTAAAAACATCACTTCCCATCTCTTCCCTCCGACGAGGGAGTCGCCATTTTTCCTCTGGTCATGCCTTGTCGGCGTTACCCCAGCACCGGAGCCACTGAGGACGGGGTATAAAGGCTTTAGGCCGGATCCGTGGGCCTCACATCACCTGGCCCGTAAGTCATGTAATGTGATGTCCACGAAAACGCGCCAATCAGAGTGCCGAAACTTTCAACTTTAATGTTTCCCTCCAGAGGTGAGGGGGAAGGAAAAAAAATCAGGCTGCTGGTCGCTTGACTGCTGACCTGCCGACATGTTGACATCCTCCGCAAGCTTTTCGGAATGTGCCTCCATCTCTGGCGGGTCAAGCACGGGCTGCAGCGATTCGGGGGCTCCCAAGAACAGAAGGCTCAGGTCTCGCCAAGTTGGGTGACGTCGCTGGTGATGCCTTTAGCGGACGCGGCGGAGGACGGGGACAATGGGAACGCACAAACGCGAAGAGACGTACATTATTACAGCAAATGCGAGCTGATGGTGCGGCTGTTAATCCGCGTTAATCGGATACGCGAATGCACGAATGTTGTCGCCGCCCCTTTCCGTCGGTTGATTTGCCTTATGCGGGCCACGAGGTTGTTCGGAATGCGCCCCGACAGAAGTGACCTTGTGCGACGTATGCAATACGCCTCGCAAGTGGGCTCATTTTCGTCTTCTGCGCATGAGAAAGGAAGTAGCGGTGACGTCAGAACGCCGAGCCCTGATTGGCTGATCGCGACCCCCTATCTCAGCGTCGTCTGCTCCTTTACAACGTCGTCTGCTCGCAACATCGTCTGCGTCTGTCTTACCTTTCCTGCGACTTTCGGGTCTTTACAAGCGAGCTCCACTTCGCCTTTCAGAGAAGGCCGACGCAATAACTCGAGCGGTCTGTTGTTTTTGTCTAGCAACTAGCAGACGCGCATCAAGGAGGGAAGTCAAAGGACTCACTGGCGAGGTGTCCCGAGGCGCCGAGATTTGTTTGCTAAGAACCGAGAGGTGAGCGTGTTAGTGTCCGCAAGTTCCCTCCCAAATACTTTTTTTCCTACTTTCGTGTGCGGCGAGACCCGTCATTGTTTAACGGCGTCGGTGGGTTGGCGCAGTTAACATCGACTGCTTTACGTCAGCTTGTCAAAGCGATGGCTGCTTTACCTTTCCTGCGTCTGTCCGAGATTCACCGCTTTTTCACCGGCGAGAATCACCGTTGCCTCGGGAAACAAGGAGATAACAAGAAGAAGAAATTGACCTCTTAATCTAAAACTCGGGTCAGCGATCAAAGTATAATACGGGAAGGGTTCACAAGGGTCGCGCGGGCATATTCCATTCAGCACACCAGCCGGTCGTGGGCAGACGGTCGCCGAGTCGCGGAGTGCCTGCTAGGCCTAACTGCCGTGCTCGCTTGGTCGCGTTTGGTGGAATCGTGGCCGTTGGAGCTTTTCCCGTGTGTTTGTGAATCCAGCGTTCTTGTTCGTCGTGGTTTGTTTAAGTACTTTTTACTTTTTAATTGCTGCTTGAAGTCGGGACGCATGAGAAGCGCACATAGAAAAATAAACGTCCGTGGGTCGTCGCGACCGCGACGCTGTCGGCCATGCTGATTTGATCGTAAGATGTGCGTAAGACAGCTTCGGAGCTGTCGTAGGATTTCGTCGTAACCTGCGCAAAACTTACGAAAATTTCGTTTCGTGAATACAAATTTGTTCTTAAATTATGTCTTAAGCACATTTTTGGCGTAAGATCGTTTCGTGAATCTGGCCTCTGCACTTCCGAAAGTCGCAAGAAAGGTAAGACAGACGCAGACGACGTTGCGAGCGGACGACGTTGCAAAGGAGCAGACGACAATAAGATAGGGGGTCGCAATCAGCCAATCAGGGCTCGGCGTTCTGACGTCACCGCTACCCCCTGCGCAAGAAGCAGGCGAACTTGCCCTCCGTATAAGCATCTCCGCTCCAGCGCCTCGCTTGGGGCACGATAAGTGCCTAAATGAGGAGATGGTATCTCTGAAAGTAGAATAGGCCCCTTTCGAATGTTCGTGAAGCAACACTGGTTGCGTTTACATG
This sequence comes from Ixodes scapularis, assembly GCF_016920785.2. Classification (NCBI taxonomy): domain Eukaryota; kingdom Metazoa; phylum Arthropoda; class Arachnida; order Ixodida; family Ixodidae; genus Ixodes; species Ixodes scapularis. The sequence goes on from NW_024609881.1 coordinate 25,831,625, forward strand.
GACGCGGCAGTGGCGCATCAGATCAAGCTAGCGTGCCGAATTCGATACGATAGCTCGATTACTACAGTCGCATCCACGTAGGCGCCTCGATTTGCTAGCCAATCAAATCGAATCGAGACCGATCCCTTTGAGATTCACAAGCCGAATCGACATCTCCATGTAGACTAGCGATTTGAATCGAATGAGGCCAGAATGACCTTCCAGCTTAGCTCCCCTTCGCCCTGAGATACCGTCCAGACCGAGTCCGTGCTCGTCGCCGACGCACCCTCATCCTGCTGTCGTCGCGACCACCGGCACGATGGGCCAATCGTAAAATACTGATACCGCCAGTGGCTCTAGCAATATTTTGACGCCTATCGAACTGCGAAGGTGTGACTGGATCTGAGCTGGCGCTGACGTAGCCCTCGTCTGAAATCTATTTGCACCTGACTCGCGCGAACGCTGAGATTGCGCTCGTTTCCAATCAAGGCTCAAGGTTTGTGGGTTTGTGCCCAAAATATGGCAGCCTCGGAGCGTCTACCGCAGGACACGGACTTTTGGAAAACGTCATTTTTACTAAAGCTAATCTTGATTCAGCCCCGAAAAACGGGATTGAAGCGTACCGTCGAAGACAGTTGGCCGGCTACCAAACACCTGCTCCGCACGCTTCGAGAACAAAAACAACATAAAATAAACTATACAAAAGGAGGGCGTTCCTAGACACGGCGTCACGCGTGCCTGGAAGGCACATCATTCGCTGCATTCTTCATAAATTGCAATTATAATAAAACTCATTTTTACGCAGTTGAACGGGATAGTATGACCATATCAGCATCTCGTTACTCATGTTGAACAAACCTGAGACTGTGGCAGAAATGAACATAGAAGTCGAAGGAACAGAAAGAGACAGGACGACGTCTCAAACTCAGCTACCAGGTTTATTTAGTCCTCCTCCTTATATCCCACAATTAGCCACCACCAACACAAAGAGGCAACTCTAACCAGTTCCAATGCCAAACTCTCCAATCAGTCACTACCAACACAAAGGGACAACCCCTGAACAGTCCAAACGCCAAACCCTCCAATACACAAAGTAGCACTATAAACGGCCTTCCATGCCGATTCACAAAGATAACTTTACAATCTCCTCCAAAATTTAACAAAAGGATAAGTACAGACTACATTCTAACTAAGATTAACAAAAACAAGAAAAAACAATACTTTTTTATTTAAAATGTTTCTCTTCATTATAATTATAATGCGATTAGATGCAAAGGTGCAAGCTCCTCGTCGTCGTCGTCGTCATTTCTCTTTCTTCCTTGTTTCCCTTTCCTTTTTCTTTTCTTTTTTAGCGATGAAGGGAATGAACCTAAAACAATCCAAAGGCGTACAGTACACACATCCCCCCCCCCCCAAAAATATTATATTTTTAAAATCTTTTGGAATTTTTACCGAACTATAACGAAGCCTGACTTATGCAATTACCTAGAGATTTCATCCGCGCCGTCTCCCCTACTAGTCTTTTTGCATCATTCCTCTCGTTGTGAATGATTTCTGTCTCCGACCTAATAGCAGTGCAGTTGTCACATTCGTGGACATGTTTTGCGATTTCTGAGTTTGGTGCATTGTTTTCCCACGTTTCTTTTGTGTTTACTTCACCTGTCGTTGATGCATCGTGATGTCTGTCCTACATACTCAGACCCGCATTCCAGTTGTGTCTCGTACACAACACCATTCTAACAATTTACTGATTTTTCTCCACGGTTTTTTTTTGTAGTTGTTCGCACCTGTTTGAAATGGCGTCAATCTGCTGAGTTTAAAGCTGTAGGAAAATGTATGAAAATGGAGATTGAACATTTGTGCAATCCTGAATGAAGACGACTTAAAGAATGTAGCAAAAAGTATCACAAGTGCTACAAAATCGACATTAAGTATAAAGTTCTTTCTCAAAGACTTTAAACCTGAAATGCCTCTTCGTGCGGTCATCAACGAGAACGGAACTTCGCAGAAAGTAGTTGCAAAGTTTGTCCAGCGAGGGTTGATGTATGCATGTCTAGATTATTCATTGTCTCAAAGAAATTCAAATGAACTGATCGACATGTTGGAAAAACTTCATGGGCAGCAATGCTCTGTTTTGTCCATAGATATTAAGGACCTTTATTACTCCCTAGAAAAGACTCGGTTGATGCAGAGAGTGAGAGGGCATTGAAGTTGAATCTCGTAAAGTTCCGAGCAGGTTGAGGTATATCGGTAGAGAGTTTCCTAACGATCCTTGAGGTTTATTCAAAGTCGACGGTAATCGAACACGAAGAAAGGAAGTACGTTCAAAAAGACGGTGTTTGTATAGGTTCGTCGGTCGCACCGATTTTAGCGGAAGTTTACTTAAACTCCCTGGATCGAGTAGTGCATAATAGACTGCAGGAGAGGTCCCCGGGTATGGCGTTAGTAAGATGATATGTGGACGAAGTCATCGTTTGCACGGTAACGGATGATCTAACGGGCAGTCTGGAACGTGAGATAAAATGAGCGGCTCCGAAATTGAAGTTTACCACGGAAAAACCAGAAACAGAGGTCTTAGATTTTCTGAACTTACGTATCCATGTAGATCAGGGGTTATGTTGGGAATACCGAAAAGAAAATTCTAAACCGGTGTTGCCAAGGATTAGCTCTCATTCGAAGGCCGTAAAAGCTGGGGTTGTAAAGTCGTTGGGCAGAAACGCGCTAGACAGGTCGTGTGTTCATTTCATCGCAGATTTTGTTGAAAGACAATGCAAAAGGTTGATCAGTGTAGTGTATAAAGACAGTTTTGTCAAATGGCAGTTAGAAATAGTTAACAAAGGAAGGAGACAAAAGGAACAAGGTGAAAGGATCAGATTTGCTGTGATCCCCTATTTTCATAAAATTTCGCATAACTTGAAGGGATGTGCGAAGACGTTTGGAGTAGATACGGTCTTCAGCTCAAATTTTAAACTCAGTAGATTGACGCCATTTCTAAAAGGTGCGAACAACTGCAAAAAGAACCATCGAGAAAAATCGGTAAATAGCGAGAATGTTGTTGTGTATGAGATACCACAGGATTACGGGTTTGAGTATGTAGGACAGACATCACGATGCATCAGCGACAGATTAAGTCAACACAAAAGAAACGGGAAAAACAATGCACCGAACTCAGAAATCGCAAAACATGCCCACAAATTTAGAAACTGCACTGCTATTTGGTCGGAGACAGAAATCATTCACAAGGAGAGGAATGATGCAAAAAGTCTAGTAAGGGAGACGGTGCGGAAAAAATCTCTAGGTATATACCGCTTCTAATCATGGGCACTCGTTCACGTGCCGCCACATCGGATTGCAAAGTGCGTGAAAAGGGCGAGGGAGAAGCGGTCGGTACTTCCCAGGATAGTCTATTACGTTGAAATAGCTCGCATTGGTCTATGCTCGCATTCGTCTATACCAGGGGTCTCAAACACGCGGCCCGCGACTCACCGGGAAGCGGCCTGTAGGCCACCGGCTACACGTCCCGGTCCCCATGTCTCGAGCGCTAGAAATGGCTCGCGCCAGTGATCTCATCTCGTCGATTACTTTTCGCTCGAAAAGTACCAGTAACCTTTTCACCTATTCACACAGTTTATACTTATATGTGTTTATTTGTCCTTTGTTTCGCTTTATTTTCTGCTTCCTGGTTTTTTCGTAGTGTAAAACAATTCCAAGGGAGCAAGCGTGAGCTATTCCTTATAGGGTACATCTCGGCTGCACGAACCCGATCAGCAGAAGCAACTGCCAGAGAAAAAACTACGATTCCGGGATTGTCACTTTAAAAAAAATATCAGCATTAAAAGACAGGTATTTGTTCAGAGTGCTGTAATAAAAATTGATGAAAAGCAAAAACTGTAAAATGAACTGATTGGTTTCAGATACATGTTAAGCTTGGTAAATTCCTGAGGGAATTGAGCGACGGAAACGACAATGTGCTTGCTCTCTCGTTCTATTAAAAATGCCCTCCAGTAGGCGGCACGGTGTCATTTGAATTCTTGTTATCATGGCATGTTAAGGCCCGAAGTAAGGATAGAAATAAATCAAATCTAAAGATGTCAATGGCTCAACTTTGAGTTTACAAAAAGCATGGAATGCGAGGTAGCCCCTCTTTCAAAATTTTTAACCCCCCCCCCTTTTACGTTGGCCCTCAACCTTTCCCGTGTGGGCTATCTGTCCCCCACACTCAAATGAGTTTGAGACCACTGGTCTATACTCACATTAGCCTATGACCGCACCGGGTTATGCTCACGTTGATCTGTGCCAGGGTTGGGCAGTATCGCGATAGTATTTTAGAAATACGTTTCGTATCTGTATTTTTGAATCGCGAAGTATTTGTATTTCTGTATCGAAATACATTTGGAATGTTTCTTTCCAATGCGATACAATAAGGATGAAATGTATTTCGTTACATTTCATGAGAAATACTCCCCCCTCCCCCGCCCCCCCCCCCCTCCACAAAAAAAAAGTCCATCCGGATGTTTTTTTTTTTTCTTGAATGCATTAAGGTAAAGGAGATGTTGGGGCATTGTTACGGTGCTGACCAAGGTTCCTTCCGATTCTTCAAACTCTTTTTTTATGCGTCCTCTTCTCTCTTCTGAGAAGCGTTGCGCAGTCGGGGATTCGAACCAGGTGGCGTGCCAGGAGTGGAGTCAGAGTATCTTTTGCCGCATGTCCCCAAGTAAGGAGTTGATGAGTCATTGTTTCTTGGCAGCCAATACTCGCTGCTAATCGTCTCTCTTGCCTTAGCGTACACCCAGCCGGCAAAGCTGAGTCACAGTTCGTTGCAGCACGAGCCTGGCGATGGTTGACTTGTAATAATAGGAAGACTCACGCTGTGAAGTTCAACACATCCGAATGCGCCTGCGCTCGTAATATTGCACGCCTCAAGGGTACGTCGTCAGTCGACGTGAACGTGACCCGCTGCTGTGGTGATCCGATACCCAGGAAGGAGGCCAGACGTGGCCTCGCTGTGCCGACCCAGACTTCGTACACTTGTGACTTGCCTCGAGCGCGCTGTTTCTCGGAGACATCGCACCTGTGTCGGAAATATCAAATCGCAATCCACGATGTCTCTGTTTGGATAACGCAAGGCGAAACTTGAGGACTGCGATCCATGCGTCGGTGGCGGAGGGTCGGCAGGAAGGCCCTTCACAACAGGGATGCCACCGTATCGTTTTTTCAACCGTAACAGAAGATAAGACATGAGTTCCAAGATGCTTCAGGTGGTTCACTATTCTTAAAAATTCCAAATTACACTGCCTGCACGGTCTTCAACGAGGTCACCTACAACGAAAGTACGAATTCTCCTTTCATACAGCAGCGTGGTAAAGTTTCATGTTCAAGGCCAGATTTACAGATAAAGAATACCAGACCATTCCACCGTGACGTCATGTAATGAATGTTGACAGGGGCGTCCTTATTGAACAGGGACGTGGTGACGTTTTGATGTGATTTAGAATTATATAAAGTTATTTAGAGGTCGAAGTCTTTTAGAGCGCAGCTCTTAGGGGCCCGTTCCCGGCTTGAGCGGCGTCGGCGTCGGCGTCGCCGTCGGCGTCGGCGTAACCGCAACTCTCGTAACCCTCGTGAGGGTTACAAGGGTTACGAGGGTTAATCTCATGAGGGTTACCCTCACGAGGATCACGAGGGCCACGAAAGTTACTTACCCTCGTAACCCTCACGAGGGTTACGAGGGTTAGTTATCCTCAAAAGGGTTACCTTCACGAGGGTTACCCTCACGAGGGTTACTTACCCTCGTAACCCTCACGAGGGTTACGAGGGTTAGTTACCCTCAAAAGGGTTACCTTCACGAGGGTTACCCTCCACAAGGGTTACTTACCCTCGTAACCCTCACGAGGGTTACGAGGGTTAGTTACCCTCAAAAGGGTTACCTTCACGAGGGTTACCCTCCACGAGGGTTACTTACCCTCGTAACCCTCGTGAGGGTTACGAGGGTTACGAGGGTTAGTTACCCTCAAAAGGGTTACCTTCACGAGGGTTACCCTCACGAGGGTCACGAGGGTTATGAGAGTTACCCTCACGAGGGTCACGGGAGTTACCCTCACGAGGGTCACGAGAGTTACCCTCACGAGGGTCGCGAGAGTTGCCCTCACAAGGGTTACTAGGGTTACCCTCACGAGGGTCACGATGGTTACCCAGGTCACGTGACCCCCCGTTTGCCGTCATAGCCACTGATGACGTCATCAGTGACGTCACTGATGACGTCACCGGCATCCGCATCGTCATCGTCACTGATGGCGTCATCAGTGACGTCACTGATGACGTCATCGGCATCGTCACGTGGCCCCAGGTCACGTGACCCCCGACGTCACGTGACGCCCCAAGGTCACGTGACTCCCACAAGGTCACGTGACCCCCAAGGTCAAGTGACATACCGCCCCCCGAGGTCACTTGACCCACCCCCCCCACAGTACCCTTCCCTGCTCCTCCTCAAGAGCTGCGCTCTAATTCGGCGTTACAGGGAGTTGTAAACGGCCTTCATTTTTTTGCATCCCTCATCAGACAGACAGTGTCAGGGAAGCAACGATGTAGAGTGGCTTGGAGTGATAAACCGGAAGTTCGGAAGTGGTACCCCCCGGTTGCTGCCATGTTGTACGCAAAAGTGTCCACACGTCCCGTGACCTCACAAGAACCGTGACGTCATCGGTAAGATAGCAGCGCCCAGAGCTGGCGGATGCCAGTTTGTTCGGTGTGCGGTAGCCGTGATGCGCAGCTGCTTTCCGACGACTGCGGGCTTCTTCATGCTCGCTGGCGCAGGTAGAATGCAAAATATGAAAGAATGAGACTTCATACCCTTTTTGCGGAATATCGCTTTGGATCATCCGGATATTAACGCCTGTGAGACAGCATCAGCCGTATCGCCGTACCGGTGTTCGAATTCCCGGATGTGTTCGAGGATCGGTAGAACTTTGAGTGCTTTTAGCATTAAATTTTCGTATTCTATTGGTGTTGCTTGAACCTTGGAATGTCTGAGAGTCGACGCGAAATGTATGCGTCGAACGTAGGGCCTAGGCGAAATTGTTTCAGCCCTAGGCAACTGCATAATCTCAGTAACTTTTAGCGAGGTAGCTCCTGCGATTGTTGCGTTTTGCAATTATCAGCAATCTTACGATATACCTTCTAGCATAAAACATTCGCATTTTCCTAGCTTCGTTTGGACGTTGGAATATCTGACAATTGAAGCGAAAGGTATACGTCGCGTTAGGGCCTGGGGGAAGTTGGTTCAGCCCTGCGTCTCCGAATAACCACAGCAAATATAGCGAGGAAGCTCCTGCGATCTTTAACCTTTTGTGCTAATCGACGACTCTACATTCGATCGCAATACTTTGTTGAGGTGAAAAGCTGGCGTTCGCTTAATTTATGTGCATGTAAACTCTTACAAAGCATCTGAACCAATCATTCGAAAAAAAAAAGTTCATTACTTATGTTCATAAAACAGTTTATTTGTCCCCTTGAAACCCAGAATACAGCAAGTCTTCACATTCTTGATTGGTCAGTGCACAAAATGTTGCATTCGATGTCCCCTAGCAACTAGTATTAGTAGGCCCTTTACCTTGCCGACCGGTATCAAGAGTCCACAGTAACAGGCCCGCAGCCAGGGGGGGGCATAGGGCCCGGCCCCCCCCCCCCGAAATCTTCCATTTTGCTGCGACCTCCTCTCCCCCCTCCCCCTCATACAGCATTTTGTCATGGGCGCCCCCGTCCCCCCCCCCCCCCCCCCGAAACGAAATCCTGGCTACGTGACTGCACAGTAACCTCTATGTGTATGATCATGCTCCTCTCAAATTGTTGTCTAATCTATTAATATGAAAAAATTCAGCTTCACTCTTTAGAGTTCCAGAGATAGAACCACACATATCATCAATGCGTTAAATGTAATGCAACTCGGAAATAGAGGATTAACTGCACATTTTTCTCTTTCGTAGGATTTATGGCAGCAATACTTTTGTTCATCAAGAGTGCATTGTATTAGTCGGTCAAATATTTAATTGTGCTATTTACCTGGACAAGATGGTTCATATTTGTGTTCATCCCTTGCCCGAAGAGAAGTCTTGTTAAAAAATGTTGACTACCATTCCTTTCAGTCTCTTCAATAGACTTTTTTCAAAGGTGTAGGCTGCCAATACAATACTTCATTTCGGCCTAACTTGGAAAAGGGCAACTGCCACAGTCCCCACGAGCCAATCAAAGAGACGGAGTGAAGGTGTGCGATAAATCTGTACAGACGAGCACTCTGATGATATGTTGTCATGTGTCTCTCTGCGACGTGCATATTGACTCACCGAGACTGTAGCCTTTGCCGTTGGCCATATTGTGATGAAACGAATTACAGTATACTACTGTAATTACACAGGGCCTTCATACTTTGGGCATTTGTTCGACAAGAATGTTATGTAAGCCATCACTGTGAACTCGGCTCGGCCCCTATTGGACTCGAATGCTGCATTATCTTTCGGCGTGAACTAGGGCCCATTCGTGTGCTTTACGCCGGAAAAAGACTGGTGACAGTTGTGTTGCTAGATGGGTTTTTGCAAAGGATGTTGGGTCATCTGTATAGGAAGTATCCTGCTATATAACAATGCATCAACACATACTATTAAACTAGATGCTCAGAGGTATGTTCATCTTTGTATTACAAGTTACAGCAAAAATTACTTCTTACAGGTGTAATATTTATTTTTAGCAGCTGGGCCCATTTTGTGCTCATTAACGTCAGTGTGCTATGATGGTATTATAATGTATGTATAGTTTTAAATATTCTCTCTGCAATGCTTCCAAGGGTCTTTGAAGAGAATAAATTAATAAATAATATTTTCACATCACTGGAGTTTTCTTTCGGCGGCACCACATGCTCAGGAGAGGTGGAAGGAGTGCAGCCCCGTACAACAAGTCTGCCAGTCTGGTTTGTCCCATTTATTAATATTGGGGGGTCAGATATGCAAGTGTCCTCAAAAGCTCCGCCGCATGCAGTGAAGACGATTTTCGGTCTGTAGACTCTGAAGGCGTAAAGGCAGGCAGAAATATGTTTATTTGATTAGTATATCAAATATGTGTATTTCCACTTGATTATATAATTATTTATTCTTAGCAAATGTTTCCATAACGAGTTTTTTTTTTTGCGTCAGTCTCGTGTCAGGCGTTTTGTCCTCCTTGCTGTCAGGTGACGCTCCTGGCACGTTGGTGTTCAGTTTGGTCGATTGGCAACTTTGACTGACTGATGCCGTCTTGTAATCGTACGTCATGTGCGGCCACTGACATATCTCATGCACTGAAGCTGCAGGGCTGGCGTCTAATCTGCAAACTTTCCTGGTGGTTTTCTGCGTCATTGCAGCAAACTCGGGCATGTATTGCTTATGTGGCTGTGCCTTTTGCTCTACCGTTGACTTGGCTCGCAACAATGTTTGTTTGCTATCCAAGCCATTTCCCTTCAATTTCGTAATGGTGATTTCTTCTGCATCCCGCGACCACTGCAACTTGTGTAAGTTTCGTCTGGCAAAGTCAAGTAGGGTTTTGCTTGGTGTCCACTTTTGAGAACAATCAACCATTCTATTTCTTCAAGTCACTCAGCGGCATTCTCCCTCAAAGTTGAAAACTGTGTGCTTCGTGGAGTGGACGCAGATAATTTGTGTCAGCAAATTATTAGGTATTGTCCTTGGACGCCAACCGACACCAAATCAACTGTCATTGCATTGCCGCTCATCTGCTTTGTCGTGCTTACCTCCCGTCGAGGTGACGAGGATCAGGAGCTTCGGGGTAATGTCGGCACAAAGGACAAAGGCCGCCCAAGATAATCCTCAATTTCCCGCAGTCTCTCCTCGAGACGTGGTCGAGGGTCGTTCGGCAAGAACCCTCGTAAGCCAATGCATTGGTACGGGCAGCTCCGGTGGACATGGTCGGCCTCATGCAGTGGTAGCAGAGTGGTTTTCGGTCGGACATTCGCAACACCTCCGTTTTCCTCGGTGTATTTTGTTCAGCGCAACCTACACCCGATGTCGAGAATGCTTTGGCATTGGGGTGTCTCATTGAATTGGCATTGAATACTAAGGGGCAGCCGGTGGTTGTCATGGTGGCGTAAGTCGCCGTCGGTTCGTCAGATGCAGCTTTGCTCGCTTAGGTCTCCGGTTGAAATGCCTGTCGAACTTGTTCTGAAACAATCTCAGCAATCAAAATAAAAGCCAGATAACTGATAGCAGGAAGTAGCTTCCTAATCTCCACCCGGACAGCGTCGTAGATGATATCGCGGACGCCTGGGAGGCTGGCGTCGAAGTTGCAGCTGGACGACTCTAGTGTCGATACGCCGGGAAGTTGTTGATTGTGACAGGCTCGGGCATGCAGTGCACGCTCAATGTTGGAATTAAGCCTCGGTGATATCAACCCTTCGGCTGTTGTCAGGGGATTGTGGAAAAGGCTGCCGAAGGTATTGTCCCTCACATGATAGACATGGAATTTTTAGCTTCTTGTCCTCTGTAGCATCAGGGTCGGCGTAGGCACACAATCAGGCGCAATATATCCTCCACGAAAGCGGTGACGCTCTCGTTGGGGCCGTATTTTGGACAAAATCAGGAATGCAGCTCTCTCTCGTCGATGTTGGCTGACGAACATGCGCTTCAGCTCGATCTTGCAAACTTCCCACGACGTTAAGGAGAATTCATGGTTCTCGGAAATGTGCCTGACAGTTTCTTCCAGGAGAAGTATAGGTTCTGCAGGAGTGTGCTGCCTACCCACACATTGTGGCGGGCAACACGGTCATATTGTTCGATCCAGTCCTCGACGTCTTCAAACACCTTGCGTGAAAAGGCGTCGGAGTGTGAGGCGCGACGGGTATGCAAACAATGGTGGGAACGGACGCGGTTTGCTGCTACAGGTTTCATTGTTAGCTTAGCTTCGGTGTTTCTGGAAGGAGACCGAATTCCGGTGGTTCTTTTAGGTAGCAACGACTGGCTCGGACTTCAGATTCTTCGTGGTGTATTTGCGAGATTCGTTCTTGTGGTACTCGCCCGTCTTGCAGTTTTTCAGCCGGGCTCGGGATACAAATTGGTTCACGGCTCGCCGGTGGTTTAAGACGCGGGATAGTCTGCCACCCGTGTCCTGTTATCGGGCAACTCGGCTGAGGAGTCATCAGGGTGCACACAGAGTGAAGGGCCATGGGTAAAGTACCCAGCACCTCCACCAGAACATACGATGATGGCCGAGCATGGCCTGGAACTTTCCAGAATAGTAAATATAGAAAGAAGATAGGACTGAAACAAACATCCGTGACAAGATAACAAAACTGACAGAGTAGAGTCTATCCTGACCATTAAAGTAGCTGCATTGCTTTAGTGGCATTGTGTCCGAATAAATCCTCCTCTTTTTCGGGGTTTGGCGACTGCTGTGGACGAACTGAACTGAAATGGATGTGGAACCACTTTTGTGGTAATAAGCCACTGCAGACTGTCGCCGCAAAGCGGCATCAACGGGTGAGCTGGGTAGGTAACACGAGGAAATGTCCATACAGCTTGCAATTCGCGTAAGGAGTGTTGATGAAACGTTTGTGTCGACGAAACGTGCGACAGACCAGCGGAATTAATACCAACTGCAGCACCTGTGCTCCATGAAAGTGCACGTCTACGCCTGATCAATTTAATAATTGCAGCACAGCTTCACCTTAAGCACGGCACAGGAACTACCAGCTTAAACGCAGCTCTTCGGTGTGCCGCACACCTGTGCTCCGGGAAAGTGCACGTCTCCACCGGAACAGTTTGGGAAGCAAAACAGCATCATTCAGCACGACACGGGAACTACCAGCTTCAAGGCAGCTCTCCAGTGCGCAGCACGACCAAAGTGAGCCTTTGGTTATTTGAACGAAGCTGCACCACGATTGCACACTGCCAAGCCCGACTCACGCAATTTCTGTATCTAAACTGTATCCAGATACATTGCACACGCTTCACCTCAGACCTTGAAGATTCCAGTGGTCAACGAGAGCACAGAAACTTCGCCTTAAAATTTATCCCAGCGATATCCGAATCAATCTGAAAACCGAGCAACGAAGGGCCGATGGTCTCTTTCGTGGCAATATCAATGTCGATCACCAGCGAAATGCACACCGTTCCTTCGTATTTTCACATTATACTTACGTGAGACACCATGCTGAACTCTGAAGTCGCTTTCGACCGGCCTCATATGACGGCTTCCGCGTCTGAAATCAACGGGCCGAGGCAAACGACAACGAACAAGGCATCCGACAATCTCCGGCCAATGCTCCGGCTCAGCTGGGGCCAGTCGCTGCCTGGGCGCTGCCATCTTTCCTGGGACGTCACGTATTTGGTTTGGTCACGTGACAAGTCGTCACATTTGCGTACAATGGCAGCCCCCTTATCGGGGTCACTTTCGAGTGCAGACCGGAACCCCTCTACCTCGTTGCAGGGAGGGGACCACGGACAGTCGTTGATGGAACGCTTTTTTGAGCCCATCGAAGACTCCTCGACGTCCGAAACCACTCCCTTCAAGGCAAAGTGCCAAGCCTACGGGAAAGTAATTTCGGGATCAAAAACTTCCACTTCAGACTTGAAGCTTCACCTCAGTTGGCGTCTCAAACAAATTTGAACATGTATTGCTGTCTCAGTATTTCTGTATTTGTATGTCTGCCCTCCCTAAAATGAATTCCCGTATTAGCATTTCCAAAGACTTTTTCCTCTTTTTAAAATGTATTTCCGATACGTATACCGCGATACATTTTTACAGATATATTTTAGTATCAGTATTTTAGCTAATATTTTAATGTGTCCCAGTATTTGTATTTCCAAATACATTTTTGAGTATTTCTTCCCAGCCCTGATCTGTGCTCACATTTGGCTGTACTCACATTGGGTTATGCTCATATGTTCACGTGGTGCGCAAAATCATCCAGTTATCCAGACTGTTTATTTGCTAAGCCCTTCCAATCTCCAAAATTACCTACGGCTGATATATTCAGAATTTGAAAAAAAAATAACACGATCTAACCAATCAGGTGTTTGGCTTTGGGTAAGTGCCAAAAAACGTTCGGAGACAACTACACCTGAAGCTTGCATTTTTATTTTTCCATAAGATATCGAGCGCCGAGAGATGCGAAGAAATGCACGGACCTTTTTTCTATAACGAGGTGTTTCATAGAGTTTACAGCGCTAGCCTTAAGAGATTTTGTATCCGTGGCACAAAGCTTTGATGGCATCATGTGACGATTTGACGTTACCCGACTCTATAACGTCCTGTGCCAGATATTAGAGAGTTTCAGAATAGGAAGCCCCAATGTTTGGGTTCCTCTAAGAAATGGGGGGACCCAAATGCAACAGGTTGGCGTCGACGGCTTATAGAATAGGTGTTTCGCAACGCAGCGCAGCTCGCTTACGTCTCCCGCTTGCAGCACCAATGCGGCAAACGAGCGTAATAATCAAAAACAAAATATAAAAAAAAGCGTAAAACATGTGCGCTTAGCAAGTACTTTTTATTTAGAAGTAATAGTTAATGTAACTCCCAATAAAGCCGGCTAAAACAAGAGGACAATCTAAAATCAGTATAGAGGTTGTTGGCTGTATACTGCCGAAATAATCCAATCCGTATCGCTCGAATTTGCCGCTCGTTCTCGGAATCTGGGGCGTTCGTGTGCGCTTTGACCGTATGTCGCTGAATATTGAGGCTTTCAGCTATGCCGAAACTTAGACGAACGAAAGCGAGCCTACTCTGCGACAAGCTGCTCTATTTAGATCTGAGCTGGAGCGACCTTGAAGCCTTGAAATACTTGTATTTAAGCTGCAGGTATCCGTGCCACGGACTAAATCCACTCAAACGAAACGGTTACCGCGTCTCTTTTGGCTTAGGAGTGACCAGAACCAGGAACGATCTTTAAAATGGGGCGAGCCCACCGCTCATTCTTTGTGACTTGAGCAAGATAAAGCAAAGCGACAGCCGGTTGAATCATTCATTTGCAATTAAATTGGCTAATACTGCAGCGACCATGACGAATTTGCTTTGAAGCGAGCGGAAAGGGCGCCGCCATGTGTGCCGACGCAACCTGGCCCCAAGCAATTGGGGGCCCTAAGCTATTTCTCTAATATTGCGTGGGGGGCGAGCGCCAACATAAAACCCCAAACGGAGTTTTGGTTCTGCGCATGCGCAGGGGTGATCCCACATTTATTTGAGGCGCCTAAGTTTTGGGGCCGCCTATTCTAAAACTCTCGATTCACAGAATCCTCGCATTGTCCCGCTGCCCGCAATAGAAAGAGCGCGAAGAGGGGTGCGCTGTATTTCAGACTTTTCGGAAAAAGACAATCATTTTTTTTCTTCTTGCAGGGCTGCTGGGCCTTCCCGAACGGTCTGGCAAGATCCGGGACCTGTCCCAGTTCGACGCGCAGTTCTTCGGCGTGCACCCGAAGCAGGCGCACGTGATGGACCCGCAGCTGCGCCTGTTCCTCGAGACGTCGTACGAGGCGATCGTGGACGCCGGCTACGACCCGGGCACGCTGCGGGGACGCAGGATCGGAGTCTTCATGGGCAGCAGTGAGTCCGAGACCTTCGAGGCCTTCAGCGTGGACACGGACAAGATCGACGGCTACGCTCTGGTCGGCTGCTGTCGGGCCATGTTCTCCAACCGGGTCTCCTACTCCCTCGACTTCAAAGGTGAGTAATTTCCTCAGGGAGTAGAATGGCCGGCCCTGGTTGTCCTATTTGAACGTCCCGCTATCCGTTGCCTTATTGTATGGACGCCGAGACTGGGAGAGGGTCCCTCCGCTGCACTCGAGCCAATTGAGGTTCCGCAAGGTTGAAAAGCTTAACTTTTGAGGCCGTTCGTCATACATAAAGTTGGTGGCAAAGTCTAACCGGCGGGCTCCGTGAACTTTCGGCTTCAACGAGTCTAGAGAGACTCGGTAGCGTTCCGGTCTCCGGCGTGGGAGGAGGCTTGACGGGCGGCGTGCCTGGATAATTGCCCAGGGCCGAGCTTCACTGTGGACACGGCCTGTTCGTCGGCCATGACGGCGCTCAACCAGGCCATGCTGGCGCTGCGCTCGGGACAGTGTGAGGCGGCCCTGGTCGGGGGCAGCACGCTCACGCTCAAGCCCGCCACGGCACTCAACTACTACCGCCTCGGCATGCTGTCGCCGGACGGCAAGTGCAAAGCCTTCGACGCTGACGGTAAGACCACATTTTGTCGGCTTTCGGAAGCCTGTTTTTCTTTTGCCTTCTTTTGGACGAGAACCGCTCCATGTTTTCCGCACTGTGCTCTGGCTGCATGCATGCGAGACACACAGAAGCCTTGTCGAAGGCAGTGAAAGCTACACTAATGCGGTCTGTCAAGGATCTTTCTCGGTTAAAAATTAAATAGACCGAGCAGTAAATGTCGTACCGTTTAATCGGTCGTTCTTATACAATCTTCCTGCCTCGTCGTCGTCTTCAATATATCCCTGTTGTTTCCACTTCATGATTCTTCATTTTCCACATCCTCCCGAGACGGAGAAGCGGGATGAGTCTCAAGGAGATATAGCTTTTGAACTGGTCTTTGAAAGACATTTCCGTGTTGGTCCCTGACGATGCACGCTCGCAGGTGACCATCTTCTCTTTTGACGATCTTCGTAACTTATACCAGTTTTCAAAGATATCGTGGACAGCTATTTTCTTCAACAAGTACCACGTCACCTACATCCAGATTTATGGACTTGATATTGGGATAATGATGAGAAGATCGTAGTTCCAAGGTGTGTTCTTTTCTCTGCCTGGGCCCGTTTGCTCGAAGCGCTAACCGCGGCTACTAGCATCTTCGATCAACTCGCACCGGAATCGCCCTGAAACCAGCACAGTGCACAGCGCTCCTCGGTCGTGCAGAGCGATGTTGGTGCGACATCGAGGACAAACTGCGCCGCGCCGGTGCGCCGCGGCGAGTTCCACCTTGCGTCACTTCGCGTTTTGTTGGTTTATTTTGCGTAGGTCAGCGCACGGTGCCCGTCTGCTGTCAATTTCTTCTATATTTTTACTCGCGGATATGACGGTCCCACAGAAATAAACATCGTGGACGTGATTGTCGATGGGGTCACGAAGCGGGTGACAATTCCACATGTATATGTTGGCCATCATTATTAGTTCAAGAAAACGAAACACCAGATAATAACCGTACCTCGCTGTCATCGAAACGCCTCGCGCCGCTTTCCACGAAGTTCGTGCTTTTCCGGCGCTCCTTGCCACCGCAGCAATCGCCAGTAATCGCGGCGATGGTGAGAAGCTCGTCGTCTCGCCGTCAGAAGACCCGAGGAAATCATCTAGTGCAGCTGCGAGGCGTGTTCGTTTTTGCAAGATCGCCACCTCGATAGTCTGCGCGTCTGCTACTCCCGCCATCTTCTCGATTCTCGCTCCTGGCCGCAATGCCTGATGGGACTGCCCCCCGCGCACCGCCGATTTTCTTGGTGCGCGTTGGGGCAACGAAAAGCCGCACCGGGAGGGTGCGCTTCGTTGATCGAGGACGTACGGTGCGCACCGGTGCACTTGATCGAAGATGAAGGGGCGCACCTAAGTGCCCTGGTGCGCACCGGTGCGAATGATCGAGGATGCTATAAATTTAGCCGCAGTACCTAGAAGAGGGATTTTGAAATCATGTGACTGGCTCGGTAGGGTTGCGGGGAAACATGGCGGTGCCCCGGTGAGTGAGCGCCGCTCGCTTTGGAACTAATATGTCGTTGTAGTTGCGATATCGGGCGCGTTAGTCAGCAACGAATGGTGCAGGAGGCTTTCGTTTTGCCTTATCTCACTTAAATCGCAAAGCATGAGCAATGACCTCGTCGCATTTTTTATAGTCTTTCGATTCTGGCCATTCCTAAGCCTAAATGAACGCGGTAATTGTCGGCATGGCAATGTCTCTGGAAAGCGGATTGCCTTGGCTCAATCGACCGGGTATTGATAGCACACAAAAGCAGGCAGTGTCCCGATAGACCTTTTTATAAATTACCCAAGCATCGAGGAGAACGCGGGAAATGTAATTCTACGGTCCGCGCGCGCTGGCCTTTCTTTTATAAAAGATTTGAAGTAAATATTCAAAATAAGGTTTTGACGAACGCGCGTGCAAGGCAATATTTGTTTTATAGACTTTTTGCTTTAGAACAATTACTACTGCAGACGCCAGCACGTGCAACGCGTGTAACTACACTCGTAGCGTGCACCTCGGTGCTTGGGAAACTTATAAAAATGTCTACCGGGACGCTGTCTGCTTTTGTGTGCTATCAATACCCAGCCGATTGAGTCAAGGCAATCCACTTTCCGAAGACGTTGCCATGCCGACAATTATCGCGTTCATTTAGGCTTAGAAATGGCCAGAATCGAACGACTATCTAAAAAATGTGGCGAGCTCATTGCTCATGCTTTACGATTTAAGTGAGGTAAGGCAATGCGAAAGCCTCCTGCACCATTCATTGCTGACTAACGCGCGACAACGCGCAGCGCGCAGCGCAGCGACAACGACACATTAGTTTTAAAGCGAGCGGCACTCACTCACCGGGGCACCGCCATGTTTACCCGCATCCCTACCGAGCCAGTCACGTGATTTAAAGATTTCTCTCCTAGGTGCTGCGGCTAACTTTAGCCGCGGTTAGCGCTTCTAGCAAAGGGGCCCTGGTCCAAGAATGGTATGGTCCACCCGCTGTTGTCGGTATCAAAGCTTCTGAACCGCTTGCCGTTGTGTGGGAGGCGTTAGAATCTCATCCGTGTAGTTCGTTTCTGGTAAAACAGTCAAGTTTTGTCCGACCACAAAGTGAGCCGGGCAATGTGCTGTCGATTCGTCGACTTGTGAGCTGACATATGTTAAAAATATCGAATTTATAATAGCCTCCACTTCAGAGAAGACTGTTGACAGCTCTTCGAAGCCCAGGCTGAATCTTCTTAATACTTTCCTGAGTGTTGTCCTTACTAAGCGCACCAGCCGATCCCATTACCCTCCCCACCAAATAGCTCTTTCAACAATAAATTTCCACCGTGTTTTGTGTTGAGCAAGGTAGGAAGTAAAGTCTGGGTGGTCCAGGTTTTTTCGAATGTTCCTCAAGTCATTTTATGCCTTCTTAAATATTGTACCTGTGTCGAAGAATAACGTGCTGGGTACTACTCTGTGCGAAATGAAACGCCGAAATGCCAAAAGAAAGGCGTCAGTTCAAAGATCAGTTGATACTTCCAGATGAACCGCTTGCGTTGTGGCACAGGGGAACAAGACTATGTAAGTCTTAGCATCGTTCATCTTTCTGTTCTGGTTTGTGCATTGAGTGGTCCAGCAAAATCTACTTACGTTACCTCGAAAGCTTGTGTTTCGTTAATTCTATCGGCTGGAAGTGGAGCGAATTGCAACTGAGCTGGTTTAGTACTGAACCTACGACACTTGCGACATGTACGAATTATCTTCTTGGTTAAATGTCGTGCTCGAAGTATCCAGAATCGTTATCACAAAACAGTCATTGCACTAGTTCCACCTTTAGGAAGCACCTGGTCATGAGCATTCAGGACATTCAGTTCTGTAGAATGCTTGTCACTCGGCAGATTGATAGGATGTATTAATGCACTTGGAGCGTGCAGCTCATGTAGCCTTCCTGTTACCCTAAGTATACGATGTTCGTCCAAAAAGGGGTGAAGATCAGTCAGGTGTAAGGGAGCATTTTACACTTGATGGTCTCCGGTCAGTAAGCTGACTTCCCTTTTGAAGGCTTTGTTTTGGACTTGTCTTATCCAATATTGTTCCGCTGCGGCATAATCAGGAGCTTTCAAGTGTCCTTCTTTTATTTTCCGATTTTCGCTCCTGGAATTGCTAACAAACCTGATAACCCACGCTGTAACTCAAAGCACTCTAGACAGGCTACTGTATTTCGTCACATCAACGATTGCCATCGCTTCAGGACTTGTTGTTTGAATGTATACTTTGGTGATGCAGCTCGCGTTGGCTTTGAGTTCCAAGTGAGTATCTGAAGTAGGTAGATCGTTTGGCAATTCAACTGGATCTTAAACAAGCCAGCTGGGTTTTTTCCACCACATGGACCTGGCCCACAGCGTTGCTGCTGATTCTCCTCTCGTGAGCAAGTCCGTAGGGTTGCTGTTCCCAGGGCAGTGCCTCTAGTTTTCGGGAACACTTTGTGATTGGTTTTCTAGTACGTGATGTTTTACGAAAGGCTTCTATCTCTCAACTGGGCCCTGAATTCAACTAAGTACCACAGTGGAATTTGTCCACATGGTATATCGAAAAGGAATGGCAGTGTACCTCTTGCGCACGTGGTCTAGGAGTCTCGTTCCAACAACAGCTCCTGTCAGTTCCACACGCGGTAACGTTAATCTTTTGATCGGCGCAACCCTTGATTTAGCTGTCACTAGAGCCGTTGAAACTTCTCCACTTTGAGTTTCGATTCGCATGTAAGCACATGCTCCATAGACTTGTGTACTTGCGTCGACAAAGATGTGCAGCTGTGTTTCTATGGCCTCTGTCAGCCCATTCTTGAGGTGTCTCGAAATTAAAATACCGTAGAGCTGAAACAGCTCAGTACACCATGCTTTCCAGTCTCCTTTCTGACGCTCTGCAAGCTTTTCATTTGATCTTAGTTTGAGCCTCCACAAACTCTGGAAGAGAATCTGTGCTAGTATTGTGAATGGTGTAGTCAATCCCATTGAATCGAAGACTTGTGACGCCGCTTAGAGCGCACACCGTTTAGTGTTTCGTTTGCTTTATAGAAATGAGATAAGACTATCCACTCAGAATTTGAAGCAATCGTTGGCCTTGTTCCACGTCATCCCCAACACTTTCAAGATCCTCGAGAATCTTCTGTCAGTGTCTTCTGCTATCACGTCTGTCTCTATTTCGTCCGTCATTTGCTACAGTTCAACATCGTTAAAAGCCCATTTACTTAGCTTTATGATTGCATGGTTCATGATGGTCTTGAAGGTTATGTGCAATTCGGTTGGTTCTTCCAGCGTAGCTGCACCCAAAAGAAGATCGTTCACGTAGAATGAGCTCTGTAATAATTTTGCAATGCTCTCTTGATCTCTAGCGACGTCCTTCAGATGGTGCTGTAAAGTTGCAGACAACATAAACGGACTCGATGTCGCTTCAAAAGGAACTCTTTGCATCTGAAATTCCTGAATGTTCCTAAATTTTATCTGGAAAATGAGCTCGTCTTCAAACCGCAGAAACCTGAATGCGTTGCGATCTTCCTTTCTAATTTGGTTCATTTGAAACGCTTGCTTGATGTCTGCAGTTAGACAATCACATGTGCTCTAAAGCGTAGAAGGATTTGAAGTGGATTCAGGTTAAAAACTTTTTCGAAAAGGTGATTAAGAGGTTCGCACCCCTTTTCTTGAGATGAAGCGTCAAACATCACCCTAAACTTCGCAGTAACAGACTTTTCTTTGAGGATTTCCTGATGTGGCATGTAATATGTTCGTGTCTCAGCTTGATCGTGCTGGCCAAACGGTAATAGTTCCGCATGTCCCACCTTCGCATACTGGCGGATCGCCTCGTTATAACGCCGAAGTAGATCGTCCTGGTTTTAAACTTTTTTGATCAGATGATTCAGGCGATTCAGAGCTATCTGACGATTATCCTTCAACACCTCCATACAGTCTTCTTTTCAGGGCAATGCTACTTGGTACCTTTCACCAACCTTGACAATGCTCTTGTCAAAGCGCGATGCTACACTCTGATGAGTGTTAGTTGTCTCTATGATTGTAATTCCCATGCTATCCAGTTCCCAAAAAGCCTTGAAAGTTTGGGCAGCTGCTTCCTCGTCGGTAATGGTGTTCGCTCTGAGGATGCACTAAATTAGGGCTGTTTTTAATAGCATTCCTCTTTGTATCAAGGACCCAGTGTTTATGGCTGCCAATCCACTGCTTTCCTTGGATCTAAGGATTTTACCTGTTACAAGTTTTCATACCTAATATGATCCGATGAGAAGACTTATTCCAGGTGTTCCTTGTACGCCAGAAAATACTAGGTCATTAGCTAGATTTCTCTTCCGTTCCCGCAGAAAACGGGCGAAAGTGACGTCAGCAATTAAGGTAGCTATATCCTGGCAAATTACCGGTATTGGTAATCGCCTCAATTGTGCGGTCAGTGTCGTTATAGTGGCTTTTGATTCGAATCTCAACAAAATTGCTATGATGCAAGGTTTTGCTTGGGGTGGTAGCAAACGTATTTAGTTCTAGCCTCGTCTTTCCTAAGATTCTAAGATTTAGGCAGCGTGCGATATCTTCTATGATGAACGACCGTTGACTGTGTGGCGGCCTCCGCCATATATTTTATCTCAGACGTCAAGGCGCTCCGGCTCCGCCATATGTTAATCTCAGACGTCGAGGCACTCTAGCGCACTCCATCTGGTTCTTCGGTGCGCGTTCGAGCAAACAGCGCGGCGCTCCGGCCAGGCCCAAGGATCAGGTTTCTTCTTTCCGTGCGCAATCGGCACGGTCGTCTTCAGATGGGTAATAAAACCACAGAACCGTTTTGTACAATCGCGGAGTCGGACGTTTTTTTCCTTCGCATCCTCAAAATCTCGGAACACAGTCCTACAACCGCTTCCATCAGGGATGTCTCTGATATAGCTACTGCCTATTTCACTGATGGCCCACGCACGAAATGTTTGTAGGTGGGTGTTACTGCTCTCATCTAGTTCAATAGAAGTCTTGTGCTCAGGATCAGAGGTAGAAACTGAAACGACTGAGTTTTTTTTTTGTCTTTTCCTTCTTCGTCCAGGCGAATGACGGATCACACATTATTATCGCGTGTCGTCCATTACAATTTGGGCACCGTAACTGCCTTTTGAATCTCTTGCGCGATGTCCTTTGATGGTGCAGCGGAAATATCTCAAGTCCCTCCCCAGTAACTTCTCCACGAGAGTCTTCTCGGAGTCCAAGAATGTGTGGCGCACCTTTTTGGATTGCAGAAATAGCACTCGCCTATTGTTTGCTGAGAACTATGTGCGCTGTGAAGAACCGAAGCAGACGCACGAGATTTTTGCTTTCGCTCGGTCGTAGGCGCTCCGCTGTAGTTGCTCCTTTCCCTGCTTTCCACTTCAATTCAAGGAGATTGTGGCCTCTCGTAGAGTTCTGATGCACATGCAGATGTAGGCGATGAAGTTGCGTTGCCCTCCTCTGCTGCTGCGTTACTTAGAGCCTTGTATGAACTTTGTGGTATTGCAACAGAATGCCGTGAGGCATCGATGTGACAAAGCATGGCCGAGAAACCTCCGGTCGGCACGTTTAGTGAGTTGAGAGCTCGAATGTTCAGCTGCGTAGTGTCGTACAAGTTGCTCAGACCCAGGGTGTCTGTAGAGGATTGAACACGGGGAAGATTTTGAAGGGCCGCCAGATGTACTTGCTCTCTCCTCCTTTGATCACCGAAACGTTGCTTTAGTAGTGGAATGGCATCAGCATAGCACGCTTCCATTGTGGGTAGTTTGCTATTGCAGCTGCTGCCTCCTCAGTCAGGTAGTGGCGTAAATAATGAAGTTTATCCGTCGTTGAGAACGTGCGATTGGAGTGAATCGTTCCTTTATACTCTTCCCAAAAAGTCCGCCACTCCGTGACGTTCCCACTGAAGGTAGTGATGTCCAGTTTCGGTAGTCTGGTTTCACTCATCCTAAAGATTGTGTCATGCGCATTGGGCGTAGTCGTTGCTGTTGCCGGAATCATTGGGCGTCTACTGGTATCCAGTTCCTCCATCTTGAAGCAGAGCTGTGCAATAAACATGACGGCTTGGCCTTGGTATTCGGCAGCAGCGGTGTACTCGTGCTCAAGCTCCTCTGCTGATAGCAGCGGCTCTAACTCCTCGTTAATTCTATCAATCTCCGCGTTGCTCGTAGTCAGGCGTTCTTTGATTCCGATGAGCCTGCTCAGGGCTGTTCAGCAGTTTGTCAGCGTCGTTTATTATCCAGGGGCCCTATGTTGCACGTTTTCGACTCCCACGGCGACTACGGAGAAGGAAGTGACGTCAACAACGCAGCAAATGCGGATTGGGTGTTGATTGGTGAGAGATCAGTCAACATCCAATCTGCATTTGCTGCGTTGTTAACATCAGTTCCTTCTCTTTAGTCGCCGTGGGAGTCCAAAACGTGCAATATAGGGCCCCTGGTGTCTTGGGCTCGTCGAGCGGTACGCTTCGCCTTCAGTCTGTCCATTGCGATTCGTTAGGGTCGATCGGCTTTCGCCTGGTTGACAGGAATCCCTCTTGAAAGATCTTCGCGTTACATTCCCGATGGTTTGCCTCCGTCGTTAAAGTCTCCGAATTGCAGTGTTAGGGTTAGCAACGGAAGTCACCAGTACCTGGTAAATGTGCAGCATCGTCAGGGTTTGGAGATGATGTCGTGAAGCAGTTTCCCGGGTTTCGGCACCAAAATGTCGAGGATCTTTCTCGGTTAAGAATTAAATATGTCGAACAGTAGATCTACTGTTTAATCACTCGTTCTCATACATCCTTCCTGCCTTGTCGTTGTCTTCTATATATCGCTGTTGTTTCCACTTCATCGTTCTTGATTTTCCACATGGTCTGTGCAGGTGAGTTGTACTGCCAAGATAAGTCGAATTGTTATTGTTAATTAACTTTTTAATTAGTGAAAGGAGACGAAAACTACTAAATCGGCAATTTGTATAAAAACCCGGAGCGCGTGGGAAACGCAGCAGTGCGCTAAGGTTACCACTGGTCCAACAGCCACGAGGCAAGGGTGAGAAAACGCGGATAAGGGACGGAAGTACCGGACGGGTACGTTATTGTTTCGGTAGCTTTGCTCCTGCTGCGCGAGAGGTACCTTTAGCGCTCCTCTGTGCCTCCCACATATGCTCCTCCGAGTCTTGCTAAAATTGACTGACTTGGTCTTCGATTACGCTCAGCAAGTTTCTGATTTAAACCGCGCGTTTATTTTGAGCATTTAAACCATTATTGACATATTTTAGTCGACTGATCGTGACGCCCCCTATAGTACTATGTCTCCCTGGCCGTATAACTCGCCCGCATAAACCATATTAGTGGCGGGAAAACTGAAGGTCCTTCCTGTCGTTCACAAATCTCACCTTGTCAGTGATCGGTTGGGAGTTCTTGCCTCTACGCGGTGTTCGTAATCGACCGTTCTTTACTAGCTATTGCGTCGATTATCCGATCGATTATCCGACCATATTTGGAGCGTGGACTTCGAGCCTGCATTTGATACCCGAGCGCTGAGTCACCGCTCGGCGTTAAGTCGGATCCAATCGCACGCTTCGCAGAGGTTGCAGTGCCCCGAAAAATATGGCAGCCGCCGGTGTTCCCAACTTTCCGTAAGGATTCTTACGGGGAGTCATCTGAACCTGAAGGTTGTCCTTGAAGGGGACACATTAGTAAGCTTGCCTGAGATCAGAACATTTCCCCAGATTCGATTTAGTTGTCACTCAGTTGGGGACCTTTTTATAATAATAATAATAAGAAGAAGAAGAATGATAATAGATACCTTTAATTTCCATCGAATATGATGGGGAAGTTGAGCACAGAAGCTGTAGTGTACAGGTTTACAATCCTTGGAACCTTGCAATGGTCAACAGCGAGGGGGGGGGGGGGGTGGAAACGCAGACATAGCAACATACGCACTATAGTCCATTGCAACTCAAGAAGGTAGGGCGAGGGTAAGCCGGTTCGGGGAGGAGGAAGCAGACGGAACGCTGGAGACGATTGGAGGAAAACTCCTTCTCTCTTTAGCGTTCCATCTGCTTCCTTTTTCCCGGCCATTTTTACCATGTTCCTACTTTTTTTAAGTTGCAAAAGAACGAGCAGTTTTTTTTTTTTAAATAGAGAAGAAAATATTACGCCTAGAAAAACGTGCAAACCTAAACAAGATCGCATACCTCGCAAAATAATTTAAGCAAAGACAACTTTACGTCTTTAGGTGTAAGACTGACTAGACTCTAGATCCACACTATTTATCCGGAGATTATTTATTAAATGCGGTGGAACTTCGCATTTACTTTTGATGGCTTTTCGATTGCTTTGGGAACTCTCGAGGGCCATTTGGGAAACAAGAGGAAACCCTTCGGTAGATGCTCGGGCATGCCTCCAAAGAGCCTGGTTGGAGACCTGTGTGCCGCGTTCTCCTCCCAGGGAAGGGCTACGCGAGGAGCGAGACCGTGGGCGTATTCTTCCTCCAGCGGGTCTCGGAGGCACGGCGCATCTACGCCAAGCTGGTGCACGTCAAGGCCAACGCTGACGGCTTCAAGGCCGAAGGTGAGCGCGAACCCCGAGGGAACTTTGGGGGACACGCTGGCCACCACTGCATGTTGTCGTGTACTCGGCCAATACCCCCCCAAGACGCTTTCCCCATCAAACGTCGTCACATCCGCGCGGCGCCGTCTAGCTTGCGTCGACGTCGCCGTCCAGCGTGTCTCGATAAAAGGAGCGTGACTGTATAGCTCTCCCACGACGCCAATGTGGACGCGCGTGCCGCTTTGCGGCGACTCTCGTCGAGGTTCAGCGTGCTTGCCGCTTAGGGCGGGTCCACTAACAGTGACCTCAGGAGCGGGCCTTGTCTTGAAGCCCGTGTTGACTCGGCCCGCTGCAACACCCTACTGCATGCATCCCCTACTTTGTGTATTCCTGCGTAGGCGAGTGGACGAAGACGTCCAGGAGACATCTTCGTCCAGATGTCGCTCGTGTGCCTTCACCCGTAGACGCCTCGTACAGGGTGTGGCCCCAAAAATATCCGCAAAAAGTGTTTTTCTTTTATTGCAAAATTGAATCGCGCTTTGCCGAACGCTCATTCTCCGTCCTAATGTAGCGTTAGGGGTCCAAACCATATGCCAATGTTTCAGAGCTAACCGTTGTCTCGTTACGAAATTGTGCAATTTTCTTAAACTTTTAACGGGAACGACACCAGCAACTGGTGTCGTTCACTTCAATTCCCCATTGGAAAATTGAAAGAACCACCCTGGTCTGGACCGCTAGAGCTACATTTGGGTAGAGACGTACTCGAGGCTGGTTCACACGCTTGCGACTACCAACGACCGAGTATGCTACGACATGTTGTGATATCTTACGACGAAAGAAACCTCCTGGCTCTATCTATCGAATAGCGGAGGAACACTCGCGATTCCGGTACAATTTCTTCTATTTTTTTCGCGCATCTTTTCTTTGCTGACGGCCATAGCTGTGTGCGCGACTGCTGAGCGCGTGCTGATGGTGAGCTTCCACAGTCCTTTTGCAAAGTGCAATCCACACAATCGAGATTGTCGGTCTTAGCAAGCTAATACTGTGTGCTGGTTCTGAGCGTGCGTTCCACACAGCACCTCCAAATATGGCGTCCCGTAAATCTACTTCCTATCGGCTCGTAAAAACTTTTGACAACGGATGACCATATATTATGGACAATGCGCACATTTGATCTCGCGAATGCTGCGAAACCCTCGATCTGGTGGAACGCAGTTCTAGGACTGCTCCCCTTCCCCCCTCACAAGAACTAGAACAAATAAAGCTGATTATGGACTCGACCCTTGACTACGTCAGGTCAGCGAACCTGACATAACGCACAATCTCACCCCACCACCCGATTCAACCTCCTATCTTCGCTCCAGGTAAAATGACTATAGTCAAGCTATCTTGGCGTTTCTTTCCTCTTAATAAACATATCCTACTACTACTGGATATCACATCAGGTCGTAATGCACTCGGTCTTCGGCAGTCGCAGGTGTGCGGACCAGCGTTGAGCGTTTGGCAATACAAAATTTGTTTTTGCAGTCGAAATTAAAAAAAAAAAAAAAGTATGCAAGCTTAAATATGCTTTCAAAGACTGGTAAGTACAGAAGGTGTCATAAGCCACCTATCGGCTGAGGGGCCCCTGGTGAAGGCTGTTATTACTACTTTCGCCGCCTCTTGCGTTCCCGATAAGCTCGCATACGCTCTGCGACCTTCTGCTTCTTAGGAGGGCAACGGTGTAAGAACTGGCGTCTGAAGGCGCCATCTCGCCACCAAGCAAGTGTGTCGAAGAATCGCTTCCATTTTTGACAAGCGCCCTGAGATAGCGAACCACAACAGAAGCTGGAGGAACCGTTCTGATTTGCGAAGGTTTTGGCTTTCGTGTGCGAGAGGAAGTGACGCCTCGCGATAGTTCAGCTGAAAGTACTGGTGACGTGTATGTATGCTGTGAC
Source organism: Ixodes scapularis (assembly GCF_016920785.2). Classification (NCBI taxonomy): domain Eukaryota; kingdom Metazoa; phylum Arthropoda; class Arachnida; order Ixodida; family Ixodidae; genus Ixodes; species Ixodes scapularis. The sequence continues at coordinate 25,858,784 of NW_024609881.1, forward strand.
TGTCGTTTTCTCTAAAAGAGTACTGGTTCAGTAAAAGAAAAAGTCTCTCGATTGTTCTAGTCGGCCGGAAGTTTCTTTCGGGTCTTTTATATGGTTCCCTATGGGTGTAAGCGCTTTTCGGTGTCTTTTTTTTTTTTATAGCCAAACGTTACAATTCTTAATGAAGATCGGCCGATAAATCCCATTTTGTGTCAAAAAAAAATAATTCTTCTGGGGGACGCCATGTACTCGGAGTGCAGAGCGGAGATCCTTCCCTCGTTGCAGGCGTCACGTTTCCCTCGGGCCCTGCCCAGGAGGCGCTCCTTCGGGGCGTGTACGAGGAGGCCTGGGTGGACCCTCTCTCGGTGTCGTACGTCGAGACGCACGGCACGGGCACCAAGGTGAGCGACCTTCAGGAGTTGAGCGCCATCAGCAACGTCTTCTGTGGTGAGGGACGCAAGGAGCCGCTCCTCATCGGCTCCGTCAAGTCCAACGTGGGCCACTCAGAGGGCGCCTCCGGTGAGCGCCCCTCCCGCCCCTGGACGGGCTGTCTGACCAGGAACAACAGTTTGTAGATTTGTTGACAAGCTCCACGAAAAGCGGCGTTCCGAAAACGGTTCTTCTATGTCGCCCGCACGCGAGCAGATACGGGCGTGTAGCAATCCTACCACCACTGCTCCTGCGAGTGACGGCCGGAAAAGGACGGTTTTCGTACCACCCTCCATTTGCGCGAAGTTAGTTCCTCATAAAAACCGCAAGAAAATCGCATTTCATCGGAGGTGTGCATTCAACGTTCCACCGGTTCCGTACACGTCTGTTCATATTCCGTCGCTCATAGCTCAGCAAGCGCCGAGCGCGCGCGCCTCGCAAAAGGCGCCAGGCTTTTTAGGAAGTTTGTAAACTGACTTTGATCAAGTAACGTTGACCTAGATCACCTCTTCAACTGCCGTGTTTAGCGGCCTCTCCCGGCAGTACAATAAACGTGGTCCCAAAGATTCCACAAGTGATGTCACAGGAGCCAGCGTTGGCGGATGTCGCGATCCTGGCGGTCGATGCCGGTGGTCCCAACAAAAAGTACGAGCGAACGCGAGTGTCTCTGTCGCCGCGATGTCCCTGAGGTCCCTGCTCCTGGCTCAAACTTCCGTGAACTGTCAAACTGAAGAACAACTTGCAACTAAACGGGCGTCTGCCACATCCAGCACTGTCTTTGTGACACCGCCAGGATCGCGACCGGCGACACTATGACAATTGTATAACGCCATCGGGCGGAAATCGATTGACCACTTTTTAGGACGCGATAAACACACCCGGTTGCAGACGTCTTTCCCGGCACCTCTGCAGGCACCATGGATCGTGGACATTTGGCTTATACTGGGTCTGCGTGTAGTTCAAATCGTGGACAAGTTCAGCTTCTATTCTTCGGCGGGAGTGAATGACAATAGTTCAAAGTTTTTGGTGTTTTTTTTTCCAATGAAGAATTGCATTCTTGCCGAGGATAACTCCAACTAGAAAAAGTGAGTGAAGCGTGCCAAGGTAAGACAGCTGTCCTAGTTGGGCGGCTGCCAAAGACCTGGGCCGCTAGCTCCGCTGACCACACAACCAGACTGTCAAACAAACGACAACAAAGAAACAGAAGAGGGAGTACTCCGGGGCGCTTTGAGAAGAATTCGTGCAAGCTTTGAGAAAACAAATTATAACGTAAGCTAAAGACACTTAAAACTGCTTAAGAGTAGGATTGCGAAAGCATTCCTAAAAACAGCGCGCGCCACGTTTTTTTTTCACGCCGCGCTTCAATGGTGACATCACGCTCACCCACTGCACAGGCGTGGCGAACCCCGTCGGCTCCACGGCTTTCGTGACGAAGCATCTGCGCCGTTGTGCTTTTGGCCAATCGGAACTTAACTGCCGTTTTGCTGCTACAGACAATGACAGGTAACGCCGGATTCGCTCCATAGGACTGTTAAAGCTTTCGCATTAAAAAGACACAGTACGAAAGGAGGTCGGCGCTGACACTGTGTCGCGTGCGCCGAAGGCAGTGACGGAATTTAGCGTCCTCTACGTTTCTTATAAAACGCTATCCTAGATATGACGGTTTTATCGATAGATCAAAATGGAACTAATTTTTTGGCGCATTTTCGGTTGTATAAAAATTTGGTGAAAGGTATAGCAGTGCCAAACTCTCAAGCAAGGTGTTTGTACTCCTGGTCGGTGGACTATAATGTTTTTTGCTTTATTTAACACCCAGTGCTATTCCAAAGCTCTTATTGTACACTATAGATTCAATTCAATATCACCATTTGCTTAAAGCAACGTAAAGTTGATCGCGTCGGTGAGATGACCGTGGTCTTAAGAGTGATACGCCGAGTCTGTGTTCGCCTGTGCCTCGAGCGTTTGTCCTCTCTGCGCTGCTTTCGTTCGTCTGTAACAAACAGTCACTTCGCGGGGCACCAGAATTCGGAAAGCACTGCTCTAATTGATCGGCAACAAAAAAAGTTGTTATTAAAAAAAAACGTTCGCCATCCCCGTTTTTTTTTTTTTTTTTTTGTGTGTTCTCCATTTTTATAACGAATTGCACCATCTAGCCCAATTTCCAACGCATTTGAACGAATAAGCAAAACAAAACCCAGCTTTTTATCTATTTTTTTTTTTAACTGCTTTCGAGCTGAAGACAATCCCTTTTTCGAATCGATCTTTTTGCTTGACGGCCGTAACGTCGCCCCTCGCGAGGCGCTAAAATGACCGATGGACGCACGCCCAAGCGAGAACCTATACGGAAAGGTCAAAGCTGTTGAATAACGACTCCGATCGATCCCTCGGGACCACGGGTTGGGTCCTTTCTCGTGTTTAAATATTCAGTGTCGTCGTTTGCCACGCGTCGTTTGGTCAAGTTCGAAGACTTCGGATTTAGCTGTGTCGCTGACAGAGTGAAAGCGGCAGGGTGTCTATGAAAACCTGGAGCACGCCCTCTTTAGGCGTTCTTTGAAGGCGCGCTCGGCGTGCACGAGGTGCAAATAAGTAGCTCGCGCTAACCCGCAGGGGGCATTTGTGAAAGCAGGTGTTTGTAGAGTGGCGTCTCCACGCACCCCGAGCCCCGCTGGGGGCGACTACACCTTAGGAGCTAGGTGCTTGGTGAGTAGCTTTTCCACGGACCCCAGCCACGTGGGCCACCATGCCCGCACGCAGAGGGCACCTGCTTTAGTAGGCGCTTGGTGGCTGGCGTCACTACGAACCCCGAGCCATGTGGGTTCGCCCACCCACGTCTCGCTCTGCGTCGTTTAACCCATGTCCGGGGAAAAGGGGACCCTGGTGGTTGAGCTGACCCCAGGGTATGTTTGGACCCTTCGGGGCCCCCGGGCGAGGCAAAACACCGCTTCGGCCCCTGCTTCTCGTAGACGGGTGTCCTGGCTTGGCCCGACCAGGATGACTCACTCAGTCGCCTATTTTACCCTCTTCTTCCTTCTTTCACTTTTTTTTGCCCCTCTTTCTCTTTTCTTCTACACTCACCTCCTTCCTTTTTCACCACTTAGGCGGCAAGGGCCAACCTTGAGTGGAAACAGGTCCTGTCTCTGCAACCACGCTCGGGTATAGTGCGGGGCAGCACTGGTAGAGTAATTGTGTCATCCAAGCCCTTCTTGTTATGGCACATTACCTACACCCTTGTTGGGTTCCGTGGTGGGCGGCGTACCCGGGCACTCAAATTTTCCCCATCTCTTATGGGTTCTCGCACTAAAGCCTTCCTCAATCGGCCCCCAAAAAGGGTTCGCACCGAAGTTTCAGTCCCAGTAAACACGCCATCTGCTCCTGCTAGGCTTCCAAAGTTTTTGGTCCTGCATTCTGAAAGTAAAAAAAAAAACTACCAAAGTTTTCTCCTTTTCCTGTAGCCAAGGTACTCCAATCTACTATTAGAGAGAAATTCAAGACCGACAAATTGCCTTCTGTCGACCTACTTATCGATATTGAATCAAGCCAGCAGAGTGCTGCACTTCTTGCTTTAAGTTTCTTATCCAATAACAAAATCACAGTTACACCTCACCGCACCCTAAATACCATTCAGGGGGCTATTTCTGAGGACAACCTCCTTCACTCCTCAGACAGTGAAATAGTTGAGGGACTTTCCAACCAAGGCGTCGTAGCTCCAAGGCGTATCTCCTTGCACCGCGGCAGCCAAGAGCGAAAAACGAAGCATATAGTTCTTAAATTAGAATCAACTACATTGCCAGGGGCTGTGAAGGCTCAGTACCTTCACTGTAGAGTGCGGCCCCACCTGCCGTATCCTCGCAGGTATTTTAACTGACAGAGACTTGGTCATGGTTCCCAGAACAGCCATGGCAAAGCCACTTGTGCGAAATGCAGTGAGGCTGACCATCAAAGAGATACATGCTCTAAGAATGCAAATTGTGCCAACTGCAACAATCCCAATCCTGCATATTCCCGAGCTTTCAAGACATGGAAAGATGAAATAGCCAGTCTTACATTGAAAGTAACGAAAATTCTTTCTTTTTTAGAGGCGCGCCGTCGCCTTGAGTTTTCGCAAAATGGCAGCTTTGCACAGGTGGTGCAGCGGGGGCCTGCACCACTGAACGTTACAGTGGCAACCTAGGGAGCCTTCATGTGCGCTTTGCTAGGGTGATGCCACCCTTTGTAATACCACTCGCCGACAAACCAGCAGCCATTTTGTTCCTCGGCGATAATCTGTGGGACTTTTAATCCTCCCGGAAACAAGCACCTTATCTCAGAAGCTCGGAGCAGCGTTGTGGAACCCACGGAGGGAGGATTAGCATTTTCCCCCTCGGATGGGATTACCGAAGGATACAAAGGACACTTTCCGGCGCACGGGGAAACAGTGAGAGGAACAAAATGGCGGTGGAAGAGGGTGTGGGAAAGGGAAACAGGCAGATGGCATCACTCTATGCGAAGCGCACATGAAGGCACTCTAGTGGCAACCCAGACGTCTTTTCCAGACAATGGGAAGACATTGCAGCCCCCCACGCTGAAGCTGAAGATTAAGCTCTCTGGGCATGCACTTTCAGCAGGTCGGTGTCCCGACTACTTCAGCCAGTGTGCTAAGTGCCCGTACAATCCCTTTATTGATTTTGAGTCAGGAAGCATGCATAAACGTGCAGCGATATTGAAGCGGGCACCGCATGCTTGAACGACCGCTTTATTATCTATCAAGATGTAGGTTCTGCCTGCGTGCTTCTCTTCATTTATATTATGGCGAGCTGAGGATCAGGTTTATGCGGCTGATACTTCTTGGTCGAGTTTCAAAAATGCTCTTAAGTTATTCCACATTGTGAGAAGCGATCAAGCTGTCAATTTTGAGAGCCCATACACGAGAAAATATCCCAGAGCCGCTGCTGTCAATAAAAACTTCTGTCAACGAAATGACACGCGATGAGCAGATTGCCTGCAAAGATCGCAAGCAATCTGACTTCTGCGAGATCGCATCCCGCGTTCTCGCAGATGCCTTGTACGACAATCCGTGCTCACCCCTTCGCGAATTAATCGAGACCTTTTTCTGGGTGTCAAGAGTCTCTGTTCGAAATCGTCATTTCACGCGGCTCCAACCTGAAGAAAGAAATAACACGTTGTTGTGACTTATAACAAAACGGACAGTGCATAAACTGACGCCTACGCTTGGCAGTCACGGGTTACTTTGCTCAGACACTCGCTTAACAGCCGTGACGGCCCATCCCTGCTTCTGTTCTTTGTTCCACGGGAACCGGAACATCTTGTGCCCTTTATGGCTCGCATTAGAAGAACGCACCGCGGAGCATTGAACCGTTTTCACCATGAATACAGCACGGCCACCTCGCCTAGAAGAGCTCTTGATGCAGCTGGGCGAACTTTGACTAGTACCTGACGAACCAGAAGCGCCAAATCACGCGACGCCTCCTCTCAGATGACGAAACTTCCGGCTCAAGCACCGGCAGCCTACTTACTCTGCCAGACCAGCTCGCGACTCCAACTGTCTATAGGTGGCGCCACTCGTTTTCCAAAATGGCGGTTGTAGTGAGGGTCGGAAATGCGTGCTGGTATAGTTAAAGTAAAAAAAAACTTATAGTCTTAGAGATGCCAATGAAGTGTGCGTTCTACAGGCAAAAGCTACCCCGATTCCGCAGTACATTATTGAAACGATGGGAACCACAAAAATATAAATCTTAAAAACTTTCTCCAGGGCGCCTTTACTCCATGCAGTTTCCTTCATAGTGAACTTTCCGAGCCACTTAAGTTGATCAGCAACAAGAAAGCGCTTAAGTCCAAATTTTAAATTATTATCTTCACGTTGCGAGTGATACTCGTGTCGTTGCGCCAATATCAGTTTTATCTGCATTGAATATAGTTGTTTCGTAGCTCTTTGTTTTTCATCAGTACACCAGAAAGACTGGCATTGTGATGATACTGCCTGATGCCAAGTAGAAACAGTGTGTCTGGATAAGAAAAAAGGATTACTATTTAGTCTTGTTAAATGGCTAACAATAAGACCATAAGATCGGATGTAAGTAATGTGTGTGACTGTCTGCACTTGCCAGGAAATTAACAGCAGTCCAAAATCAAAACTCATCAGCTGTTGCTGCGGCAATCTGTCCAGGACAAGCTGAAGAAGCAGGACCTGGACCGTGCTGCCCAGACCTTGCTCGAGTAGCCATGGGACGGCAAACACCTCTAGATTGAATAAATGAACAGAGACGACAGTCGTTGAGGTGTGCCTCGGTCGACCTGGCAACAGTATCATTGTGCTAAACTCATCAGCAGCTTGGGGGAAGGGGGGGAAGAGGGGGAGGGGAAAAGGGGGGAGGGGGGAGGGGGGAGGGGGGGGTTGCCGAACCAGGCTGCTCTGGGGGAGCTGAGTAAGTTAGGTTCTGTACAGCCCCGCTTGGAACTTGCTGGGGGCCTCATGGGGACACTCTCGACTAGAATCAACAAAGGCGGCATTAGTGGTAGGTCAGCCTCAGAGAGTATCAAACTGCCAAACTCACCAACAGCTGCGGTCACTGTAGAGACCGGCGACCGTCGAGGCCAGAGAGGAACGAACACACACACGCGCCTGGTTCGGGTGGAACGAAACAAGTAACTTCCTCTGCCTCTTTACTCTTTCATATATATACAACCTAATGGTAGCGACACCTACCACAACATCCCCCTTTCTCAGAGACATCACTCGTGGATGGGCACATCGGGACACACGACCTCCCTACGAGTTCAGCCTCTTTGGAGCTAATACTCGACGGCCAGATCTCGTGCGTCGGGGAGTGGGGATCCAAACATTCGCTGGTGCCTGACTCGCATCAGCTCTCGGACTTGCCCTTGCCTCTGCGAGAGCTTCCTCAGCAGAAGGCAGCGGAGAGGGAGCCGTAACCAGTATTCGTTGTTCAGAATCTTGGGGTTGCAGGCCCTTGGCTTCATCAGCGGCAGGAACCGGCAGAACTGGAGCTGGCAGGCCGGGAACTGGCTGCGTAGGTTGGCTCCCGAAAGGAACCAGGTGTCGCCGATTTCTCTGCAATACACACCGCGGGGTTTCGGCGACGTAAGAGCGTGGGCGTTGCGCTCGGCTAAGCACTTGACCAGGGCACTGTGCGTCGGTCACCCACACATCTTCGCCAGGTGAAAGTTCCCTGAGCTCGCGCACTCCATGACGACGGTTGAAGTCGGAAGCTTGGCGTAGCTTCGCCGCGCTGTCCCGCTCCAGAAAGACCTGTGACTTCGACCATGCTGGCAGGAGTTTCTCGGCAGCCTTGTGTATTTGAGCCCGGAGCTGTCGACCCATTAGCAGCTGAGCAGGGCTAAAACCCAAGATGCCAGGTGTATCCCTATAGACGAGAAGTGACAAGAATGGATCGTCGCCTTTAACCAAAAGGTCCTTCACTGTCCGGACTGTACGCTCCACTTCTCCGTTTGACTGCGGAAATTCAGGACTGCTAGTGACATGCTTAAATCCGTAGTCTTCCGCGAATATGGCGAAGTCGTGGGAGGCAGACTCTGGTCTGTCGTCACTTCGCAGTAACTCATGGGTCCCGAAACGCGTCATGACACTTTTTACTGCCGATATCAGGGCTTGACTTGACGTGCTTCGCAGTGTCATTACTTCGGGATATCGTGAGTGATAGTCCACCATCAGTAGAAAATCTTGGCCGTTCAAGTAGAATAAATCGACTCCTACCTGTTGCCATGGTAGCTCTGTTGGAGGCGACGTCATGAGAGGTTCAGCCCGCTGTACCCTCGTCGATGCACAGCGTTCGCACTTCTCGACCATGGTTTTGATTTGATCGCCGATACTGGGTCACCACACCGAGTCTCGAGCCCGTGCCTTGCATCGGTTGACTCCTTGGTGTCCCTCGTGAATGGCCTGTAGGACCTCAGGTCGCAGCGATGCAGGAATAACGAGGCGTCCTCCTTTGAGAAGCACACCGTCACAAACGGTTAGTTCCCCGCGGTAGTTCCAGTACTTCATTAGGTGACATGGAACCTTGGTCTTCTGAGGCCAACCTTGGTCACAGAACTTTGCCAGTGCTGTGCACTCGCCATGTTTTGACTGTTGTCGACGAACCACCTCGAGGCTGACGGGCGCACCTTCTTGGATTCCGTGAACCACGCTTTGGACGTACAGCTCTAGGCTGTCGCAGGTTGATGAAGCTGTTCGGCTCAACGGCGCTTGGTACAGGGTGTCGGCCGTTGCCAGGAGCTTCCCAGGAACGTATAAGATCTGGTACTGATAGCGCATCAACTTTATCCTCAGTCGCTGAACTCGTGGAGGAAGAAGGTCTACGCCCATGTCGCCAAGCAACGCAGTCAAGGGCTGGTGATCGGTTTCCACTGCAAACCGCAGTCCCCGGACGTACTCATCGAAGCGACACACGGCCCATGTCATGCCAAAGTCTCTTTTTCGGTCTGGCTGTACCTCTGCTCGGTCGCAGTAAGTGACCGTGAAGCAAAAGCCACCACCCGACGCTCGCCTGACGGTTGGTCCTGGAGCAGGACTGCACCAAGACTGAAAGAGCTGGAATCAGCAAACACTATGGTCGGGTGCTCCGGATTGTAGCAGGCCATACAAATGCCTAAAGAGAGCAGAGTCTTCAACTTGAGGAAGGCAGCCTGCTGGCTTGGTCCTTAGACCCACGCATTCTTCTTGCTCAGCAATTCTCGAATAGGTGCCGTGACGGCAGACAGATGTGGCAAAAACCTACCTACGTGGTTGACCATGCCAACAGTCTGCGGACACCTCCGACGTCGACCGGTGGCTCCATGTGCTGTACAGACTCCACCTTCTCAGGGTCTGGCATAATGCCATTCTGGCTGACGACCACGCCAAGAAACTTTACACTGGTGACGCCAAACTTTTACTTGGACCTGTTCAGAGTCAGACCTGTTTTCTTTAAGCGGTCGAGAGCTCTGTGAGACGCTTGTCGTGTTACACACCGTCTCGGCCAAAAACGAGAATATCATCAATCATATTGACAACCCCATCTTGGCCCTCCAGAATGTACGACATCTGGCGTTGAAAATGTTCCGGCGCAGAGGTAATCCCGAAAGGCAACCGGCAAAAGCAGAACCGTCCGAACGGGGTAATTACGTTGTAAGTTCCTGGGACTCACTTCACAGCTTCACTTGGTGAAAACTTGACGTGGCGTCGAGCTTGGAGAAGACTCGCGCCTCGCCCAGAAGTCCAAGCACTTGATCCACTGTCGGCAGGATGTGACGTTCACGAAGCATTGCCCGGTTCAGTCGAGTCAGGTCCACGCATACGCGGTAGCTTCCCGAAGCTTTCGGCACCATTACCATGCCTGCGCACCACGGTGTCGGTTTCGTTACTCTTCGGATTACGCCTTGGGTCTCCATCTTGTCTAGTTCAGACTTTACGACATCGCGTAGTGGAATGGGGACCCTTCGCGGGACGTGCAGCGAGTACGGTACCGCGTTCGGCTGAAGACGAATTGTGTACTGCTCCCGAACTTCTCCGAGACACTGAAAGAGCTGTGTCGACAAAGTCCCGTCGAGCTCACTAGGACAGCTTTTGGCAGAAGACTCCGGAAGGTGATCCACAAACTTGACCTCGCCCAACACCTGAATAGCCGGAAATCCCAACAAGGGAACAACTTGCGAACGCACCACATAGAGCTTCCTGCTTGACGCGCTTGGTTTTCCATTCCAAGGCCGCGATGAACGCTCCTAGCACGTCCAACGGTTGACCGGCAGGTCCTGTCAACTCCCCTTCTTGGGGCTCCAGGCGAGCTGGTATCCCCGAAAACGTACTGGGGACGACGGTGACCTCCGCTCCGCTCTCAACCTTGACGCTCAGCAGTGCGTCGTTGACCTTCACGTCTACAAACTTCGCTCTAGCCTTGGACGGAGAACGGACGGAACCAAGCCCCAGACAGCTGCGAAGTGGCCCTTCTTGTGGCACTTTTTGCATTGCGCACGGTTAGCAGGGCACTCTGAGCGCGGATGCGGAGAACGTCCGCATAAGCCACATGAAGATGCACTCGCTGCGTCACCGCTTGCTTGCTTCGACCTTGGCAGGCAGTTCTTCGCAACTTTTGCCGCGTCAATGTTTAACGCTTTTGCTTCTGCTGAAGCTGCCATGGCTGTGGATGCCGACGAGTCCCGCAGCTTCCGTTCCCTCTCTGCGTCCTCATATTGGCGAACTTGAATGAGCGCTTCGTCCAACGCAAGCTTCGTGTTTCGGCACAGTCTGTCTGAAAGCTTTGTGTCTTGCAAGCCTACCACAAAACGGTTGCGAATTAGCCGCTCCTCCACTTCTCGCGACGGGAAGTTACATTTTCTTGCATGTTGCTGAGCGTCGTAAAAAATGAGTCAGCTGACTCACTCGCTTGCTGCGACCGTCTGTGGAAGCGTGCGCTCTCGTGGAGCTCGTTGACTGGGTGAACGAAGTACGCGTTGAACTTCGCAGCAGTGAGATTGTCGTTGTCGACGTCTGAATCGCCGACGTGTAACGAAGTCAGGACGTCCCGCGCTTGCGGCCCCATGGAGTATAGTAGGGTCCGAACACGGACTTTGTCGCTGGCGGCGTAGAGCACTGACGCGTAGACGTAGTCATCAAACTGCTGATGCCACTGTTTCCATTTTCCGGGGTTGCTGAAGTCAAACTGGAGCGGTGCTCGCCAGCACCGCTCCAGTTTTCAAGCGCCAGCACCAGTCTCCTCCGAGGCTGGTGCTGGCGCTTGAAAAGATAAAAGGCGGTTGCCGCTTACTCCTGACACCATGTAGAGACCGGCGACCGTCGAGGGCAGAGAGGAACGAACACACACACGTGCCTGGTCCGGGTGGAACGAAACAAGTAACTTCCTCTGCCTCTTTACTCTTTCATATATACAACCTAATGGTAGCGACACCTACCACAACAGTCACTGCAGCAGATTTCCCCGAGGGAAAAGCTCCGCTTGAACCTTACTGGGGACCCTTGGGAGGACACGCACTTCTAGAATGGACAGAGGTGGCACTAGTGGTAGGTGTGCCTCGGTCGACCACGACACAGTATCGGACAGCCAAACTAAAGAGCAGCTGCGGTTGCTGCGGCAGTTTGTCCTGGGGTTAGACTGACTGAAAAAGGTTATACTTTAACCAAGTTTGAATAAAAACAAAATACCTTACGTTTCGGGAGCAGCTCGGTCCCTTGGTCGCGGGTGGCCACGGGTGACTATGGGTTGGGCGAGAGTTCTTCGTCATCTTCCTCCATATCATCTTAATTATCTTCACCTCCAGCAAGAATATCCAGCCTTGGAACCCGGTTTGGAAGGTTGCGCCCGTGTTTTTCTGTGAAGCGACGCGGTCCTGAGACATATACGCTTGGGGAGAGTACCCAATGATCTGTTGACGTTTTCATTTGTCGTTTGTATATACCAAGATTCCAGGTGCAGACGTCTACGCCAGCGTTTTTGTGTGGCCACAATCTTGCTATTGTCGAAGGAGACGCTGTGACCAAGTTTTTCGGCGTGTCCTGGGCATGTTTCCGAACTGTGGGCATTGCCTTGAGGTGTATTATTCAGGTCTTGCTGGGGTTGCCTCGGCAACTTTAGAGAGACTACTAAAACAAATAAATGGAACTGCATTTTGTAAAAGAGGCATCCGAAATCAACAGTTTGCGCATCGAATTTGCATTGTAAAACTGATGCAGCGCGTTTTATTGAAGAAAAAAAAGTGGTTTGTGAGATGTTGTACTTACCACTTACATTCACAGTTCCCTTGCAGTGGTGGCTTGCTCTCTTGGTTGACGGTAACGAAAAAAGGAATAGAGCATCTTTCCTCAATTTTTCGCTCTCCTATGTCTTACATGATTAGTGTTTTGCATTGGTCGATACTGAAGTGGTCCTGTAATAAATTGAAGAGATCGGATTTTAGCCGAGAGCACATCATGGAACGCCACCTCCAACCCCCCTTTCTGCAGATCCTAAGTTAGCCTGCCAAAGACCTGTACGTGAAGTTTACGCTGGCAAAACTGCTGGTGCGAGTGTGCGGTTGATCTCAAACGTTTCACTTGCTTGCGTTTTCGTTGCAGTAAGACTACGAGCGAAGGAGACCCTATTGACGCTACGAGAGCGAACGCACTTTGAGCAGGCTAAGCACACATGCTCGTCCAGTAAGAGCGTCGTCAGAGAAAACACACTCCTGCTTGTCGCAGTGGCTGCGCTCGCACTTATATTGAAACGGAGTATAGATACATCCACATGCTCGGGTCCGCAGCCGCGGTAGCGTTGCAAGCTATGTGTGCGAAACAAAGTATGGTATGCGAGCACGTATGCAACACTTGAGGAGAGCGCGTACTCCGCACGCACCCGTAATTGGGAGCGACGCGGATGCCACGAGCACGAGCAGGAACAGGCCGTATTGAACGACTTAAGGCGCCTACGCACAGTTGTGTTTTTAAACGTTTCACTGTGTTGCGACTTCGAAAACGCACGACATCCATACTCCTTTTGTCGCGTGCCAAGCAATTCCTTCAATTGGATTTCACGCTTTATACAAAGCATAAATGTGCCGTTGACTCACTTCCGTTCCTCGACGCAACGCAGTCAAACGCTCTCAAAAGCAACTGTGCGTAGGGGCCTTTACTTCCACGGCACGGGCCTCCGTGCTTGCCAAGTTGACAATGTTGTGCTCGCTAATATATCACTCGCGTTTATGGTGCAATGGAGTGCATAACTCACTCTAAACAGCTGTCTTTTTGCAAGCTGGTGAGCTTTATACGAAGCACCCACCTCGCATAACATTGCGGCTCCCGTCGGGTTGAAAATCTCTTCGACTGGTTCGGTGAAGCAAGATCTTCCTCTGAGGCTCATTTTCCTTTCCAGAGGGAACACTGAAAAGCTTTCCGGACGACTTTTTTTACAGACGCAGCGGCCCGTCAGCTGTGGCGTGGCAACGTCTTGGGAAATTCATGGCATCTCCGTAGCGCCGTCTTTCCTGCACAGCACGTTGATCCCGCTCGTCACGTGACTGAATTCGGCGAATAGCGACGCCGCGCGTTCGAGGCGCGCGCCGCACTCAAAATCAGGGGAACGTACGCCGGGGCGCGTGCAACGTCTACTTTCCTGCACGGCGCTTGATACGGCTCCTCACGCCCTATTGAAAAAAAAAAAAAACAGCATAAAAATCGAACTGGCTAAGCAGGTAACTAAGCTGGTCAATCTGGTCAATGTAATAGTCAAACTGGTTTAACTGGCAATCACGCTGGTTTAAGCTGGGCAAGATAGAATTTAAGCTGGTCAGCCTGGTTTAAGTAAAAACCACCACGGTCTAACTATAATATGGTTTTAGATTCAAGCTGGTGTAGCTGGGAGCCAGTCTGGTCCTAACTAATCAAACTGGTTTTCCATGGAGCCAATGTGGTCAAGCTGGGAGACAAGCTGCTCATGCTGGGAGACAAGCTGGTGAATCTGGTCGAACTAATAATCGTGGTGGTCAAGCTGGTCATGCTGGGAGCACGCACGCCGAGGGGGGCTAGAGATAGCTGAACTAGCATTGCTGGGAGCGCGCGCGCCAAGGTCGGCTTAGGCTGGAACGAGGCCACTTCCTGTTCTTCGTCCTCTCGCTTTTGGTAGACGACCGGGCGCGTCAGGCGCGCTGCGAGCTACATTTGTGTGCGAGAAACGAGAGAGAGAGTGTGTGTGTGGTAAGAGCGGAGAATTTGAGACGCGTTTGACTATGTTAGTCAGATTTTCGAAGGGACGGCTGTGTGCGCGTTGCTCGGAGACTACTTGAACGACGGTGCAAGCGAAGCTGGTTTTGTGGAGACAGCGAGCGGCAGTTCGTTCAGTGCGGGAAGATGTCGGACGTCCCGACTGAGGCGTTGCTTCGTGTCTTCGAGCGTGTGTGTGCTCGTGAATGACGGTGGTGCCGAGCAGTATTGCCAATGCCCTCCACGCCACACGGATTTCCTCGCCTCTGCCGACCACGCAAGTTGCCGCTTCGCCCCCATCACTGGCGGGACCCAGGATCGCTCCTCTCATCCGTGTAGTATTTTCTTTTGCTATTGCCTGTTTTGGCGTGTGTCTAGTATCTTTCGTGTTGAAACATAAGCAATCTGGTTTTATTAACATTGTGTAGCGTTGCACCGAGAACCACTGTCTGTGCGTCGGTTAGTACTGTGTCAGCGCCGAGGATATGTAGCATCTGAGTTCATGTGAGGCGGCCGCAAGTACGAAAATAACAAATTGGATGCCGAATTGGCTTTTCTCAACAGCTTGGCTTGTTTATCCTGTGTATTAATGTAAACAGGTTAAACTGGTTGGGAAGTCTACCAGCATGACCAGTACAACCAGCATGACCAGCATGCCAAATTGGGCGTGCTGGGGCAATAACCCAGCTTGAAGTTGCGACCAGATCAGCCATCATGACCAGCATGCCAAACTGGGCATGCTAAGGCAATAACCCAGCTTGAAGCTGGGACCAGATCAACCATCATGACCAGTGTGATCAGATCAACCAGCATGACCAGCATACCAAGCTGGGCATGCTGAGGCAATAACCCAGCTTGTAGCTGGGACCAGCTCAGCTGATATTTCAATAGGGCGTGATCGGATCTCGGCGAATAGCGGCGCGGCGGCAGGTGGAAAACAGACGCGCAACTCTGGCTCCCGTAGGGAGCCTATACAGGAACTTTAAGGTTTATATATCGCAAGCGCCACCTGAGGGGAAGGGCTGTCGGCGGATTTCGGCGTAATCTTCCTATGCTCTAAGTACAGTACTGAGTACTATACTGCTTTCTGTTTTTTTAACAGACAGTTTAACTTCTGTCTCCTTCAAAGCAAGGACGGCGAGTTCTAGGAACGAGGCATTACTGTCGTGGCGGTATTCTTTACGAGGGAGAGACGAGAAAACATACATCGCATCCATTAGTTATAAGAGGGTGTAAAGAAGGGTCTCCCTAGTTGGTGTTACGTATTAGCGGATGGTTGGAGATGCAATGATGGTGACCCTGGCGTCCCCTCGCAGGCATCTGCTCGTTGGCCAAGGTGATCCTGTCCATGGAGACCGGCACCATCCCGAGCAACCTGCACTTCAACGAGCCAAACCCGGGCATCCCGTCGCTGAAAGACGGAAGCATTCGGGTGGTGGACCGCCACACGCCCTTCCCGGGGGGCCTGGTCGGGGTCAACTCCTTCGGCTTTGGGGGCGCCAATGTGCACACCATCCTGGAGGCCAACCCGGGCCCCCACGTGGACTCCCTCCCCCGGGAGAAGCCCCAGCTGCCCCGGCTGGTGCTGCTGGCAGGGAGGACCCAGGAGTCGCTCACGGTGCGGTTTTCCGACGTCCTCTGGTGTCTTGGGCTACGACGCAGGGTGTCCACCGACCTGGGTAACCTGAAAAACTTGGGATCGGTGGCGTTGCCAGAAAGTGTTCTCGGCGGAAGAGCTAGGATTCTGCTTCGGAGGGCCGCCTTGGCCAGGGGGATAAAAACGAGGATGGAGCAAATCTTAAGAGCTGGCATCGAATGAGAAAGAATGCGAAAGAAAGGAGAGCGGGCGAAAGTTTAGGTGCATTCATTTTGACACGATGGCCTGGAGTTATGCGAGCGCTTCTCAGCTTCCTTTATTTTTATACAATATGCGCAATGTTTTTTATGCAAACTAGAGCTAAAAAGCAGCTTGGTAGACCCATTGGAAGTGACGTTGTGCTGCTTCCTTGTGTATATTAAAGCGTTGCCAGTAATAAGGTGCTATCGGGACCCGATGTCCACGTCGTTTGTTATTCCTACGTGGCCGAAATGCCCGGGACATTTTTCTCTAGATTATTGTGAGTTCTGGCTCTCAGGGCTCTTGCATAGACAAGAATGCTCACGGCGGACCCGTGTCCCATCGCAGGCCACCTTGGACCGGCTGGAGGCGGACGGACCACTGCCGGAGCCAGCCTACGCCCTGCTCAACCGTGTCGGGCAGCCCAGCGTCACCCAGTTCCCGTTCCGCGGCTACTCCGTGGTGGCCATGGATGGGTCCCGGGAGCCCATCAGGGGGATTGAGGTGGGTCCCAGCCTTTCTCCAGCCTCCATAGCTCAGGCACCACAGCCCCTGCACTATTGCGTCGTGGGCGGCGTTCTTCAAGGGACATGTCTATCGCACTTTTCTCGAGATTGAGGCTAGCATCGAACGTGCGCTCCAGTACCTGTGGAATTTGTGTGAATATAAAACCCACTCTCAAGCTGCAAATTATTTTCTCTTGGAATTGGGTTGTCGTAAGTTACATTTCTGTAAAAATAGAGGCACGCATGAGGCCCGTCACAAGGTCGGTGCACAAGGCGTGCTCTGCAAGGCATGTACAAAGCTTTTGCAAGGCTTATGCAAGGCATGTGCATGGCATGTACAAGGCATGTGCGTGACATGTGCATGGCATGTACAAGGCATTTGCATGGTATGTACAAGGCATTGCACTACTTGTACGATGCATGTGCCATGAATGCACAAGGCATTTAAAAGGCCTCTGTAAGAGCTTCGTCAGAGCCTTCTGTTTTATAGTGGTATCCGTTAGTGCCCCTTCCCGGTAAAAAGTGCTCATTTACGAACGCAAAACACCCAATCCGCAGCAGAGGCACTTCTCCCCCTCTCCTCGTTGTTCCTCACAAAAGGCAAGGCTCTCTCTCGCCCCCCCCCCCCTTCCCCCCTGTGGGCCTTCGCTGTTCCAAAAAAACCCACGTGATCACAGAAAGAGCGCTCTTCACGTCCTCATCGTTCTGCTACATCCACACGCCCTCCCGCAACGCCCTCTCTTCCTCCCCCACTCCTCTAGCAGCTACTGTTGCGAAACGCCCACGAGGTCGCGCGGTCCGGACACGCTACCTCGCCTCCCCCCCCCCCCCCCCACACACACACACACACACTGCCGCAAAGTGGAGAGTTGGGTCAGTTGGTTCATGGTTCTTTTAATAATTAAAGCGCCGAAAAGGACAAGGACAAAGAAGTTGGTAAAACGGATGGCGGAAGAAGCCACCCCTGAGGAGAAGAAAAGGTGCGTCGCCGATGGCGTCGACCTGCCAGGTCAATCGATGAAAGGATGGAATAACATGCACATCATCGACTACTTCAAGGACAACGACCTGAAGCTGCGAACTTTCGATAGGGAAGGTGGCTTTGTGGTTGTGACGCGGGACGTGTTTGCTGAAAGGTCAGAACAAGTAATCCTCAAGAACTTCGAAAAAGTGAGCCCGGGTACTTGTCTAAAGTTAAGGCCCGCGCAAAGGAGCTTTCTGGTGATTTGAACTTGGCGGGGTTGCAAAAACCCGTGCAATCTGCTACCGGTCTACATCTGAACATTTTCTTTTCTGCCAAAACGCATAAAAGGGGGAACCCCTTTAGAGCGATTATAACGGAAGGGGGCTCCTGGCAGGCAGACTTTTCTAGGTTCCTCAGCAAGCACTTGTCAACATTGAAGCTGTACGATCCTTTTTTGGTGCGAAACTTGGAGTGTGCTATTGAATTTCTGGAAGAAGGAGCGCGGGGATTTCAAAGTGCCTTTTCGTCGGATGCTGAAGATTTTTATTCTGTACCGCATGAGCCAGTCTTTTCTGCGGCTAGGAAATGTATCGAAAAAAAACGAAGAGGTGACGTTTTGTTCCTTCTGTGCCATTAGCGTTGATAGTATTATTGAACTTATATCTTTTTATCTACGCACACGTATGTTTCGTTTGAAGGGGACTTGTACGTTCAGAAGAAGGGCATTTGCATTGGGTCGCGTGTGGCGCCGGTTGTGTGTGTGACATTTTTCGAAGCAGTTGCGACAACGCCATCCTAGAGGAGCTGAGATGCGAAGGCAAAAACATTATATTGAGATACGTAGATGATTTTCTTATTTTTAGTGAGGCACCTGAGGCATCCTTGGCAGATGCTGTATCTGCGAGTATGCGTATCTTCGGTGCTTGCGGGGGCGGTTTGACTTTTACCTTTGACACACCCACTGATGGGAAGTTACAATTTTTAGACATCAAACTAAGTTTTTTTAGGAGACCACATATGTTGGACTTATGAGCCGAGATCCAAAAAAGCGATCCTGCCATTTTAGTCGGCTTACTCTAAGTTAGTAAAAAGGGGCATAGCCAAAACGTGCTTGGAGGCCATTCTCAAGAAGTCTTGCGAGCATTCCGTTAAGGAAACTTTCGCACGTCAGATCACAAAACTGACAGAGGCCGGCTTTCCGCAAAGGTGCTTAACTGAGTTTGCTGAAGGCCTGGTAAAAAAGATAAAAGGAACGGGAAAACCCGCCCTCGAGAGACCCATATGAGGCCAGCGGTTATTCCATACCTACACTTAGGGTCACATAATTTAAAGAAAGTGACCCAGCGTTTCAACGTACCTGTGGTTTTCTCAGCGCCCAATCGGATGGTCCGACTTTGCCATAAAATCAATTGTCCCGATCAACAGACTGATCTTTGCAGTAAAAACCACAAAACAAAATTTGCCAAGTGTGCCCCAGGAGTTGTATATGAAATCCCGCTGGGTTGCGGCGCTGTGTACATTGGCCAGACGGGCAGATGTGTGAATGACCGCGCCCGCGAGCATGCGGCTGCCACTAGAGACAGCCCCTCTAGCCATCTCGCCATTCATTGTAATAGATGCGCGTGTACGCCGGTGCTACATGACATTAAAATTTTGGCTCGTTATCGCAACCGAACAAGCAGAGAGGTGCACGAGGCGTTTGCAACTAGGGATACGGGCGTTGAGTGCATGTATAAGTGAAGCGTCAATCGGCCTGTCAAAGAGTGAGCTTGAATACTTTGAGAAGCATTGCGAGGGACATGCTGATGACTAGCAGGGTTCTGGGGCCTATAAATGCATCTACTTTTCAAAATGAACAACAGTTGCGCCTTGTGCCGTTCCACTTCTTTGTCCTTGTCTTGTTCGGCGCTTTTAATTATATAAAGATCCCCACTGCCGCCGCCCAGGCTCCGTTGTCGCGTCTTTCACGCCTCTACGGAACAGTTTGCCGACGTTCTTTCGCTTTTTCTACCGCAGGTGCAGTCACAGGCGCCACCGTTCTAAAAGAGCGTTTTAGCCAAAACAAAAAAGCGCGTCTCCGCATTCTCTAACACGTGCAACATCTCGCACAATCGTTCCATTAATGTACACGTCTCCTCACACACGTCTGCTACATCAGTTCCGTTGAAAGCAAAGTGCCTATGGCAAACATGCTACAGCTCACTAGCTGAAGGTGAATCTCCTTCGACGTGGCTTTCCACAACCCGGCAGCTACGCCTCTCAATCGCAGCACGCCTTGTGTGGTCGTTAGCCATTTCCTTTTTGTCCCCTACCGCACACAAACTGCGTGTGTATCCTGACTTTTGCCCCTTTCTCCCACGGTACAGCGTGCCCCGTCTGAGAAGCGGCCGCTCTGGTTTGTCTTGACGGGGATGGGCTGCCAGTGGAACGGCATGGCCCGCCAGATGATGCAGTTCGACGTGTTTGCCAACTCCATCCGGCGCTCTCACAAGCTCCTGGTGCCCTTCGGCATCGACCTCATAGACCTGATCACCAGCGACAACGCCAAAAACCAAACGATGGTGTCTCCCTTTGTCTCCATCGCCGCAGTGCAGGTGAGCCGCGGTAGAGAACCCAAATTTAAGAAGAAGCTCGGGGCGGTTTTCCTGTAGCAACCCAGATTAAACACAATTTCGGAATACCCAGGTTTCACTCTTTACGGCGCGTGCTATTTATTAATTCTAAATACGGAATGGCTATTGAGAAAGTGGCAAATGAAGGTGATGTTAAATTCGATATTCGAATTTCGCCCCATTGCCGAGTGGGGCGACGTGGGTTTCGTTCGATTTTCAACTTACACTTTTCTGCAGCACCGGTGTAGGGTGGTGCGGGTAAATGGATCGAGCCCACCATGTGTCGCAGTGTTTTACGCATATCTTTCTGATTTGCTGGCATGAGCTTATAAGCAGCATTCATATCGTATAACCAAATTCATTGTAGCCTGTTGGAAACAATTGCTCTACTGGGTCTCATATTGCCCCATGTTACAACATCTAACATCACCTTTTGAGTCTTGCTTTCGGATCAAAGTTAAAACTTTAACATCTTCAGAAAAAAACAAATATTGCAAACACCCCCTCCCCCTCCATCCTTCCCTTTCCCAAATTTCTCTTGGGCAACTCTCTGTTTATGGAGAAAACAAAATACAACAATTTTTCAGGGAGAAAAATATCTTGTTTTTCTTGAAATGGCAAATTTGAGGTGAACCAAATAGATGGGGGCTATGCTTTGCCTGTAACATATCACATCCGTTCGTGACGTGGAAATGCCCCCAAGCCAAACTCATAAATTCACCCCTTGAGTAGAGCTGCACCAGGAAAGTAAAGACGGGCGCAGAACATGGCAAATCGTAAGCGCCGACATCGGTGGTCGCGAGATAAACAGATAGAGTGAGGGAAATGCGAGGAAAGAAAGGAGACGATAGGTTAGACGTGTTCGTTTTCTCACCGCGAGTGGTAGAGTGCTCGTCATCTGTATCTGTTATTGTACAATGTACGATGCCAGTATTTTCGAAGTGGTGTTTTATCGCCTGTTCTTGTACACTACAGCATCACCAGCAATATGGGCCCCCCGCGACCACCGACGTCCGCGTCTATGCCCCTCCGTTCCGAAGCGACTGAAATACGTGGGACCTTTTCCTTTAGACACCTATATGTTACCTCTGTGAGCCGAACGCGTCTGTTTTCAGTCTTCTCGGGCGCGGTTGGCAGGGCGTGGGACGTTGCGCTTTCCTGTAGGTGGCGCTGGTGTCCATGCTGATGGAAGCCGGGGTGGAGCCGGACGGCATTGTGGGTCACTCGTTGGGAGAGATCGGCTGCGCCTTTGCTGACGGATGCTTGACGGCCGAGCAGGCGGTGCTGTGCGCCTACTGGAGGGGGCGCTGCTCGGAGCTGGGCAACCTGCCCAAGGGGGCCATGGCTGCCGTCGGTCAGTCTACCCTTCTCGGCGCGGGTCGTTGTCTGCCGGTCGTCCCGTCTGGACGTGGGCTTTCTGTGTGTTGTCGAGGCTGCTGGCAACTCCCTTAAGTCTAAATACACTGATGCCTCGTTAGTAATACTCAAATAGTGGATTCTGAGTTCGAAGCGAATTCGAAGCAAAAAGTGGTTTTCGCCGAATATTTTCTAGCGAAATGACGAATGGTTTCTCTGAGCCTTTCGCCACCGTGCACCGTGCCTAAACGAAAATTCGGATGACCCCGCAAGGGTTGTTCCTAACGTTCCACTTGTCCGCTACTGAGCTCAGTTAATTTTAGTATAGCTATATTTATGAACGGTGACATAAGTAAACGACAAAATTGTTGCAGCTACCCTAATCGACGGGGTGTATAGATCTGCTTGCTACGTGCAAATATTCTCTCGTTAGTATGAGCTTGACAAAGAAACAACCAAACATGCAGGAATGATGAACGTAGGTTGTCAAGACATCGCTGCCTAAGTTTTACTCTCGAATAATCGCTGCGGGTGGTCCCGTTGGGTGCGCTTCTTACCAGGCACCTGTGCACAGCGAAAATGCAACGAGTGATTCTCGGCAGTGCAAAGATGCTCGGTGTGAAGCGCACTCAACGGGGGCTAACTCAATGCGATCAATACTTTGAAAAGCATGAATGTCACAGTTCATATCGAAGCGACTATCGAATAGCGTATTATTTGAAACTAGTATTAGAAATTTTTAATAGTAGCGCAACACTGGTCGTTAGTACTTACTATGGACGCCTTTGTCCCCTCAAAAAAGCATTCATAATGCATGTGGTCCCTAATAACGAGACAGAAATACATATTTATCCAGTTCGCCCCCGAGAATGTTGTGTATATTTAGGAGCCTTCGTTTTCAGGTTAAGCCCATTATTTCCCGATATTTGCGCCACAAACATGATGTATAAAAAGCAAGTTGAATTCAATTTTTCCCCGATTTCAAAAAATGAATTTCACTATTTTCACATTTGTTGACCTTGCAGTGTGAAGCTCCAGATAGAACAGTGTTTAAGACGAGGCTAATAGGTCGCCTTCATTTTTTATGTTTTGCGTCATCTTTCTCGTCTCGGTGTCTTTTTTTGTAATCCTTCGCAAAACAGTTTAATCAAATAATTAGCGGAACTTGTTGAAAACGTGCTCGACAGCAGGAGATCGGAAGCTCTCAAGTTATATTTTCTGACGAAAAAGTGATTTTGCCGAAGGCTATTTGAGCGAGAAATTCACTCGAGCCACTTTTAAGAGCCGAGAAAGTACTTGAAAGTGGAGATCTTCTGATGCCATCAATTCATTACCGTTGAGCTACAGCAGGACTGGCGGCGATGGTCGCTAAAGGCAATAGCCGATTGCTCGAGAGCCGTTTTGTCAATGTTGTCCGAGAGCACCGACATGTTACTGAAGACCTGCAAGCTGTAGAATGTTTCGTGCCAAAATCTCTAGAAAATGGCACTGCGCTCCTGCAATGCCACGTCTCTGAAAAAGAAGTCGTTGTGGAAATTGGGAGAAATTCAAACGGTAGTAGCTGCTAGAAGTGAGCTGCCCTAACACGAGTATGGACTATCGGGCATTACGCTATTGCCTGGTACCCCAGACTACCGAATGCCGTGCTGACGTTGTTGTGCTTTGCAAACGGAAGTTGTTATGTTGAGGTAACGTTGTCAATAAACAGTGTATGTCCTCATCCAACCAATGATTGCTATCTCTACGGAGCCGTACTGGACATGGCCAGCGATCTCTTGCTCTAACCGGCGGGGTCTCTGTCCGGCCTCCCCCAGGCCTGACCTGGGAGCAGGCGAAGCAGCGTTGCCGCAATGGAGTCGTCCCGGCCTGCCACAACGCGGAGGACTCGGTGACGGTGTCCGGCCCGGCCGAGGCGGTGGCGGAGCTGGTGGCACAGCTCAAGGCAGAGAACGTGTTTGCCCACGAGGTGAACAGCCTGGGCGTGGCCTTCCACAGCCACTACGTGGATCCCGTCGGGCCGGTCCTGCAGGAGGTCCTCGAGAAGGTGGGGCCCGCTGTCCCTTGCGTGCTCCCGCGCACACCCACTGCCGTGCCCAAGTGTTCTCGTTACTTGGTTAAATTTTTTACAGCGAAGCTTTTTATTGCAAGTGTTCCGCAGATTTTTCGTGCGCGTGGCCAAAAACCTCTGGGCTCGCACCACCGCAAGCGCCGCACGCGCCTTGCGCGCACGTCTTCACTGTATAAGAGATTCGGACTAAATAACAAAAATAAAGCGTTCTCGAACTCGCGTGCAGATGCCATTTCTTTTGGGTTTTTGCTTTAGAACAGTTACTGCTGCAAACACCGGCACGTGCAGCGCATTTCCTGTATAAAACATCCTAAGTAAATACCCAAAATCAAGCGTTGCCGAACAAACTTGCATGATGCCATTTATTTTAGGCTTTTGCTTTAGAACAGTTACTGTTGCGCACGCAGGTACCTGCGGCGCGTGGGACACCATTTCCTGCTTTCTCCTTGATGCTTGGGTAACTTAGCAAGAGGTCTACAGCCGACCCCGGTTATTTCGAATTATTGTTTATATCAAAAATCCAAACATCCCCTTCAAAATCACATGAAATACTATAGGAGTAATGCGGTATCTTGGGCGAGTTGGTACTGCAACTTTGAGAACATAATACCGCTTCAAGATAGGTACGAAAGTCGTGTTGTTTCCTTCCTACGCTCGTCCCTGTCTTGAAGCGCTATTATGTTCTCAAACTGTAGCAGCATTGTCCTTTTGTATCGAACTCCTCTGGCAGGGACATTCCATATAGCGAATAAGCCCGGCTGCCCGTCGCTTTCACTACGTTCCGATTGCGCCGCTGGCGAGCACATCGCTTGCGTTGCGGGGCTGAAATTTTCACCCAGCGTGCAGGAAACACCCCGGCATGAGCTGCGCACCGGTGAAAAAGTGGCTGTCAAGCGGTTAACCTGCAACAGGCTATTCATTCTTTCTCGCGCGAGTTGAAACATGGTGGTGCCGATGTGCAAAGAACCCTCGAACACTTCTGGAAATCTCAACTAAATTCAAGTTTTGCAGTGTTTACGAAAACAAATCTATGCCCTGTCTCGGCCTAATGGTCGGTTTGGAGCACTGGCAGATGTAATTCACCCTTACGGTGAAAACATTGTTCCTCCACCTGGGGCGCCCGCTTGCACTGTCGTCGGCTCGACGTTGACGGTGCCCCGCCCCCTCTTAGGTGGTCCCCGAGGCCCGCCCCCGTACGGAGCGCTGGATCAGCTCGTCGGTGCCGGAGAGCCGCTGGGGGGAGCCGCTGGCCCGGAACTGCTCGGCGGCCTACCACGTGCACAACCTGGTCTCGCCCGTCCTCTTCCGGGAGGCCCTGGAGCACGTGCCCAAAGATGCCATCGTGGTCGAGATTGCGCCACACTGCCTGCTGCAGGCCATCCTGCGCCGGGCCCTGGGACCGGAGGTGGGTTTCTTTCTTTAATCTACGAGACGCCTGCCCGACTTTCTTTGTACCCAGGTATTGTAATCGCTACATATTGAACACCCGAAACTTGGAAACAAAATATTGAACAGACCTGCGTGTGTGGTGTCTCCTTTTTTTTTTTTTCTTTTTTTTTCTAAGATCTCTCGAGTGTTTGAGATGTCGAAAGTACACCGCATTCTTTGTTATTAACACGAAAGCATGAACTGTCCCATGGAGTGATCCGATGTCATCAGTTTGAAGCGCGCCAAACGGCACATTAAATCCTTTCTCCAAGGGAAGCCAGCTCCCAGCTATGAAACCACGCGGAAAGCCCAGGCAACGGCACCGAGTTTCCCCGATCCCAAAGGAGCGGAGTAAAGCTGATGGATTTCACCTTCGGTCCCACTGGCTGGCGCACGTCGACGAGGCTCTCGTTGGCCGCTGAGCACGTCAGTTTCAATGACCGCCGCCCCATGGCGCTCCGTGTCCGTGCCGCGAGCGCGCCTGTAACACGAAGCGTACAAGGTCAGAGCTGCGAGGCGAGCTGGGAGAGCGCTCGCACGGCCGCCGGAAATACGCCGCAAACGAAACAAGAGAGCGCAAGAACGGCACGCATGCTTTCGCATTCACAACACATAAGAAGTGCTTAGGTGTGCCTCGAGCCTTTTTTCTATCGATGTATTCACATTGATAGAACCATGAATACATTTACATTGATAGAAACATGAATACATTAACATGGATATATATGTGAGTACATCAATGTTAATTCATCAATTCACAATGATAGAAGCGTTTTTGCATAGGAATATCCGCAAAATAGATAACGTTTAAGGCTAGTTCAGTCAGCTCGACTGCTTAGGACAGAGTGCTTCGAGACCTCTTGCGATATGTTAAGACAAGAAAACAAGCTGGCAGGATCTATGAGGCGACCATGGAGCTGCATTTTACTAGAGCAAAGGTTTTGCAGTATTTTCGTGATCAAATATACATACTAACCAATATATGGTCGTTTATAACATTGTCAAAAGTTCTTCAAGCCAATGATTAAGAGAGAATGTGTAAAACCAGAAGTTTTTAGTGCTTTGCGGCTTCCCTATAGATTGTGCCAGTGTGCCGTGTCGTCAAGAGAGATTCCGAGAGGGCGCAATTCACTTGGTCGTTGGCAATCGCAAGTGTGCGAACAAGCCTTTACGCGGTTCACTTCCCGCACTTTTCTCTCGCAGGGTTGTGCGTAATTCGTCCAAGCCAGAAAGTACCGGATGTTGTATTCCCAGAATAAAGACATAACAATGTCGGCGCACGATTGAGGCGACGGAGAGGTCACCCTGCCGGCGCGTTTGTTCCGCAGGCAACCTGCCTGGGGCTAATGAAGCGGGACGTGCCGGACGTGCCGACCTTCTTCCTGACCTCGCTGGGCGAGCTGCACGCCTACGGGGTGCCCCTGCAGCCGGAGCCCCTGTTCCCCCGGGTGCCGTGGCCCGTGCCCAGGGGGACGCCCAACGTGGCTCACCTGGTCAGCTGGGACCACTCGGAGTCCTGGTCGGTGGCCACCTACAACGACTTCCCCACCTCGGCTCAAGTGGGTGTTGCTGCAACGCCCGCCGGGAAATGGCCGGTCTACGCACTTGCGTCTGGTTGCAACCAAGCGCGTTGCGCATCATTTTTCTCCCTGTTATTTTCGAAACGTTTTATTTTATATCAAAAGAAATAAGCTCTTGTTTTGCTTGACTGCATAGGGCGTATATTTAACCTGGAAAACCTGTAATGTTAGGGGATTTTGAGGCATCTGGACAAGTGCGGGAATGGTAGGAAAATCGTCCAAACATTTGTTAATTCTGAAAAAGAACTGAGGAAGGTGGCGCAGCGACACGCAACAAAGTGGGACGGTGTGGCTTGCGGTGTACGGATGGCCTTCGCGCCTTGCGACAGTTTTCCGAGGTAATATGGTGCAGCTTCAGCCACCACCCGACTCGACGGAATAAATAGGAACAGTCGAACATCCGCTAAAACTCCATCTCCTGCACATTCGTAACGATCGGGGAATTTTATCGAAATACTCGGCAGAGACCCGGTGAAGTCGCATAATTTCAGAGACGCTATTTGGTGGACACCCTGCCGTAATCACATGAAACGGTGGTGCGGGGAGGACAGGGAAAGAAAGAGACGTAGAGAGGAATAGAGAGTTATGTGTACGGAGGGCAGGCTTGCTGCCCGCACGAAGGCAAGCGGCGAGTCGAAAATGTGTTTCCGGTGGTCGGGCCGCTTTGTGGGGCAAGGCGCATAGCTTGTGAGGCGGTAGCTCGGCGGAATTGAATTCAGGTGTCCGGTTCTGTCTGTGGAGAGCTTGGGGCAGATTGTTCGAGGGCACGTCGCCGGCACTCTCCGCTGGGTACAGAATGGTTGTACGGCGAACTAGGCCGGTCAAATCTGGCCATCCACACCGGCGCAAAGCCGGTTTTTTGCGGCGAAAGAACAGACTGGACCCTTCAATGAGGCAGACGTGTAACTGCATTTACTATATTCAAAGTTTTGGAATATTTTGGTGAATATAATGTATGTATTACTGTCTACGAGAATTGGTCGTTTGTAACAGTGTCAAAAGTTTTTAAAGCCCGCAGTGAAAGAACGACTTGCATGAAAAACGAGAAACCATGCGCAAATCGAAAGCATGCTAAGACTACCCGATGAAATGCTCCAGACTGTCCTCTCGTAAGCGGTCCTAAGACTGCACAGCCTACTCGGTCCTTTTCAAATATATCCGTCGCCTTCTGACCGACTGTGATTCGGCAGCCATTTTCTCGGATTGGGTCGCCTAGATTTCGCTCGCGGGTTGAAATTGATTTCGCCCTTACCGTCCCACAGATCTCCGAGGAAGTGGCGGAGTTTGACCTAGAGGCCGGGGAGAACGACAGCTACCTGGCGGGGCACCAGATCGACGGGCGGGTGCTGTTCCCGGCCACTGGGTACATGGTGCTGGCCTGGAAGTCCCTGGCCAAGCGATCGGGCCGGCCTTACACCCAGGTGCCCGTCGTCTTCGAGGACGTCACCCTGCACAGGGCCATCATCCTTCCCAAAAGCGGTACGTCCACGCTACAGTGCAAAGCCGCTTTCGGCTCAAAATCTCTGCCGAAATATGTGCTCGCCACATTCGCAAGCTTTCGCCATATGCCTTTGTTTGCGCGGATCCCTCGAAGAGTGTTGGAACGCAACAGTCATGTAAAATCAACTTTTCGTTTTGCGTGTCCCGTCAATATTACCGCATTAGAATTCAACTACGGCACTCTCCGGCCTTTTCTAGACGGCCTGGTTACTAAACAACTTTATTTTTATTTACCTATTATTTCACAAGCTTCAAGAAAAGTGGATTCCCAAAATATTTTGCAGGCACCAAATTTCGCTATTTAAAGGGATGTGTATTAGTTAGGAAGGACAGTCAATTTTTTTGCAATATTTAGAAGTTCAAGATTTGCGAAAATTTGGTGCTAGTAAAAAAATTAGGTTGTTTATATTATTCTGTAATTTATAACTTTGTCCGTCCTATTTTTCACGACGCATAGTTAATCCCAGTGTGGCGATGTAAAAAAAAATGTTAGGAAATCTTTCTGTTTTTCTTACATTCCAATTCTGCATATAGTGGTTTGAGTGGTGCAAGATACTGTCTAACTGAGGACACGCATCACGGTAAATGCTGCGACACAATCCACCGGATTGTCGATTATTCACTGGCGACCAATGCTGCATGCGCGACTGCTGAGTGCGTGCTGACGGCGAGCGTCCGCAGTTCCTTTGCAGCGTGCATTTCTTATCATCAAGATTGCCGGTCTTAGCAGCCTATTAATGCGAGCTCGTACTGAGTCTGCGCTCTAAACATCGCCCTCAAATATGGCGTCCAGTGAATACCCCTTATTAGCACGTTCTTGAGCAGCTTATGCTTGAAATGTCTCCATCGTCCAGACGACGCAATTGAGGAAAAAGAAACAAGCAAGAACAAGAGTACCTCGGTACCTCGGTCTTACGGCTCTTAATTGCATGCATTTTCTGGTCGGCGCATCTGTTCGGACCTCCGTGGACGCTGGCTCGAACACCAACCCAAGAGGTCTCTCCGCTTCGACGCTCTAATATGTTCTGCGAGAACATTCAACTGCTCGGTCGGGCGTTGAGGCACGATACAAGTCTGTGAAGAGGCAGTTTCTAAGCAACACGTGTAGGGCAAGTGGCAAGCTCTCGATTATGTGGCCCACCCAGAAAACGGCTTGAAAAACAACAGTGTCTCCCGTAGAGAAAATGAGAAACCGAGCCCCTGAAGGGCTACCACTGGCCACTGACTGAAGTGGCCAGCGACTGAAGTGGCGCCGCTTACGACCAGGACAGGGAGAATACTTTATCCTGCAGCTGCGATGCGTATGATGTCCACGCACGTATCTTGCATCATAAATGATACGATCCATACCTATTTCCATTCAAAAATGGGGACCGAGGTAAAAAAATAAAAACGTGCTAGACTTCTTGACGAATTTTATGTCCCCATACATTCCGCAGCAGCAGCGTGACAGGGATGTTCAAGCGAAGTACATATAATTATCATTCGGCACATCCCAAAAACCCGACTATATATAAAAAACAGACAAAGGTCTGCACTACAAACAATTTAAACAACGCTGTTCAATAGTCGAAGTATTACTACCTAAATGAAAGATGTGCATAACGTTTCTCAACTCTCGAAGATTCGTGGTGTCCATGGTGACCATAATCCAAGTACCGCAGCCAATTCTGTTGTTTTTTTTTTTTTTCTTTACACACCCCACATATTTTATTTTTCTTTTTCTTTGTCTTTTTTGTTGTTGTGTAGGCCCAGTGCGTTTCATGGTGAACGTGATGCGCGTGTCGGGCGACTTCGAGGTGTGCGAGGCCGGCACGGTGGCCGCGAGCGGCCGCATCTTCCTGGCCGAGGACGGAAAAAAGCTCCTGGACCACGAGGCGCCCTCCGAGCCCCCGGTGACCGTGACCTTCGACCTCGACACCAAAGACATCTACAAAGAGCTGCGCCTCCGGGGGTACGAGTACTCCGGAAGCTTCCAGGGCATCCTGAAGGCCGACATCCAGCGTAAGTTGGACAGGGCTGTGATTGCCTACCACAAGTGTGCCTCGGGCAATCGTGAGCTGCACGGCACTTATCCAGTTTAGGTTATTGTTAAGACTGGTTCACACACTTGCGACTTCTTACGCCCGAGTGCATTACGACTTCTCGCGTTATCTTACGACTGAGAACATGCTTGCACGCCAGCACCATCTATGAGGTGGTAATGGAAATGCGTTTGACTGGAGCGAAGTTTTTCCGGTATTTGCGAGATTTGCGAGATCAAATGTACATACTATCGCCGAGAAACGCTTCTTTATAACATTGTCAAACTGTTTTAGAGCCAACAAGGAAAGTATGATGCGCGAAGAACCAAACTATTCAGGAATCACAAGCCTTTAATATGTCACGAGTCTGTTCTTTCATGAGATCACAAGAGGCTGAGACGCAGTAGGTTGTAAGCAGTGGTAAAAGTCCGAAGGAGCCTTTAAATAACCCGTGAAAAAGAAAAAAAAACACAATTTTAACAGTCTGGTTGGGACAGGCGTGTCAAAAAATAAGTTTAACGCAAAAAAAAAAACATTTATTTTTAACAACTTTACGGCGTGAGAGCGACTTAGTCGGCAGTCACCTCCGCTCCCTTTGTTTTCTCTCTCGGAATTTCGAGCGCGATCAGGAGAAATGGAGCGGCTTCACCTTCACGACCGAGATGGTCATTCCGGAATGACCCGTGATGTCATGGACTTCGCGTGCAGAATTTAAAATAAATCTCTCACCGTCAATATTAATCTAAATTTTATTTTTTCGCGTAAAATTAATTTTTTGACGCGCGTGCCTTAACCAGATTGTCTTTAAAAAAACATTTTTTAAATTTCGAAGGTTTTTAAGACGAGACGCTTCGTTAGATTTTTGACAATCTTTTGAAAATGGTAGCTTCTACTATTCCGTTGATCGGATGCCATTGTGTGCCCCTTGATGCAGACCCGTACGGCAAACTGAAGTGGGAGGACAACTGGGTGACCTTCCTGGACACCATGCTGCAGTTCAGCATTCTTGGCAACCCCGTGCGCTCTCTCAAACTGCCCGTCAGGATCCATTCGTGCAAGGTGGACCCGGCAGTCCATGCCAGGGTCGTCAGCGCAGTGGGAGATCAAGGTGGGGAGCTGAGCACAACACCGCCGTAGCTATATGCAACACCAGTAGCTTGGTGCAACACTGGCAGCTCTACTAAAATGTTCAAGAGGCGTAATTGGATGGGACTTATGAACAACAAATAACGCGAAGGACACAAAAGAACGAGAACACAAAGATGGGACTAATGCTAGTCTTGTCTTCGTGTTCTTGTTCTTGTCCTTCTCTGTCCTTCATGCTATATACTGTTCAAGGCTGGTCGCTTGGTGCAACCCCTCGGTGCAGCATATGGCAGCTAGGTGCGACGCCATGTGTCTCGGACCAATGTTGGACAACAACATGCAGGTATCCTACTCTGGCAATAAACCAGGTACAGTCCTCAAACTATCTTAATTAAAACATGCGGATAATTCAAACTAACATGCAGGTCCCACCCTGTGCGTCTCTATGGGAGGAAACTCCTTATAATTAAAACTTTGCTTGATCAAAACAACCTTTTGGGCCCCCTCAAGTTTAAATGAAGGAGATTTGACTGTATAGTAGGGGTGGGGGAGGGAGGCCTTCCTCCAGTCAGTTCGATATATTGTATGCGGTTCGCAACACTGTTAGCCCAAGAACGAGATCTGCACTACTTCAAATTTTACATTTAAGGCTATTGGTAGGCACCTAATTTTACCACGTAGGTTACCAACCCAAAACAAAAAATTCCGCCACAATAGTACTTTGGATATATATACCCTTTCTTCCTAAGAGAGAAGCACCAAAAAAATGGCGATCCCGACTTGGTGAAACAGTGTTGCACCGTATGCATTCTTAGCAATAGCCTCCGGGCCTACAGCTCGTCTGAAGAACCATAAGTGGGTTCGAGGTATCTTTTTGCAAAGTACCGAAAACCTCCCCCTTTCACGCTTCTCGCGCAGGAGTGGACGTGGTCTACGAGAAGTACCTCAACGTCTGCCGCGCCGCCGGCGTCGACATGAAGGGCCTCGAAGAAAACGTGGTGCCCCGCCGGGCTATTCAGCAGGAGCCGTTGCTCGAGGAGTACCAGTTCGTGCCGTACCTGGATGACGAGTCGGCCGCCCGCCAGCGCGAGGCCACGGTCCGCGAGTATGTCGAGGTCTGCTGCAGCGTGGCCCGCCGCGTGCTGGAGTCGTGCGGCAAGAACAAGGCTCAGATCTCGGACGTGATGAACGGGGTTCGCGAGGCGCCCGAACAGGTTCTTCGCAAGTACTTGGAGAGCCCTTCTGAGAACCACGGGCTGTTGCGCGTCCTGGCCACCGTCCAGAATGAAGCCAAGAGTTCGGCGGGCTCCCTGGTGGCCACGGTCCAGTCGGCCCTGGCGGTCCACAAGGAGGACCTCGAAAGGGACCTCCTAAACACGGCTCTCCTGGAGGAGGACCCGCTGCGACACCTCCTGGACGTCGTCGTCGAGAACACCGGCGTCAAGAAGCTGAAAGTTCTCGAGATGGCCGCGGATGCCGGCCCCTCGCTCCTGGCGGCCCGGGTATCCGCCCTCCTGGCGCTGTCCCACTTCCTCCTGAAGACGGACCTGACGATCGCAC
Organism: Ixodes scapularis; assembly: GCF_016920785.2. Classification (NCBI taxonomy): domain Eukaryota; kingdom Metazoa; phylum Arthropoda; class Arachnida; order Ixodida; family Ixodidae; genus Ixodes; species Ixodes scapularis. The sequence goes on from NW_024609881.1 coordinate 25,891,418, forward strand.
ATCCACAACCAGACGTCCTGACCGAGGAGCAAGCTCCGAAATATGCAAAGAAGGTTGCCTGGGATGTGGCGTCTCCGACCAAGACCGCCCTTCCCGAGGCTGACCTCCTGGTAGCCCGTGGCGCGGTCGGCAGCAAGGCGTTGGAGGCGCTCACAGACGCGCTCGCAGCTCTGTCGAGGGAGGGCGGCTTCGTTTTGCTGTCTCTGCGGACCGCGCTCACGCCTGCCGAGGTGTTCCTGTCGACTGTGGGCAAGGTGCCGCTCCGGGTGCACTCTCGAGACTCCGTCAAGGCTGCCTTCGAAGAGCGTGGCTTCCGGCTAGTGGGCCTCCGGTCTAACAATGTGTCTGCGCTTCTGCTGTTCAGGAAGGGGCTGGTAACGCCGGCCGGTGCAGAAAAGCAGTCGGTGATCCGGGTCGGAAGCAGCGGGCTCGGCTGGGTGGAAGAAATCAAAGCCAAGGCGACCGAGTACCAGGAGAGGCCGGCGGGCGAGAACGTCTGGCTGGTGGCCGAGGACGTGGGCACGAGCGGGATCATTGGGCTCACGAACTGCCTCAGGCAGGAGACTGGAGGGGATCATATCAGGTGGGCAAGTCACGTTGCGGAAGCGAACAGTTCTGGCAGTGTGCAAACGTCCGAGGGAGGTTTCGGTTGGGCGTTGGAGTTCCACAGACTGTTTAAGTGCACCTAACCGTAGTCTTATCAATCAGTGTTCGCTGGCAGTTTGGTCAGAAGTCTCCTCTTTCTTTGACGGAGGCATGACGATGTCATTGAGAATTCTACCTTCCAAACATGCTTAAGTGGGTTCAAACACAGCTTATACAGTTTGGAACATGACACTAGTCTGTGTAAGTAAAGTGCGAAAAATTGGATGTCACATTCCCGATGGGTTGGGTATGTACTTAACCGTAACATACCTAAACATTGTGTACCCAACGGTCTTCTAACCAACCATTGTAAACCCACCGTAGATTAGCGCGCATGAGCCCGTTCCGCACTAAGCGCCCAACCCTAAAGCTTGAAACATCTGAAAAAATATGCACAGTACATTTATATGTAAAATTTATGACCTCACTAACGCCCATCCACAATTTTTTCGCGATTGTATTCACATTTTGAGTGGGCACTTGCTCGATATTTTACGGTAACTGTCTTTGATCTGTCTTTAACCTGTCTTCGACCTCTACACAGGACCTAACCGTCTTTGACCTACACTCTCAACAAAGGGGTAGTTGTATGGTACTACCTTTGGGGTAGTCAGAAACCGTCACAGATATCGCTCCCCACCCCCCCCCCCCCCCCGCTTCGTTATACTAACAACCCCATGGGTAGTCACACGGCACGCAATCAACGGGTTGTCACAGTGAGCACCCCCAAAAGCAACATGGCGGCTGGCAAGCGACAGTGGAGCAATACGAGTAAGGCCTAGCGAGCTGGACTTTTTTTTGCTAAAGTACGATTCTCAAGTGCGTGCGCCCGTTCGCGGCCTTCCGTGCGCACTGAAGCACTCCGAAACGCGCCTCGAACCACGGGCACCGCACCTATTACGAGTAGAGGCGACGATGTGAAAGGGGGGGGGGGGGGAGGAGGAGGAGGAGGAGGAGGGGAGGAAGAGGCGGGAGGTGGCATTCGAGGGGGTTTGTCCGCGACTGCTTCGCGGCCAGAAAACATTCAAGAAAAGAATCGTATAGCGACAAATGGAATGATGTCTTTATTGAACAGAGCGCCTCTTTGCTGTGCTTGCCGCCAGTGATCCGGCGTTTTCGGTTGACAGCGGCGAGGCGAAGCATCACCGATTTAAACGGCGTCGGTTCCGATCGTTCAATGCTCCTGCTCACCTGTTAGCATTCGTTATCCACATTCAGGTCCCTGGTAATCGTCAACGCGTCTGTGCACGCACTTGGCGCTATTCACCGCACGGAACACCCATTCAACTGGCTATGAGACTGATCCCACTGGGACGAGAGGCCGAGAACCGAACCCTTTGGGGCTGCTCCGTGGAGCCATGGAACGCCTCCATGTTTTTCACTCAAATAAGTAGACACATAAACGCGCGACTCCTTGAATTGGGCGGCCCCACGCGCCACCTAACGGACAGCGCTCAAACTAGAAAAAAAAAAAGAAACTAACAGTTTTGTGTGTGCAGCGCCTCGCCAGACATGCACGTATGTACATATTCCAAAACACACTTCACACATACGCGACATACAGGCACCATAGCATTCTACACATGAACGCGTCCAGACATAGCACAAGCACAACATGAAATATTGACACTCTACATTCCTATACACACGACCAGTCGACACCACCACTTTATATACTGCTGTATTTTCTGTGACCGATTAGGATGGTGACCGCTGTCATATTTTGCATAAATACGAAAAGACTGTGCAAGGTTTACGCGTATATATTATTTTCCTCTACTGCCCTTAGGAAAGCGCTCGTATCTCTAATGTTATCCATTGCAAAAGTGAACTGCAGCTTATAAATAAATTTGAATAGTCGCTACACGTCACGTTTTGATCAGTTTTCTCGCTAGCCTACACTTTAAGTATACAGAAGCCTGTTTAATTAATTGTATTAATTATCGAAACCAATTTCTGCAATCACAACTTTCTGAACACGCTGATGCATTTTCTTTTTTCTTTTTACATATCCGACTGACTTTAGCGGCGGTTGAGTACACGTTGAGTACACTGAGCACGCGCAGGTGATTCTAGCGAAGCCCGTGCGCCGGTCCTCCCCGAAGCGTTGTTTCAGTTTTCTTCTTTTCGCTACAATAGGCCCGTAGCTCTCAAGTTTTGAGCAGCGCTCCAGGCGATCGAAATGGAATATTTGGCTCGCGTTTCGAACATGCGCGTCAATACGCTTCCCCACTACAGTTTTTTCTACTCCGTTAAATTCTAAGTGCCAGCGTAGCAGAGGCTACAAGAGCGAGCTGCGAGCTCTCAGCGTCCCTGCCAAGCACGCGCGCTCGTGCAGTGCGAGCATCGTTTAGGGGAACATGCTTTAGCAAGTAGCTTTGGCTTCGCTATCAAGTAAATTAAGTGAAACATATGGGCTCACGGAAGCCATGAAAGAAAGCAATAAAATAATAAAGCTGAAAGAAATGTCTAATGGGACGCTGAGGCCACGAGCTGCATAATTCTTTTTTTTTATTTTAGTTTTTTTTTTTATACGTTTTGTTATCGCGCGTTTACAAATACTGACAGATGCTTGCATTCGAACGAAGCACATGCAAAATCGAACGTTACAGCGCCGCCTGGGTGGTGCTGCCAGCATAACATGGTCGCGTCTTGCAGACGCGCTCGCGCCCCCTGCCCGAGAGCAACGGGTCTATTGTTTTTGCTCAAGCGCGTGTCTTTCAACTATGCGTTCTATGCGCTCGCGCTCGCGCCAAGAGGACAGTGCAGAATTGCCGCTTTCGGGCCCGTGCCTTCACCTGCAACGAACGCGAAATACGCATGCTAAATTATGTAAAGCCTGGTTCAGACAGTTGCGTTTGACTGCGTCTGACTGCGTTGCGGCAGCAAGAAACCAGGGCATCCCTGCTGCTTACATTGCGTGCCAAGATGATTCCTTGAATTGGATTCCACGCTTCATAGGAAGCACAGACGTGCCGGTGAGTCGCTTTCGGTTCTCGACGCAACGCTGTCAAACTCATTCAAACGCAAGTTTCTGAACCCGCCTTACCACTCGTTCACACTGGAAGCGGATCCGCGTTTGCAAAGCGGTTGCATAAATATTCAGTACAATTGCACGCGCACTCCATGACATCAAGTGCGCGTGCAATTGGACTGGATCTTTACACAAACGCGCTTACAACCGCTTTGCGAACGCGCTCACATCCGCTTCCAGTGTGAATGAGCGGTTGAGCATCAAAGAACGCCGAGAACATAGTTCTCTGCGCCGCACCTGCTGTCGTCTCCAGCAGTACTTTTTCTAAAAAAAAAAAATCTAAAACAAAAAGCACGTATATGTTTGCCAGTGCCTTATTTTGGAAATTTACTTGGAATCTTTTATATAGGTAAAAAGAACGCGTGCCGGAAGGCTTGAAATCCTAGTCTCTTGGATGACACACACTTGTTTGAAGCATTTTTTTTATCGAGTATGCTCGATGAAATGTGCCAAATGAGCCAGTGAAGGCGAATCATGTATCCCGAGACAGAGAAATAGTGAAATACACGAACCTGATCCCAGATATCTGTGTAGGTTCGTCCTGTCCGGCCTGAGTCGTGGTGTGCAATGCTTCATACTTCACTGCACTTGCAAGCAAAAAAATTGGGTACGACAGGAGCGCAAGTTCGGCGGAACGGGCGGAGCCGAGGAGGCCATTTGCAACTAAACTGCACGCAGAACTGCACGCAGAACTGAACGATCACACCTTTATTCAGAGCACGCTCTTTACTGAACCGCACAATAAAAGACGACAAGATTATCTCGTCCGGCGAACATTGAAGTCAACTCACGCCTATGCGTAGCTTTCTGTGCTTTTGTAGAGATTTGGTTAAATTCCTCGAGCACGACGCCAGCTGCCAGCTGTTTACTGTTGTACATGGTAAAACCCGCGACGGAACCAAAAAGGACAACCGCGATACTTTTTATCTGCCTCGGGTTTTAGTAGGTGCCTACCAAGGTTGCCTGTACTTGTTTGTTTTCTGCCAGTTTAGGCGAACTGAGCCACACGCTTGTTTCGACCGGTTCAAATTTGAATAAATGATAACCAACGCACAAAGAAAACAAGTTTTAAGTACTTTTTGAGGTTTCTAAAGTGACTTTTACTATTGAACGACTGCATGCACTTCAATATTCAATTCAAGAGTTTATAAAACGTGACTACCCCATGCTTGTCACCTTCCAACAGGGTGCTAACTCTCAATGGCTCGAGCCCAGTGGGTAGTTAAGTAAGCCTGTGGGGTAGCTACAGCCGTCAAAACGCACGATGACTAGGGGGGGTGCTCACTTTTTCTTAGAGCGTAGTTGTCTTTGGCCTGGCTGTCATTGACCTAGCTGTCTTGAATTTAGCTGTCTTGGACCTAGCTGTCTTGGACCTAACAATGTAGTGTACCTAAGAACAGTGTACTGAACCATGGCGTAACTAACCGTAGGCCACCTAACTTTAGTGTGGTCTTCCCCCCAGGTCCGTCTTTAATGCCAGCCTCAAAGGCGGCGCAAACCCAGTGGCCGACTTCCAGCCGGCCAGCTCGGAGCACAAGGAGCTCGTGGAACGTGACTTGGTCATGAACGTCTACCGCGACGGAAAGTGGGGCTCCTTCAGGCACACCATGACGCAGTCACGTGAGTGGAGCTCCATGCAGCCTTTTGACTCAAGGGACTAGTACTCCCTGTGTCCAATTTTGATCAAAGTCAGCAAGAGCTTTCTCGGCCTCTGACCGGATGTGGCGCCACAGCTTGAAAATGTTTAACAGCGCATACAAAAAGCGAGAGAAGACCTTGCTGCCTCTCATGTGCTGTTCTTAGTCGAGTCCTTTTAGAATGAGCCCAGTCGGACACGCATTTTTATTCAACATATCCCGTAATTCGCTATAACGAAACCGGGCATACCGCAAAGTCCGAGGCCGCGGCTTCGCAACGAACAATTATTTTCTTGACACTACAGTAAACACGCGTTAATGCATTCTGCAGTGGACCGCAAGAACAATTATGACCCGCAAGAAGCCGATAACGTTCTAGGTGGGCTAACAGCTGGAACAAAAAGTAGCTCTTGAACCGTTTATTCTGTGAGGACGTTTACAGAATCGGAGCTTTCAGGCCCCCGCGCGAGGAAAGAAACTTCTTATCAATTTAGTTGACAGCGAAGCTTTTTCTTCTGGGATTAGATCCACATTTTGAAGTATGGCAATCGTGTTCTCGAAAGAAATCTGATTTTGCTGCCGTGAAGCCAGGGTCCAAACAAAACCAGCAAAACCGTAAAGAGACGAAGAAGAGAGCCACGCAAAGCAGCCGAGCCGCAGCGAAGATTACTGTTTGAACGCGAACGTCGCCGCCTCTCCAGCCGCGAATGCCCGCAGTCGCAGCCAGACGTCCGACTATCGCTAAACTCTACTCTGCTCCAAGGAATCATTTCCAGCTTGTCAAGCAATAACAAAGACGGTTGGCATTTCCTCTGCAAATCAGACTAGCACGCGGAAGTGTAACGAAAAGGAGAGCTAACAAGAAAAACGCGGTAACCGGTGGTTGGGAAGTAGCCGACGCAGTCTGCGAGTAGTTTTAGGCGCTGACAGCACGAGAACAGCACGGCGCGTCCTTCGAACACGCGGCCTTCATAACGCATTCCGTGCCTACCGCCGTGCTCTGTCAAGCACGCGTACGCTGCAGGTGCACGAGACTTTGGAGCATTGTCAGATGCAGGGAGCTCGCGCAGGAGGCATAGCAAGTGAAGCTCCTCCACTCCGTTCTCATCTTGGCGCGGAATGTAGCGTAGATCGAGACAGCACCGTCTCTCCACGCAAGGTCTGTAATACAAACGGCCCTATTTCAGGCCTGCACGACAGAACGAGGAGACAGCCATCGGCTACTGCCGCGAAAATAAATGTAACTGGACGCGAACGGATGATTCACTGTCGTAGCGAAGTAGCACGGTACGGGACGGGCTCGCACGCTACGACGGCACTTGTGCGGAAAGTTCTACCGCGAGAACGCCAACATTAGAGGCCGACTCCGCAGAGATTGTTTTCGGTGCCTGAGTCACGCGTCTTGCACAAAAGGGGTGCTCGTCAAACAGTTGGTGATCCGTGCTCTGGCTCGAGTTAACAGAAATAGTACATCGTGACGGGGACGATAACTCTTGACGGAGACGATAGTTTGTAACACAGACGATAACTCGTGATGGAGACGGTAGCTTGCGATGGAGAAGATAGCTCGTGACGGTGACGATAGCTTGTGACCCAGACGATAGCTACTAATGGAGGAGATAGCTCGTGAGGGACGGCAGCTTGTGACGCAGAAGATAGCTCGCGATGGGGAAGATACCTGGTGACGGAGACGATAGCTCGTGACAGAGACAATGGCTCGTGACTGAGACGATAGCTTGTCACCGAGGCGATAGCTCGTGAGGGAGATGGTAGCTCGAGAAAGAGACGATAGCTCATGACGGCGGCGGTAACTCGTGGCGGAGTTGGTAGCTTGTGGCGGAGACGATAGTTTGTGACGCAGACGATAGCCCGTGTCGAAGACGGTAGCTTGTGATGGAGAAGATAGCTCGTGACTGAGACGATAGCTCATGACGGAGACGATAGCTCCCAATGGAGACGATAGCTCTTGACGGACGGCAGCTTGTGACGCAGAAGATAGCTTGTGACGGTGACGATAGCTCGTGACGGAGACGATAGCTCGTGACGGACTGCAGCTTGTGACGCAGAAGATAGCTCGTGATGGTGACGATAGCTCGCGACGGAGACGATTGCTCAGACCCAGATGGTAGCTCGTGATGGAGAAGATAACCCGTGACGGAGATGATAGCTCCTAACAGAGACAATAGCTCGTGACGGGGACGATAGCTTGTGACGGAGAAGACAGCTCGTGACAGAGAGGGTAGCCCGTGACAGAGACGATAGCTTATGACGGTGACAGTAGCTCATGACGGAGACAGTAGCTTGTGACGGAGACAATAGTTTGTGACGTAGACGATAGCTCGTGACAAAGACGGTAGCTTGTGGCGGTAAAGAAAGCTCGTGATGGAGACAATAGCTCGTGACGGAGACGATAGCTCGTGACGGAGACGATAGCTCGTGACGGAGACGGTAGCTTGTGACGGCGACGATAGCTTGTGACGAAGACGATAGCGCGTGACGGAGATGATAGCTCGTGACGGAGACGTTAGCTTGTGAGGGACACGACAGCTCGTGACGGAGACGGTAGCTCGTGACGGAGACAATAGCTCATGACGAAGACGATAGCTTGTGATGAAGACGATATCTCGTGACGGAGACGATAGCTCGTGATGGAACGGTAGCTCGTAACGGAAAAGATAGCTTGTGACGGAGCCGATAGCTCGTGACGGTGACGGTGGCTTGTGACGGAGAAAGATAGCTCGTGACGAAGACGATAAAACGTTATGGAGACGATAGCTCGTGACTGAGACAATAGCTCGTGACGGAGACGGTAGCTCGTGACGGACTATAGCTCGTGACGGAGACGATAGCTCGTGACGGAGACGATAGCTCGTGATGGAGCGGTAGCTCTTGACGGAAAAGATTGCTTGTGACGGAGCCGATAGCTTGTGACGGAGACGATAGCTCGTGACTGAGACAATAGCTCGTGACGGAGACGGTAGCTCGTGACGGACTATTGATCGTGACGGAGACGATAGCTCGTGATGGAACGGTAGCTCGTGACGGAGACGGTAGCTCGTGACGGAAAGATAGCTTGTGACGGGGCCGATACCTCGTGACGGAGACGATAGCTCGTGACGGAGACGGTAGCTCGTGACGGAAAGATAGCTTGTGACGGGGCCGATACCTCGTGACGGAGACGATAGCTCGTGACGGAAACGGTAGCTCGTGACGGAGCCGATAGCTCATGACGGTGACGATAGCTCGTGACTGAGACAATAGCTCGTGACGGAGACGGTAGCTCGTGACGGAAAGATAGCTTGTGACGGGGCCGATACCTCGTGACGGAGACGATAGCTCGTGACGGAGACGGTAGCTCGTGACGGAAAGATAGCTTGTGACGGGGCCGATACCTCGTGACGGAGACGATAGCTCGTGACGGAGACGGTAGCTCGTGACGGAGCCGATAGCTCATGACGGTGACGATAGCTCGTGACTGAGACAATAGCTCGTGACGGAGACGGTAGCTCGTGACGGAAAGATAGCTTGTGACGGGGCCGATACCTCGTGACGGAGACGATAGCTCGTGACGGAGACGGTAGCTCGTGACGGAAAGATAGCTTGTGACGGGGCCGATACCTCGTGACGGAGACGATAGCTCGTGACGGAGACGGTAGCTCGTGACGGAAAGATAGCTTGTGACGGGGCCGATACCTCGTGACGGAGACGATAGCTCGTGACGGAAACGGTAGCTCGTGACGGAGCCGATAGCTCATGACGGTGACGATAGCTCGTGACTGAGACAATAGCTCGTGACGGAGACGGTAGCTCGTGACGGAAAGATAGCTTGTGACGGGGCCGATACCTCGTGACGGAGACGATAGCTCGTGACGGAGACGGTAGCTCGTGACGGAAAGATAGCTTGTGACGGGGCCGATACCTCGTGACGGAGACGATAGCTCGTGACGGAGACGGTAGCTCGTGACGGAAAGATAGCTTGTGACGGGGCCGATACCTCGTGACGGAGACGATAGCTCGTGACGGAAACGGTAGCTCGTGACGGTGCCGATAGCTCATGACGGTGACGATAGCTCGTGACTGAGACAATAGCTCGTGACGGAGACGGTAGCTCGTGACGGAAAGATAGCTTGTGACGGGGCCGATACCTCGTGACGGAGACGATAGCTCGTGACGGAGACGGTAGCTCGTGACGGAAAGATAGCTTGTGACGGGGCCGATACCTCGTGACGGAGACGATAGCTCGTGACGGAGACGGTAGCTCGTGACGGAGCCGATAGCTCATGACGGTGACGATAGCTCGTGACTGAGACAATAGCTCGTGACGGAGACGGTAGCTCGTGACGGAAAGATAGCTTGTGACGGGGCCGATACCTCGTGACGGAGACGATAGCTCGTGACGGAGACGGTAGTTCGTGACGGAGCCGATAGCTCATGACGGTGACGATAGCTCGTGACTGAGACAATAGCTCGTGACGGAGACGGTAGCTCGTGACGGAAAGATAGCTTGTGACGGGGCCGATACCTCGTGACGGAGACGATAGCTCGTGACGGAGACGGTAGCTCGTGACGGAAAGATAGCTTGTGACGGGGCCGATACCTCGTGACGGAGACAATAGCTCGTGACGGAGACGGTAGTTCGTGACGGAGCCGATAGCTCATGACGGTGACGATAGCTCGTGACTGAGACAATAGCTCGTGACGGAGACGGTAGCTCGTGACGGAAAGATAGCTTGTGACGGGGCCGATACCTCGTGACGGAGACGATAGCTCGTGACGGAGACGGTAGCTCGTGACGGAAAGATAGCTTGTGACGGGGCCTATACCTCGTGACGGAGACGATAGCTCGTGACGGAGACGGTAGCTCGTGACGGAGCCGATAGCTCATGACGGTGACGATAGCTCGTGACTGAGACAATAGCTCGTGACGGAGACGGTAGCTCGTGACGGAAAGATAGCTTGTGACGGGGCCTATACCTCGTGACGGAGACGATAGCTCGTGACGGAGACGGTAGCTCGTGACGGAAAGATAGCTTGTGACGGGGCCGATACCTCGTGACGGAGACAATAGCTCGTGACGGAGACGGTAGTTCGTGACGGAGCCGATAGCTCATGACGGTGACGATAGCTCGTGACTGAGACAATAGCTCGTGACGGAGACGGTAGCTCGTGACGGAAAGATAGCTTGTGACGGGGCCGATACCTCGTGACGGAGACGATAGCTCGTGACGGAGACGGTAGCTCGTGACGGAAAGATAGCTTGTGACGGGGCCGATACCTCGTGACGGAGACGATAGCTCGTGACGGAGACGGTAGCTCGTGACGGAGCCGATAGCTCATGACGGTGACGATAGCTCGTGACTGAGACAATAGCTCGTGACGGAGACGGTAGCTCGTGACGGAAAGATAGCTTGTGACGGGGCCGATACCTCGTGACGGAGACGATAGCTCGTGACGGAAACGGTAGCTCGTGACGGTGCCGATAGCTCATGACGGTGACGATAGCTCGTGACTGAGACAATAGCTCGTGACGGAGACGGTAGCTCGTGACGGAAAGATAGCTTGTGACGGGGCCGATACCTCGTGACGGAGACGACAGCTCGTGACGGAGACGGTAGCTCGTGACGGAAAGATAGCTTGTGACGGGGCCGATACCTCGTGACGGAGACAATAGCTCGTGACGGAGACGGTAGTTCGTGACGGAGCCGATAGCTCATGACGGTGACGATAGCTCGTGACTGAGACAATAGCTCGTGACGGAGACGGTAGCTCGTGACGGAAAGATAGCTTGTGACGGGGCCGATACCTCGTGACGGAGACGATAGCTCGTGACGGAAACGGTAGCTCGTGACGGAGCCGATAGCTCATGACGGTGACGATAGCTCGTGACTGAGACAATAGCTCGTGACGGAGACGGTAGCTCGTGACGGAAAGATAGCTTGTGACGGGGCCGATACCTCGTGACGGAGACGATAGCTCGTGACGGAGACGGTAGCTCGTGACGGAAAGATAGCTTGTGACGGGGCCTATACCTCGTGACTGAGACAATAGCTCGTGACGGAGACGGTAGTTCGTGACGGAGCCGATAGCTCATGACGGTGACGATAGCTCGTGACTGAGACAATAGCTCGTGACGGAGACGGTAGCTCGTGACGGAAAGATAGCTTGTGACGGGGCCGATACCTCGTGACGGAGACGATAGCTCGTGACGGAGACGGTAGCTCGTGACGGAAAGATAGCTTGTGACGGGGCCTATACCTCGTGACTGAGACAATAGCTCGTGACGGAGACGGTACCTCGTGACGGAAAGATAGCTTGTGACGGGGCCGATACCTCGTGACGGAGACGATAGCTCGTGACGGAAACGGTAGCTCGTGACGGAAAGATAGCTTTTGACGGGGCCTATACCTCGTGACTGAGACAATAGCTCGTGACGGAAACGGTAGCTCGTGACGGAGCCGATAGCTCATGACGGTGACGATAGCTCGTGACTGAGACAATAGCTCGTGACGGAGACGGTAACTCGTGACGGAAAGATAGCTTGTGACGGGGCCGATACCTCGTGACGGAGACGATAGCTCGTGACGGAGACGGTAGCTCGTGACGGAAAGATAGCTTGTGACGGGGCCGATACCTCGTGACGGAGACGATAGCTCGTGACGGAGACGGTAGCTCGTGACGGAAAGATAGCTTGTGACGGGGCCGATACCTCGTGACTGAGACAATAGCTCGTGACGGAGACGGTAGCTCGTGACGGAAAGATAGCTTGTGACGGGGCCGATACCTCGTGACTGAGACAATAGCTCGTGACGGAGACGGTAGCTCGTGACGGAAAGATAGCTTGTGACGGGGCCGATACCTCGTGACTGAGACAATAGCTCGTGACGGAGACGGTAACTCGTGACGGAAAGATAGCTTGTGACGGGGCCGATACCTCGTGACTGAGACAATAGCTCGTGACGGAGACGGTAGCTCGTGACGGAAAGATAGCTTGTGACGGGGCCGATACCTCGTGACGGAGACGATAGCTCGTGACGGAGACGGTAGCTCGTGACGGAAAGATAGCTTGTGACGGGGCCGATACCTCGTGACTGAGACAATAGCTCGTGACGGAGACGGTAGCTCGTGACGGAAAGATAGCTTGTGACGGGGCCGATACCTCGTGACGGAGACGATAGCTCGTGACGGAGACGGTAGCTCGTGACGGAAAGATAGCTTGTGACGGGGCCGATACCTCGTGACGGAGACGATAGCTCGTGACGGAAACGGTAGCTCGTGACGGAAAGATAGCTTGTGACGGGGCCGATACCTCGTGACTGAGACAATAGCTCGTGACGGAGACGGTAGCTCGTGACGGAAAGATAGCTTGTGACGGGGCCGATACCTCGTGACTGAGACAATAGCTCGTGACGGAGACGGTAGATCGTGACGGAAAGATTGCTTGTGACGGGGCCGATACCTCGTGACGGAGACGATAGCTCGTGACGGAGACGGTAGCTCGTGACGGAAAGATAGCTTGTGACGGGGCCGATACCTCGTGACTGAGACAATAGCTCGTGACGGAGACGGTAGCTCGTGACGGAAAGATAGCTTGTGACGGGGCCGATACCTCGTGACGGAGACGATAGCTCGTGACGGAGACGGTAGCTCGTGACGGAAAGATAGCTTGTGACGGGGCCGATACCTCGTGACTGAGACAATAGCTCGTGACGGAGACGGTAGCTCGTGACGGAAAGATAGCTTGTGACGGGGCCGATACCTCGTGACGGAGACGATAGCTCGTGACGGAGACGGTAGCTCGTGACGAAAAGATAGCTTGTGACGGGGCCGATACCTCGTGACGGAGACGATAGCTCGTGACGGAGACGGTAGCTCGTGACGGAAAGATAGCTTGTGACGGGGCCGATACCTCGTGACTGAGACAATAGCTCGTGACGGAGACGGTAGCTCGTGACGGAAAGATAGCTTGTGACGGGGCCGATACCTCGTGACTGAGACAATAGCTCGTGACGGAGACGGTAGCTCGTGACGGAAAGATAGCTTGTGACGGGGCCGATACCTCGTGACTGAGACAATAGCTCGTGACGGAGACGGTAACTCGTGACGGAAAGATAGCTTGTGACGGGGCCGATACCTCGTGACTGAGACAATAGCTCGTGACGGAGACGGTAGCTCGTGACGGAAAGATAGCTTGTGACGGGGCCGATACCTCGTGACGGAGACGATAGCTCGTGACGGAGACGGTAGCTCGTGACGGAAAGATAGCTTGTGACGGGGCCGATACCTCGTGACTGAGACAATAGCTCGTGACGGAGACGGTAGCTCGTGACGGAAAGATAGCTTGTGACGGGGCCGATACCTCGTGACGGAGACGATAGCTCGTGACGGAGACGGTAGCTCGTGACGGAAAGATAGCTTGTGACGGGGCCGATACCTCGTGACGGAGACGATAGCTCGTGACGGAGACGGTAACTCGTGACGGAAAGATAGCTTGTGACGGGGCCGATAGCTCGTGACTGAGACAATAGCTCGTGACGGAGACGGTAACTCGTGACGGAAAGATAGCTTGTGACGGGGCCGATACCTCGTGACGGAGACGATAGCTCGTGACGGAGACGGTAGCTCGTGACGGAAAGATAGCTTGTGACGGGGCCGATACCTCGTGACTGAGACAATAGCTCGTGACGGAGACGGTAGCTCGTGACGGAAAGATAGCTTGTGACGGGGCCGATACCTCGTGACGGAGACGATAGCTCGTGACGGAGACGGTAGCTCGTGACGGAAAGATAGCTTGTGACGGGGCCGATACCTCGTGACGGAGACGATAGCTCGTGACGGAAACGGTAGCTCGTGACGGAAAGATAGCTTGTGACGGGGCCGATACCTCGTGACTGAGACAATAGCTCGTGACGGAGACGGTAGCTCGTGACGGAAAGATAGCTTGTGACGGGGCCGATACCTCGTGACTGAGACAATAGCTCGTGACGGAGACGGTAGATCGTGACGGAAAGATTGCTTGTGTCGGGGCCGATACCTCGTGACGGAGACGATAGCTCGTGACGGAGACGGTAGCTCGTGACGGAAAGATAGCTTGTGACGGGGCCGATACCTCGTGACTGAGACAATAGCTCGTGACGGAGACGGTAGCTCGTGACGGAAAGATAGCTTGTGACGGGGCCGATACCTCGTGACGGAGACGATAGCTCGTGACGGAGACGGTAGCTCGTGACGGAAAGATAGCTTGTGACGGGGCCGATACCTCGTGACTGAGACAATAGCTCGTGACGGAGACGGTAGCTCGTGACGGAAAGATAGCTTGTGACGGGGCCGATACCTCGTGACGGAGACGATAGCTCGTGACGGAGACGGTAGCTCGTGACGAAAAGATAGCTTGTGACGGGGCCGATACCTCGTGACGGAGACGATAGCTCGTGACGGAGACGGTAGCTCGTGACGGAAAGATAGCTTGTGACGGGGCCGATACCTCGTGACTGAGAAAATAGCTCGTGACGGAGACGGTAGCTCGTGACGGAAAGATAGCTTGTGACGGGGCCGATACCTCGTGACGGAGACGATAGCTCGTGACGGAGACGGTAGCTCGTGACGAAAGATAGCTTGTGACGGGGCCTATACCTCGTGGCGGAGACGATAGCTCGTGACGGAGACGGTAGCTCGTGACGGACTCGATAGCTCGTGACGGCGACGGTAGCTTGTGAAGGAGAAGATAGCTCGTGACGAAGACAATAGCACGTGGCAGAGACGATAGCTCGTGATGGTGACAATAGCTCGTGACGGAGACTATAGCTTGTGACGGAGACGATAGCTCGTGCCGGAGACGATAGCTCGTGACAGAGACGTTAGCTCGTGACGGAAAGATAGCTTGTGACGGGGCCGATACCTCGTGGCGGAGACGATAGCTCGTGACGGAGACGGTAGCTCGTGACGGAAAGATAGCTTGTGACGGGGCCGATACCTCGTGACGGAGACGATAGCTCGTGACGGAGACGGTAGCTCGTGACGGAAAGATAGCTTGTGACGGGGCCGATACCTCGTGACGGAGACGATAGCTCGTGACAGAGACGTTAGCTCGTGACGGAAAGATAGCTTGTGACGGGGCCGATACCTCGTGACGGAGACGATAGCTCGTGACGAAGACGGTAGCTCGTGACGGAAAGATAGCTTGTGACGGGGCCGATACCTCGTGGCGGAGACGATAGCTCGTGACGGAGACGGTAGCTCGTGACGGAAAGATAGCTTGTGACGGGGCCGATACCTCGTGAAGGAGACGATAGCTCGTGACGGAGACGGTAGCTCGTGACGGAAAGATAGCTTGTGACGGGGCCGATACCTCGTGACGGAGACGATAGCTCGTGACGGAGACGGTAGCTCGTGATGGAAATATAGCTTGTGACGGGGCCGATACCTCGTGAAGGAGACGATAGCTCGTGACGGAGACGGTAGCTCGTGAC
This sequence comes from Ixodes scapularis, assembly GCF_016920785.2. Taxonomy (NCBI): domain Eukaryota; kingdom Metazoa; phylum Arthropoda; class Arachnida; order Ixodida; family Ixodidae; genus Ixodes; species Ixodes scapularis. Next base: position 25,907,200 of record NW_024609881.1, read on the forward strand.
GGAAAGATAGCTTGTGACGGGGCCGATACCTCGTGACGGAGACGATAGCTCGTGACGGAGACGGTAGCTCGTGACGGAAAGATAGCTTGTGACGGGGCCGATACCTCGTGACGGAGACGATAGCTCGTGACGGAGACGGTAGCTCGTGACGGAAAGATAGCTTGTGACGGGGCCGATACCTCGTGAAGGAGACGATAGCTCGTGACGGAGACGGTAGCTCGTGACGGAAAGATAGCTTGTGACGGGGCCGATACCTCGTGGCGGAGACGATAGCTCGTGACAGAGACGTTAGCTCGTGACGGAAAGATAGCTTGTGACGGGGCCGATACCTCGTGACGGAGACGATAGCTCGTGACGGAGACGGTAGCTCGTGACGGAAAGATAGCTTGTGACGGGGCCGATACCTCGTGAAGGAGACGATAGCTCGTGACGGAGACGGTAGCTCGTGACGGAAAGATAGCTTGTGACGGGGCCGATACCTCGTGACGGAGACGATAGCTCGTGACAGAGACGGTAGCTCGTGACGGAAAGATAGCTTGTGACGGGGCCGATACCTCGTGAAGGAGACGATAGCTCGTGACGGAGACGGTAGCTCGTGACGGAAAGATAGCTTGTGACGGGGCCGATACCTCGTGAAGGAGACGATAGCTCGTGACGGAGACGGTAGCTCGTGACGGAAAGATAGCTTGTGACGGGGCCGATACCTCGTGACGGAGACGATAGCTCGTGACGGAGACGGTAGCTCGTGACGGAAAGATAGCTTGTGACGGGGCCGATACCTCGTGAAGGAGACGATAGCTCGTGACGGAGACGGTAGCTCGTGACGGAAAGATAGCTTGTGACGGGGCCGATACCTCGTGACGGAGACGATAGCTCGTGACAGAGACGTTAGCTCGTGACGGAAAGATAGCTTGTGACGGGGCCGATACCTCGTGGCGGAGACGATAGCTCGTGACGGAGACGGTAGTTCGTGACGGACTCGATAGCTCGTGACGGCGACGGTAGCTTGTGAAGGAGAAGATAGCTCGTGACGAAGACAATAGCACGTGACAGAGACGATAGCTCGTGATGGTGACAATAGCTCGTGACGGAGACTATAGCTCGTGACGGAGACGATAGCTCGTGCCGGAGACGATAGCTCGTGACAGAGACGTTAGCTCGTGATGGAGACGATAGCTCGTGCCGGAGACGATAGCTCGTGACAGAGACGTTAGCTCGTGACGGAAAGATAGCTTGTGACGGGGCCGATACCTCGTGACGGAGACGATAGCTCGTGACAGAGACGTTAGCTTGTGACGGAAAGATAGCTCGTGACGGAGACGATAGCTCGTGACGGAGACGGTAGCTCGTGACGGAAAGATAGCTTGTGACGGGGCCGAAACCTCGTGACGGAGACGATACCTCGTGACGGAGACGATAGCTCGTGACGGAGACGGGAGCTCGTGACGGAAAGATAGCTTGTGACGGGGCCGATACCTCGTGGCGGAGACGATAGCTCGTGACAGAGACGTTAGCTCGTGACGGAAAGATAGCTTGTGACGGGGCCGATACCTCGTGGCGGAGACGATAGCTCGTGACAGAGACGTTAGCTCGTGACGGAAAGATAGCTCGTGACGGAGACGATACCTCGTGGCGGAGACGATAGCTCGTGACAGAGACGTTAGCTCGTGACGGAAAGATAGCTTGTGACGGGGCCGATACCTCGTGGCGGAGACGATAGCTCGTGACAGAGACGTTAGCTCGTGACGGAAAGATAGCTTGTGACGGGGCCGATACCTCGTGGCGGAGACGATAGCTCGTGACAGAGACGTTAGCTTGTGACGGAAAGATAGCTCGTGACGGAGACGATAGCTCGTGACGGAGACGGTAGCTCGTGACGGAAAGATAGCTTGTGACGGGGCCGATACCTCGTGGCGGAGACGATAGCTCGTGACAGAGACGTTAGCTCGTGACGGAAAGATAGCTTGTGACGGGGCCGATACCTCGTGGCGGAGACTATAGCTCGTGACAGAGACGTTAGCTCGTGACGGAAAGATAGCTTGTGACGGGGCCGATACCTCGTGGCGGAGACGATAGCTCGTGACAGAGACGTTAGCTCGTGACGGAAAGATAGCTTGTGACGGGGCCGATACCTCGTGGCGGAGACGATAGCTCGTGACAGAGACGTTAGCTCGTGACGGAAAGATAGCTTGTGACGGGGCCGATACCTCGTGGCGGAGACGATAGCTCGTGACAGAGACGTTAGCTCGTGACGGAAAGATAGCTTGTGACGGGGCCGATACCTCGTGGCGGAGACGATAGCTCGTGACAGAGACGTTAGCTTGTGACGGAAAGATAGCTCGTGACGGAGACGATAGCTCGTGACGGAGACGGTAGCTCGTGACGGAAAGATAGCTTGTGACGGGGCCGAAACCTCGTGACGGAGACGATACCTCGTGACGGAGACGATAGCTCGTGACGGAGACGGGAGCTCGTGACGGAAAGATAGCTTGTGACGGGGCCGATACCTCGTGGCGGAGACGATAGCTCGTGACAGAGACGTTAGCTCGTGACGGAAAGATAGCTTGTGACGGGGCCGATACCTCGTGGCGGAGACGATAGCTCGTGACAGAGACGTTAGCTCGTGACGGAAAGATAGCTTGTGACGGGGCCGATACCTCGTGGCGGAGACGATAGCTCGTGACGGAGACGGTAGCTCGTGACGGACTCGATAGCTCGTGACGGCGACGGTAGCTTGTGAAGGAGAAGATAGCTCGTGACGAAGACAATAGCACGTGACAGAGACGATAGCTCGTGATGGTGACAATAGCTCGTGACGGAGACTATAGCTCGTGACGGAGACGATAGCTCGTGCCGGAGACGATAGCTCGTGACAGAGACGTTAGCTCGTGATGGAGACGATAGCTCGTGCCGGAGACGATAGCTCGTGACAGAGACGTTAGCTCGTGACGGAAAGATAGCTTGTGACGGGGCCGATACCTCGTGACGGAGACGATAGCTCGTGACGGAGACGGTAGCTCGTGACGGAAAGATAGCTTGTGACGGGGCCGATACCTCGTGGCGGAGACGATAGCTCGTGACGGAGACGGTAGCTCGTGACGGAAAGATAGCTTGTGACGGGGCCGATACCTCGTGGCGGAGACGATAGCTCGTGACGGAGACGGTAGCTCGTGACGGACTCGATAGCTCGTGACGGCGACGGTAGCTTGTGAAGGAGAAGATAGCTCGTGACGAAGACAATAGCACGTGACAGAGACGATAGCTCGTGATGGTGACAATAGCTCGTGACGGAGACTATAGCTCGTGACGGAGACGATAGCTCGTGCCGGAGACGATAGCTCGTGACAGAGACGTTAGCTCGTGACGGAGACGATAGCTCGTGCCGGAGACGATAGCTTGTGACAGAGACGTTAGCTCGTGACGGAGATGACAGATCGGGATGGAGACGATAGCTCGTGACGGAGACAGTAGCTCTTGACGGAAAAGATAGCTTGTGACGGAGCCGAAAGCTCGGGACGGGGACATTATCTCGTGACGGAGACGATAGCACGAGACGGAGACGATGGCTCCTGACGAAGACGACAGCTCGTGACTGAGACACTAGCTCGTGACAGAGACGGTAGCTCGTGACGGAGACTATAGCTCTTGACGGAGAAGATAACTCATGACGGGGACGATATCTCGTGATGGAGACGATAGGTTGTGACAGAGATGACATTCTTAGACTCTGTGTTACTATCACCCGAATATTAGTGTAAGCAGGTGCAGGTGTGTGCGTTTTTTCCGTAACTTCTCTAGGTGCCACCAGGTCGCCAGGGGCACTTGTCGTACATAGGCTAGAGAGCCTAGATTGAAGAAAGGGTCAATCTCAAACTGAGGAGCATTTTCAATTTCATGGCGAATGCCTCTCAATGGCAAGTGCAGGTGGTCAAGAGGAAAGCAGGCAGAAGCGCTTGCCGTCGATCGACGCTCTCGTCACCGCCTCGACGCCCGTATTGGAAATGGGGTCCGTAAACCATGTGACCCCGACCGAGAAGTTGGAAAATCTCCGTAATATAGGCGCTCCAGGATCGGCACAATGCCTTTACCCTCTCACTTGCATGCCGAGTGCGCCTTGAAGTAAGTGCAATAAATACTATCGCTATCGAGAGTGGACCCCTTCTCGACGGCTTACTCTCGGCCCGCAGGCGGTGCCCCCCGGCTGTGGACGGACCAGGCGTACCTCAACGTGCAGAGCCGAGGTGACCTGTCGAGCCTGCAATGGTACGAGAGCCCCCTCCGGTACCGGCCGGCCTCGGACAACCGGGTGCTGTGCAGCGTCTACTACGTGCCCCTTAACTTCCGTGACATCATGCTGGCCACGGGCAAGCTGCCCCCGGGGGCCCTCCTCGGTGAGTGCACGTCGGTTTAAGTCCTTTTTCGGGAGAGCGTTGTCTCCCGCAGTGGCGGACGTTAATACATCCTTTCCGAAATTCAGTTAGGCCACTTTGATAACTGTCGTCATCCGAGGATACCTGATGCTACCGTAAACCACTTTATTTTCGTGGGCTCAGAATGTCTCGAATTTCACGCTTCGGCCGCTCCGGCGGCCGTGAGAGTCAAAGCGTCGGGTCCTCCGCTTCAGACTTTCAACGCCTCTCGGAGTTGAATCCGCAGAAGGTGAGCTTACAGTCCCACCGAGCAGCTCTAATATACCTCCGGTTCTAAATCTGAAACCGCCAGAATGTTGCGTAAGTGGATGCACCGAAATGAAAGCGAATAGAAATAAAGGTGACAACTTTTTCCCTTCAATATTTTCATTCGATGCTTCTAAACCTGAACAGCTCGGATGCACGGTACGTGCTCCCACAGATAAGTAAGAAAATCCCGCGCATCGACTTTTCCTTGGAAAACAAAACCCGACCTATGGCAAGCACCTTCTTGGGAGAAAAAAAACTCGACCGCCAAAGGGTTATAAAGCAACTGTCTGGGCTCCCCTTGCCGCCCGATGAGGGGTGGATCTTTGCCTCTCGGGGTGCAGGCAACCTGGCGACGGCAGACTGCGTGCTGGGGCTGGAGTTCTCCGGGCGGGACCCCGCTGGCCGCTGCGTGATGGGCGCGGTGGCGGCGGGGTGCATGGCGACCGCCGTGGTGGCCGACCCGGGCTTCCTCTGGGAGGTGCCGGCGGACTGGAGCCTCGAGGAGGCGGCAACGGTGCCCGTGGCCTACTCGACGGCCTACTACGCCCTGCTGGTGCGGGGCGCCATGCGTCCCAGGGAGGCCCTGCTGGTGCACTCGGGCAGCGGGGACGTCGGCCAGGCCGCCATCTCCATCGCCCTCTCCATGGGCTGCACCGTCTTCACCACCGTCGGTGGGCGGGACCCTCCTCACTTAAACACCTCGTGTAGGGGCTAGAGTCGCGGGTTCCGACGTCGGTGGTCGCGAGACGAAAAAACGAGAGCAAAGGAAGAGCAGAAAAGAATACGGACGAAAAGTTGAACGTGTTCACCTTGCTGCGACGAGTGGAAGTTCTGTTGCTCGTCAACTCGATCTATTTCTAGACGTGGCACGACGGCGGCTTTTTCCCTTGACCTAAGCTAGAAGGAATTGAATACAGACGTTACGGAGGATGGTCTGCCGGCATGACGCGCCCGTCGGGACCACGCACTGGGACTCTGACTGGGACCACCAATGTCCGCGTCTATGCCTCACCGTTCCGAAGTGGCCAGGAGGATTGGGAACTTTAGATGATTATCTTAAATTTATTGCCCCTCCGGGCTGCCTGCTCTTCAGTTTTGATGAATTTTATTTAGAGGAGAATGCGAATTATTTACTGTATTTCCCTGGCGGTACAGTCGAATCCAGATATATCGAATTCAAAGGGGATCGTAAAGTAATTCGATATATTAATAATTTGATATACAAAACTCGAGTTGAAATTTCCCGGCGTCTCTGCTAGTGCCGAAGGTTGCGAGAAACGGGAGCTTACTAAACAGAGCATCCAAGGCCCGCTAAATACAGTGGAGCGTAGTTGGCCGAGGCCGCAACCACCGCCGCGCTTACACAGGCACCTGGCCGGGACCTCCACACAGCATAAGCAACAAAAGACGAAAATAATATAAAAAAATGTAAAAACATGAAAAAGCGAGGCGCATAAAAAACATTTAAGCAAGCCCCAACAAATCAAGCTCACTAAAGTCAGGTACAAAAAAAAGAGAAAGAAAAAAAAACGGGTCAAGCAATAACGGCTAAAGAAAAAGGTAAACAAAAATAAGGCGTTCAAAGTACGATTGCACAACCGCTGTTATCGACACACTCGACGTATGAAAGTCTTTTTTTTTTTTTTTGCTCATTACATTTTTGGGGTAAGGGAGTCACGCAGCATCAGTATTATTCGAGGAAAAGGCGCAGGCTACAGTCCCAAAAGCCGGCACTCCCTTCCCTCCCAAGGCGCGCCGCGTCCCCTTCCCCTTGGTTTTGCCATCCTCCACTCTTTTCTCACGGTTTATTGTTTCTCTTTTTTCACAACTGCTCTTTCGCTGCTTATCTTACCGCCTGTATGCTGGCTTGACCTTCTGCCAGCCCCACAACGCAAGCGATGTGCTCGCCACCGGCGCAATCGGATTGCGGGAAAAGCAACAGGCGGCCGGTGCTGATGCAAAACTATCGATAAATTGACTATCGATGCTATCCATAGTGTCGCAGAACTTTCGATAGTCCACTATCGATGTACTATCGATAGTTTTTCGATAGTACTATCGATAGTCAGATTTATGGCGACTATCGATGCTATCAATAGTACTACCGTGAGTTTTGCACCGCTAGAACGAACACCATTGCCGCAGCGCCGCTCCCTCCCTTCCCCCTCCCTTCGCCCAAACTCCCTTCTTCGTCATCACTGAAAGCGGAGCCAAAGTTAGGATGGTAAGTGCTTGGGCTAGTTGGTGTCCCATTTCAAAAAATAAAGCAAGAAAAAGAATAAAGGGAGTGACGCAAACTACCAGTATCGCAAAACTATCGATAGTAAACCGTCGACAGTGCTATCGATAGATTTACGATAGTAGACTATCGATAGTTTTCTGATAGTCGATTAACGATAATTTTCCGATAGTCGACTATCGATAGTACTAACGATAGTTTTTTTTACTATCGAAAGTCAGATATCTGGCGACTATCGATAGTACTTTCCTCCTCTCCGATCCTCCTCTCCCTCCTTCCTTCCTCCTCCTCCTCGAGCGGAGTGCGACGCCTGACGAATCTGTACCGGTAGTACTATCGATAGTTTTGTACCACTAGCAGCTGGACTTCGTTCGCTATATCGAGTGTCCCCACCATGGGAGTTCGATACAAAAAGACGGCGCTCCTATAGTATTACATGTGAATTTCAAGGGGATCTTTGGACTGTTTGATATAAAGAATTATTCGAAATACCCGAATGGGATATAACCGTGCTCGACTGTAGTCCACGCCGGCTGTATAGATCGGCGTGCCATTTACATAAAGTCCACATTCGCCTACGCCCAGTGTGGGCACTGCACGTGTGCAGAAACCAAATTAGCACGAAGTAAAGTGTCTGCGCCTGCACCGTGGCGCAACTGCGGCGGCACCACGTCGGAGTTGTGGACTGGTGTAGAGTCTGAAGGGTTTCATTCAGTTGAAAAAAAAATATTTTCTTTAGATAGTATGTACCTGGTGCCCAGTCTGCCTGTAGAAAAATTATCATGCAGAGCACATCTTCACAAATGCCTGCTTCAATAGCTAAAAAAGAGCTTTTATCATACATAAATTACCATTAGCATATACTACTCAGTCATTAACAAAATACCTATCTCACGTCTTATTGTAATAAACAGTCCAGAAAAAAAAAGAAACAAAGCCTTGAATAGTCCACCTGTAGATAGTCTGCACTGCATAAGGTTAACTTTTACACATGTACAGTCTATTGATCATATTATAATGGCCCGTTCACACTCTTGCGACCTCTTAAAACTGGGTTCCTTGAAACCTCTTACAACGGAGGACACACTGGCGCCATCTATTGGGTAGCAGTGTAAACTTGGCGGCCCGGCATATTTTCTATTTCTTTCCCGCATTATCCTTCCTTCCTTGGCTCGAAAAACTTTTTTCATCGTTATAAACGAGCCTTTCTTATAGGTATTACGCACATTTGACCTCGGAAATACCGCGAAACATTCGCTGTCTGTGAAATGCAGTTCCAGAGCCACCGCACAGATGGCGCCAGCGTGCCAGTGTGTTCTCTCGTCCTAAGAAATTTTAAGAAGTTTTAACAAGTCTCGTCTCTCTCGGTCGTACTCGGTTGCAAAAGTGTGAACGGGCCTTAACGCCCAAGGCTGTGGTGCGGAAAAATGAAGTAACTTATGCCGAAGAAAAAGACAACAGAAGGAGAACTTCTCAAACGCAACTAAAATTGTTTCCTTTTCTCGATCCATATATACACCCGGGGCCGATGTCACCAACTCCTTGATGGATAAACTCTTAGTTGGAACAACAACCTATGACATCTTAACATCAAGGCCTTGATACCAGTAGACCCATTCATCTAAACTGTACAACTTTTTTCACAGTGGCTATAACTATAACTTTCACAATTAGCAACAAAACCCTTTAAACAAATTTGGAGCACAAACAGCAATACAGAAACACACTGACATTGTAGGTTAAGTTAAAAACCAAATCGCCGCTCCTCATAAAAACAAATATCAAAAATGTGATCTTTTTATTGACGTCTTTTTCTTCGCCTTAAAAATGTCTTAATTTTTTCATACCACAGTCTCGGGTATTACATTGGGATCAATCATCACCAGCTCACCTGCACACTCAGTTATTTTATTAATGTATTTCACGAACCATAGTCAGAGAAATACACTGCCACGAGTCAATCAATGCCCAAGTACTGGAGGGGGTACGAAAATAAACCCGCGGGTTTAATAGAAGTGCCGATCCCTGGCATCCATACTGCTCACGCTGTCTTCTCGTCGTTGCCTGCAGGTTCCCAGGAGAAGCGCGAGTTCCTAAAGCGGCGCTTCCCACAACTGCAGAACCGCAACTTCGCAAACTCTCGGGACCTGTCCTTCAAAGAGCACATCCTCCGCGAGACCGAGGGCAGGGGTGAGTTGGCGTTTTGCGTTTGCCCCTCTGCTCAAGACCCCGGGATTCGACGGTCCTACCGATTCCCGCGTTTACCGGACAAAAGGACGGCGCGAAAGAAACAGCTAACTCCGGGAGCTCGTGCGAGGGGCCAAGAACCTTCTCTTGCGCGCCCAGGGGTGGACCTGGTGCTGAACTCGCTGTCCGAGGAGAAGCTGCGGGCGAGCGTGCGCTGCCTGGCCACCCACGGCCGCTTCTTGGAGATCGGCAAGTTCGACCTGTCCCAGAACAACGCCCTGGGAATGGCGGTGTTCCTCAAGAACGTCAGCTTCCACGGCATCCTGCTGGACGCCCTGTTCGGGGACGACCCACGGGTGGCGGCCGACAAGCACCGGGTGGCCCAGCTAGTGCGCGAGGGCATCGCCTCGGGCGTTGTGCGGCCCCTGGATACCGTCCGCTTTGCCCGAGACCGCGTCGAGGACGCCTTCCGCTTCATGGCTTCCGCCAAACACATCGGCAAGGTGGTGCTCGAGGTGGGTGCCCCACGCCACTTGCCAGATCGTTCCGGCCAACGTTGACGTCGCGCTTTCTTCTTTGTACGACCGTCCCATTTGTCGTACGAAAAAATTTTTGAGACACGTTCGAAAAATACGTATGAAGCAGACATCATACTTGAGGCGGGTCTGCAGATAATTCTGTTGTTGCGTCTTTTTATGTCTTTTTGCACTCTTTCGCGAGCAGTCACAGTTGATTGCTTGAGACGAATTGCATTATGACCTCTCGCGATATATTACGAAAGGACAGGCTGCCGTTATTTATGAGGTAACCCTGGAACTGCGTTTCAATAAAGCGAAGGTTTCACAGGATTTGCGAGGTCAAATGTACATATACCATGTACGTAACATTTTTTTTTTTTTAACATTTCCAAAAGCTCTTCGAACTAATAGACAAAGAATGATGCGCAACAAAAGGACAATATATTGCAATCGTGTGTTCCACGGATAGCCGATAAATGGCACCAATGTGCTCTCTCGTCGTTCGAAAGCCTGCATTACGGAGTTTCCAACAGCTTGATCGGGGTTACGTGGTTTATAGGCAGTGTTTTCCGCACGAGCTGTGAGGAAGTGACGAAAAAGTCAGTCTTCTGCGGCCATCTCTGCCTTTCCACCCGCTTTCCTCCTTGCCACGCGAAACCGCAGCGCATGCGCACTTGCAATCAATCTCTGCCATTAAAGGGATACTTCAACGAAATTTGAAATATATCCGTCGTGTTCAAAAATAGGTTGAATATGATCCACAAGATCCGTAAATGACAATCGCACGTTTGTATTTTGAGCCAGGTGGCTGTATTTTTTGTTATAAACGGCCCACTCTGGCAAGCGCTTGGAGAAGGCCCAGCTTAGAGCACGTGACATCCGACGCAATCGTGACGTAGGTCGTCTCAGGACGAATAACTGTACGGCGAGGCTGACGTCGAGGGGATGGCCAAGTCGTTCCAGCCACCGAAGTGGCTTCTTTTGTACGAATTTTGAGTGACGGGTTAATCTTTTATAATCTTGTAGGGGGACAATAGCTACTTCTGGAACACACAAAAGGGATTCTCGGGAAGACGGGAGTTCCTCCTTCCCCTCTTCTTTTGTCATGGCCGGAAGAGAGCGCTCACCGTCACTAGCTGTCAAGGTTCCTAGACGGGCATTACAAACGAGGGGTTAGCGACATCCACCAGGTGCTCTTTGCTAATCGCTTAATTCGTTTTAAAATTCCTTTTCGTGACTTTTTTAACAAGACATTGGTGTGTTCGATGTGAGGCTGTTCCTTTGAACATGTATAGACCATAAAATAAGCGTCGAAATTTCGTTGTAGTATCCCTTTAAATTACAAACGCCCCCCTTGGGTTGAGATCTACGCTCTTTATTTCTGGCCTCAATTCTCGTCATAAGAGATAATCAGAGGCGCTAATGCACTCGGTCGTAAATAGCGTAAGTGTGCGAACCGACCTTTGGACTGTATAATAGTGCACCGTGCACTAAGCTGCAACCTAACTTTAGTGCATGAACCAGCCTATAGGGTGATTTCGGAAGATTGCCATTCTGTCACGTTTTGATCCGCACTGGAGCGCCGCCAATCCCTTAGTCGTCCGGCTTGTCTATGCCACATTCCGCGGACGGTCGTAGGCGCTGCTAACTGCAACTAAGAAATAGTAAAGCTCCTCCATGTGCCAAAAGCTCTTTGAACGTCAAATTCGCCATTCCACGAGGCAGGTACTTCGCGCGGCAAAAGGAAATGACGGTGCAGCTCTGAAATGAGCCGCCCTTGAGAGCGAATGACGACTGAGCGCTGGTTTCTTCCTGCCCCAGAACAACCTCGAGATATTTTGAACTCGAAAACAATTATTTTCAGTACTCGAAAGAAACGAGAAGCCTGAAGTTTACAGAGGGGCCTTACGACCCTCCACGTTCTCTCCCAGGTGCGGCCCGAGGAGCCCCAGCGGCAGACGGTGGCGCCCACGTCCCTGTTGTTGGAAACCCACACGCGCAGCTGCTTCTTCGAGGACAAAAGCTACGTGGTGGTTGGGGGCCTGGGCGGCTTCGGCCTGGAGCTAGCCGACTGGATGGTGGCCCGGGGCTGCCGCAGGCTGCTGCTCACGGCCCGCTCGGGCGTCCGCACGGGCTACCAGCGCCTCTGCCTGCACCGCTGGCGGCTGGCCGGCGCCAAGGTGGCCGTGAGCCGGGCGGACGCGGCCACCGAGGAGGGCGCCAGGGCGCTGCTGCAGGAGGCCGCCGCCCTCGGCTCCGTGGGCGGCATCTTCAACCTCGCCGTGGTGGGTGGCGCCCAAAGCCGGTGAACGCGTCGGACTCTTTGATATTTAGTGCCATCTGGTGGCTCGGAAAGCAGTTTCACTTTTTGGCAAACTAATGGCAGTCTCGAAACTATTAGTTCGACCATCGTCACTTTCGCGTGTCGGTGGCAGACGAGAATTGGGTCTTCGATCGAGGAACCTTTTTCGAGGGACGAGTGAGTTCTAGGGGGTGGTCTGCGTATTACAAATGCAGAGCAACCCAACGTCGCCCCAGCGTTTTCCATCCGTCGGAACGCATTAGAATCGTACCATTGTACCGGTTTCTGTTGCCTTTTTATGCCCCGTGCTACTTATGCTCGAAAGGGAATCGTCAGCAAACACGACATTTACGCATATAGATGCCGACAATGTTGGTCGTAGTGCCCTCGATCCCCGCAGGGGGCACCTGTGGAAGTAGGTGTTTCGTGAGTGGTGTCACCACGGACCCCGAGCTTTGTGGGTTCGCCCGCCCACGTTTGGCAGTGCGTGGCTTTCCCGTGTCTGGGGAAAAGGGCATCCTGGTGGTTGAGTCAAACCCGGGGTAGGTTTGGACCCTTCGGGGCCCCCCGGGGGAGGCAATACACCACTTCGGCCCCCGCTTCTCGTAGACGGGACTCCTGATAAGGCCCGGCCAGGATGATTCAGTCTAGTCGCCTTTTCTTCTACTATCCCCTCCGATCTTTCACTTTTACCTTTCCTGTTTCTTTTACTTCTCTCTCACTTATCTTACTCCTTTTTCACCCTCATTGACTGCAAAGGCTAACCTTTGGTAGCAATTGACCTCTGTCTTGACCCACACTTGGGTATAGTTTCCCGGCAGCACTGTTAACGTAACGTCACTGGCCAAGCCTAACCCCTTGTTGGGCTCGGTAATTGGCGGTGCATCGCGGATCCTGAACACTCTTTGCCCTCCTATGGTGCCCCACCCCTCCAAAAACCGTTCAGGGACGCCTTTAAAAGGCGCTGCCTTGAACACAAAACCACTGAAAAAAATCCAAGGAATAAACCTCTGCAAACTTTTCTGTCATTCATTCGCTGGATGAACAGAAATCAGTTGCAAAGCTCTCACCCTTTGTTGTAGCTAAAGTTCTTGAGCACTTTGTAGGGTTCTCCTATAAGGCTAAGAACTCAACTGTGGAGACCTCCTGGTGGAGTTAGAAACAAAGAAAACAAAGTGGAGCACTCTCCAAGATGACCAGCATTGTTGACTTGAAAGTGTCGGTGAGCCCTCACAGTACACTTAACACCATTCGTGGTGTCCTCTCTGAGGATGGCTTCCTTTATACCAGTGAGGATGAACACCTTGAGGGCCTCAAAGGCTGTGGTGTCGTCGCCATCAAACGAATAATGTTTAAAAAGAATGGTGAAGAAATGCCCTCCAAGCATGTTACTTGACTTTCGAGAGGCACACTCTACCAGAGACAATAAAAGCAGGGTGTCTTAATTGCCGCATCCGCCCTTGTGTTCCCCACCCACAGTGGTGCTTTCGTTGTCAGGGTTTTGACCACCGATCACGCAGCAGTCGCGGATTGGAGACATGTGCAAATTGCGAAGGTCAAGGCCACGTCTCCGGCATTTGCGAGGCCGTGGCCTATTGCGCTATTGGCGGTGGACCACACCCCGCTTACTACCGCAGCTGTTCTTTCTTTCAGCAAGAAAAAGATATTCTTGCCCTTAAGGTCAAAGAAAATATCACATACATAGAAGCAAAAAACGCGTTTTTCCTTTTTTTCAAATGGTAGTTATCCTGAGGCGGTGCGCAGGGGCCCTGCACCGCGCTCGGTAATCAAGGGCCACCTAGGTCTCTCCCGAGATCTTGGCGGCCAACCTTAGGGCCCCGGCTCCCCGACCGAGGCAGCAGCAGCGGCCTCTTCCAACCCCTGGTGGTGGTACGCCGGCTGCCCCTCCATCCAAGGACAGGCCGGCAGCAGCCGCACCTGCCCCTTCTCCTAGGTCCCCTTCTAGGCATTTGGAGCGAGTTTCTCGCTCCTCCTCTCTGGAGAGGGCCCCCCTACCACAGGAGCAGCATGGCACCCATACAGCGCCTGTGAAAAGGGGTGTCAAGACGAGCTTGGGTGACCTATCGCCCAGTTCGTCCGCCACTTCTCTATCCGGGCGTGGCCGGGGTTTTCGCCCGAGTGTTCCAGGCCGGACCAGCTCCGTCATACTTCATCTATCAGACACCTCCCAGGACATGGAGATACCAACTGATGCTGACCATAAGTCTACTCCTGCGTCCGACTAGGATGGTATAGATGACAGCCCCTCGTAAATCTAAAAAGAAGCAACCTCTAGTAGCGCCCAAGTGATGGCCCCGATAGCGGCCGTATTGTTGATACTGCTTCCACCTTGTTCCAGTTGGCTCTTCAGAGTTTTATTTATTTTGCTAGATTTTTTCCCCTTAGATTTACATATTTACACACTTTTCAATAGATGACTAAGTTACATTTTATGCAATGGAACTGTCGCGGTATTTTAAGAAACATTGATGAGGTCAATCATTTCATGAATGAGCTTCGGCCCATCGCTCTTGCCTTACAAGAAACCCATCTACATTCCAATTTTTTTTAACATCTTAAGACGTCATCAGGATTTTAGAAAAGATCGCCCCTCTTCCATCCCTTCTGGTGGTGTTGTACTGACCGTGCAGAGTGTAGTTGCTCGCTCTCAAGTTCCACTCCGCACGCCCCTGGAGGCTATCGCAGTGCATGTCTTCGTGGACCGCCTTGTAACGCTTTTTTCTTTATATTTACCACCAAATGTTCCTTTGAATCTTCAAGAGCTGCAGGGACTTGTAGGACAGCTTCCTCAACCGTTTTCAATTTTGGGTGATTTTAACGCTCATCACCCCATGTGGGGTAGTACCCGTCAAGACTCCCGGGGTTATGTTATTGAACGTCTTTTATCGTCGTCTTGGCTGGGCCTTTTTAACGGGAAAGAGCCAACTTTTTTAGTGTGGCACACAACTCATTCACATCAACTGATCATTCTATCGCTTCACCTTCATTACTTCCTTGCTTTGCATTGAAGGTTCTCGGCAACCCTTTTGGAAGTGATTACTATCCAGTTATTTTAAAAAGTACCGTTTCATTGCCTTATCGTTTAGAGCGGGTATCTAGGTGGAAGTTAGACAAGGCTGACTGGGCACTTCTCAGTCTTCACTCCAAGTTAGAGCCTTCACTTCTTTCTTCTATGTCCCCTGAGAACGCTACGCTCTATATCACTGAGCAGATACTGAGTGCTGCTCACCGCTCTATTCCAGAAACTTCTGGTGATGTGCCAAAAAAATGCAAACCTTGGTAAAACAAGGAGTGTGCCACAACACTGGCAGACCAAGACAGGGCCTGAGAAAAATTTTGTAGATATCCCACTTCACACAACCTTGTGGAGTGAGAGCGCCGAAAAGTTGGACTAGGAAGCACGCAAACCGGAAGTCTTGCATGAAGTACTTGTCTTCCCAACTAGTTTTGTCCCTTCCAAAAAGACCTGGGACAGATATAGGAAAGTAAATGGAGATTATAGGTGCTTTGCCATCAAAACGTTTAATGCTCCTTGTTTGTCATTAAAATACATAGCTAACATCCTCGGGGAACATTTTTATAATCCATCTAGCTCGGCCAACTACAGTGGTAACGTCGCACAGTTTAAAGCTCGTGCGGAGCAACAAACGTTAGTCGTGTCTGGAGTAAATGTAGCCTCTTATAATCAGCCATTTACGCGATATGAACTTGAGATGGCCCTTAATTTGAAATGCAATCTGCTTCTGGGCCCGATGGGCTTCACTATGAAATGCTTCGTATCCTTCGTATCCTGTCTACGAAATCCCTTGAAAACCTTCTTTTTTTTATTCTGTATGGAAAAATGCTTGTTTTCCTCAGACTTTGAGGCATATCCATATGTTATTCCGCTTCTAAAACCCAATAAAGATCCTTCACAGCTATCAAGTTACCGCCCAGTCGCACTGACGAGCTGCTTCGGAAAAAACATTTAAAGGCTGATACACAGGCGACTGGTGTATGTATTGGAACAACAGGGGCCTTTGATAACAACCAGTGTGGATTCCGTCGAGGTCGTTCTACTCTCGATAACTTGGTACGCTTGGAAACTGTGATACGTGATGCATTTGTAAACCGGCAGCACTGTGTTGCATTTTTATTAGAATGCAATTAAATGCAAAGGTGCAAGCGAGCTAGACAAGAATGACGAAAATAATCCCTGGAGAAGGGGAACAAGAGGGACAAAGGACAAACATAAACCTCCAAACACAGCTATGTGACTGGTACGCGACCGACTGGTGGTGGCTGATAAAACCCGTTTGCTCTGCTGACGTCTAACCCCTGGTTAGCTCAGTTGGTAGAGCGCTCCACCTGTAATGGAGAGGTCCCGGGTTCGATACCCGGACCAGGCGGATTTTTTCGGTCGCGTACCAGTCACACAGCTGTGTTTGGAGATTTATGTTTGTCCTTTGTCCCCCTTGTTCCCCTTCTCCAGGGATTATTTTCGTCACTGTGTTGCAGTTTTTTTTATTTGGAGACGGCATAAGATACAGCGTGGAGACATGGGATTCTTCAAAATCTGTATGCATGTAACATCCGTGGTCGTATGCTGTAATGCATAAGGGAATATCTAGCAAACAGGACTTTTCAAGTTCTTCTTGGCTACAGCCTATCCGATTCCTACGTGCAAGGAAATGGAGACCCTCAAGGAGGAGTCTTGAGCGCGATTTTATTTGTGCTAAAAATGTATTCAATTCCACGACTGCTACCTCCTTCTGTTTCATATTCTCTTTACGCTGATGATATACAGATCTCCTCTTCCTCTTGTAACCTTTCCAGCTGTGAGCGCCAATTGCAGATAGCCATAAACAAACTTTTCAAGTGGGCTCAAAAGAACGGGTTTCGGTTCTCTGCATCCAAAACAATCTGTGCGCACTTTTCTTAGCGTCGTGGGCTGTCATTGGATCCATCACTGGAACTAGATGGAAATCCTGTACCTGTCAGGAAAGAGCACAGATTTCTTGGTGTGATATTTGATGAAAAGCTTAATTTTATTTCACACCTGAAAGCTTTAAAAACTAAACGTCTTCAGTCCATGAATCTTTTGAAAGTTCTATCTCACAAGTCATAGAGTTCTGACAGGAATTGTATTCTACGGTTGTACAACGCCCTTGTGAGATCTCGTCTTGACTATGGTGCGACAGTGTATGGATCGGCCCGGCCATCTGCCCTCAGGATGTTGGACCCAGTTCGCCACCTTGGGTTGAGACTAGCAACTGGTGCTTTCCGGACGCCCCCTATCTCCAGTTTGTATGCAGAAGCTAATTAGCTATCACTGAACAAACGACGTACATATCTTAGCCTAGCGTATGCTTTTTAGATGCTGCCTGACCCTCAAGACCCCACTTACTCTTCCCTTACAACTTCGAGGTTTTCCCGTCTTTTTAAAAACAAGCCAAGCATCGTGACACCATTAAGCACCCGCATTGAAGAACTTTGCACTTCACTGCATCATTTATTGGACCCGGTCGGCCTCATTCAAAAGGTCGACAACCGTATTCCTCCCTGGAAGACACTGCTAGTTGCCTGTGACTGGCCGCTCACAAAATTTAACAAACATGGCATTTCTCATGCTGTAATACTGCAAGAGTTTTGTGAGGTACAAATCAGGTATGATGGTTATTTTCGTGTTTACACAGATGGCGCCAAGACTTCGTCTTTTGTTGGCTGCGCTGTGTATTCAGAACGCTTCTCTAAAATTAAGCGACTTAATTCGCAAGCATTTTTACTGCAGAACTCTATGCAGTATCAATTGCGATAGACTACATTCTACATAAGAAAATAATTAGGGCTGTTCTGTTTGTTGATTCTCAAAATTTGATCATTGCAGTTTGCTCTGTTAAAGAAATTAAAAACATGCTTGTACAACAAATTCAGAGTAAACTCAACACTGCTCTACATGGCGGTCAAAGCATAATATTTTGTTGGGTGCCTAGTCGCGTTGGCATAGAGGGCAGCGAGAAGGCTGACAGGCTTGCAGGGTCTGTGGGAAACCTTGTCCAATCGTCTTCCTGTTTACCATATCAGGATATAAAACATTTAGTAAAGCATCACTTTTTCGTTGTTGGCAGTTGGAATGGGACAGGGAGTGTGAAAACAAGCTCCACGTTAGAAAGCCTGTTCTTGGAGCCTGGGAAAGCGCTTCATATGCAAGAGTCGTTTTTATGAAACCTTGATGTGCCGTCTGAGAATTGGGCATTCTTTTATCACTCATAAGTACCGAATTTGGGGAAATGATCCAGCTACTTGTGATCAGTGTGGAGATACTCTTAATATTTTACATATTTTCTGGTCCTGTCCCGGTCTGGAGCCAAAGTGTCGTGTTCATTTTCCTGAGTTGTTTCGACAACAGATCCCGTTTCGTCTGGCCCTCCTGCTGGGGGAGAATCCCATAGTCCCTTTTAGCAGGATAATAGACTTTCTTACTAGCATTGGCATTTTATACCAACTATAGCTTTGCCAAGTCCTAGGTTGCACTTTTTTAACACCCTCACCAAAGTATGCTGATTGTTACTATCGTTTGGCGCAGATGGCCTCGTAGCTCTTGCGCTATTAAACCCCGAAATCTTCATCATCAGTGCCCTCGATAAATGGCGGCGGCCGAGAGCAAAGGTCAGCGGTGAAAGCGTATGCATGCGCAAACGCTTATTGGAAAGATGTGACATCGCGGGTAAAACATGGCCCAGATCTATCCTGTTGACCTGATAGTTGTTACTTCTTCTTAAAAAACTGGCGATTGTCGTTTCTTTATAAAAAAAGTTGCCCCTTGGAGATTTAGAAGGGGAACGGTCGACTTTGAAGGACGCACAACGACAACTTGGGAGACGGACGACAGCGCATGCGTGGTTAATCACCGCCTCATGTCGTTTCACCAGCTGCGTCTCCTGTAAAGGCGACGGTTGCTTCTCCCGCAATATTTGCAGCAACAAATTGGGGTCCGTCTAGATACTCTGCACTGCAAGCGGAACATCTACGGTTACTCTAGTCGCAGTGAAACGCGGATGCCTGAGTCGCTCCTCAGAGGGGGCGTGTGTGGAGCGCAGGCTCTAAGGGACGCCCTGCTGGAGAACCAGACGGTGGAGGCGTTCGAGGCGGTGTTCCGCCCCAAGGCGGCCTGCACCCTGCACCTGGATGCGGCGTCCCAGGAGCTGTGTCCCCAGCTGGACCACTTCGTGGCTTTCTCGTCAGTGACGTGCGGCCGGGGCAACGAGGGCCAGACCAACTACGGCTACGCCAACTCCGTCATGGAGCGCGTCTGCGAGAGGAGGGTGGCCGACGGACTGCCTGGTGGGTGTCTCTTGCTCCGGGGCACGGGTTCTCATACTTTCCGATCCTGAGGAACTAGGTTATTGCGAATATTCAATTAGTGGTTCCGATTAATAGGTCGTTTCATATTTAGCTTCGAGGTGAACAGCAATATTCATACTTATCGAAGTATTGATCGCGGCGGCTCCGCGGGTATAGCTTCGCTGCGGCGCACAGGCGCTGATTGAGAAGTGCCCTCAACGGGGCTGACCTACCGCGATGAACACTTCGAAAGATTCAAATATTGCAGTTAACCTCGAGGCGAACGTCGAATAGTCTGTCATTCAAAACTACTATTCGAAAATTTGTGCATTCACACATATCTACCTGAATGACAGTCGAGGAACTCCTCCCAAGCTAGGCATCGATGCGATAAAGCGGTTCAGAAGCATACAAAAACCATTAAAAGTAATATGCACACAGTAGAAACTGTTTGGCTCACCGGTGCGAATCAGTGGGTGGCTCGAATTTTCCGAAGTAGTGCTTGATTTGGAAAAACAACTTTGGCTTAGGGGCAGGAGCGTTCAGGGAAATGGTTTAGGGAACCCATGAGGGTACTCTGAAGAGCCCCTGAGTTCCTAAGGAAACGTAGTCTCTGGGACATGTTGTAAGGTACTATTCTGCTCATCTATCGAAAATACCACGCTGTGCTTGTAATCTCCTCAAATTTCCAGCTAGTCTAACTGTTTTCTTCATTAAAAATTTGATTGTGCACCGCTGGCCCGCAGATGGACACGTCGGTCGTCGCCACAATGGCCAGGACTGCCGCAATCGCATCAAACGTCTTTCCTGGCACACGATATTTGAAAAGCATTATGTTAATGTCCTTCGGAATTTTCATCGTGCTACACTTGTTCGGCGATGTCTCACGGACAAAAGTCCCAGCCACGATGTAAGATGCTACTCTTTAGGTGAGGACACGCAGCCCGGCGAATGCTTCGACGCGATCGGCGGCATAAAGTCCTGCTGGCATGCGCCCGAGTAGCCTATGCCAACAGCGCCACCGTTAGCCTAACGGCAGAACTGAGTAAAAAGAACAAACAAAAGCAAAAAAAGTGTTGTGTTGCCATGGCACCCGAATGCATGCACTTTCTGTCCTGTGCATCTGCTCCGACCTCAAAGAACGCTGACTCGAACGCAGCGTCAAATATATCTCCACGCCAATGCGTTCATAAAACTGCTCTTCCTTCCCTTACTCGAGGCAGGAAACTATGATCAATTGCGAGTTTAAGAATAATGTACAGTCGGCGGCAAAAATATGCGGGGCACGGGAACGTCAGCCGAAATGGCTGGTTGCGCCTTCTGACGGCGCGCGGCCGCTCTCAAGATTCACGCTTCGGGAATGTGCTTCCTTTCGTGCTCGAAGTAATGTCTTGTTTGCTCGCTTCCGCCCGACGCGCACGAGATAACCGGGACCGGCGCAAGGTGCCACTATGACAGCCATATCATGCCACGCGTCTGCCTCAGCCACCGAGATGAATGACGGAGCTCGCGCATGCTACGATAACCTGTCGCGGCACCTTGCGCCGTGCCCTCTTGTCTCGTAGGTGTCGAATGGAAGCGAGCGAAAAAAGCATGACCGCGAACAAGAAAGGAAGGGCATGCGCAAAGCGCGAGTCTTGAGAGCGGCAACGCGCCGTGAGAAGGCGCTGCCAGTCTTTTCGGCTGGCGCTCCCGTGCCCCGTAAACTTTTGCTCCTGACTGTACGTAAATATAATACACATTAGCAATAAATTTGGCAATTGTGGCGTGCACACGTGCGATACCCACACCTCTATATCTTGCTCCGTTGTCTCGGCAAACCTCGAACGATTCTCGTACATACCTGTGTAGGCGCCGAGCGCCAAAAAGAGAAGAAGAGCGCAAGGTGGGGTAGCGCGTGACACTCGGTGTAGCGTGTAGCACGGCCGACGATCTCGGTGGGTCCCGAAAACATCCCTCATAGCGTTAGGTATTGTAAAGTGTAAATCGTGTAAATAAATGTGTAGGATCAACACTTGGTCCCTAAATGTTTAATGACCCCGCAACGCACGCATTCTTCAGTGTTTTCGCCTCCATCGTGCGAGAAATGGCCACTGGACAACACAACAGAGATGTCGGTGCGGTTCGTTTTCGACTCCAGCAGCTTTGGCCATCAAACCCCCTCCTATGGTTCGCTCAAGTGGAGGCTCAGTTTCACACAGCAAAGATCACGGGAAAACTGACAAAATTCCTCCAAGTCATTGGAGTTTTGTCACCAGAAGTCGCAACAGAGGTCCGGGACCTTATTCTCACGCCACCAAATTAGAACCCGTACGACACCCTCAAAGCGGGACTGGTGAGAAGAACGTTCATTTCCCGAGAAGGACGACTACAGCAACTGCCGAAAATGGAAGAACTTGGTGACCAAACGCCATCCCAAATGCTTCGACGCCTCCAGCAACTGCTTGGTGACTCTCCTACGACATTGGACCCTTCGCTTTTTCGAGAGCTTTTTCTCTAGCAGCTACCCGCGACTGTCAGCATGGTGCTGGCACCAACAACCAACCTCACCATCGAAGCTTTGGCAGAGCTCACGGACAGAGTCGTGGAGGTAGCCTCACCGGCTATATCAACGGTTGCTACAGACTCTCTGGCTCTTAGTAGGTCGCCGCAAGAGAACAGCGACATAAGAAAATTTCTGGTCCCAGATGTCGTCGAGGACATGCGGACGCAGATCAACCAGTTGACAACGCAAGTAACCGCACTCATGACCGCTGCTCCATGTAGATCTCGCCAGCGTTCAAGATCTCGTTCTTCACAGTTCGGACGTTCCCCACGACTACCCGGATCCTCTCCACCAGGTATCTGCTGGTACCACTGGAAGTTTGGGAACAAGGCACCAAAATGTCGAGCTCAATGTACGGCGTCAGAAAACGGCTCAGCGCGCCACTAGAGGCGGCTGTCGGAGTGCTCACTCTACCTCCCGCCTGTTTTTGTCACAGACAAAAACTCTAAACTACGATTTTTGGCAGACACGGGTGCCGAAGTGTGCATATTCTCTCGCGCCACCGAGCATATCCTCAAGCAAGCGACAGCCATGTACACTACCGGCAGCTCCCCCCCCCCCCCCCCCAACAAGAGACATATTCCCACTTATGGCGAGTCTTCCCTCACCCTCGACATAGGGCTCCGTTGAACCTTCCGATGGATATTTCTCCTCGCGGCTGTCCCTTACCCGATTCTTGGCGCAGACTTTTTTCGTCACTATAATCTCCTGGTAGACATGCTTCATCTTCGGCTAATAGATGACACCACTCTCTTGACTGTGCAAGGCATTGAAATGAAGTCGTCACTTCTTCCACTGATCATCCCTGATCCTCCTCTTTCACCCTACGACAACCTTCTCAAGGAGTTCAAGTGGCTAACATGTCCGAGCAACTTTTCCCGACCCGTGCCACATGACGTGTCCCAACATATCGAGACGACGGGGGCTCCCACCTATGCTCGACCACGACGACATGCTCCAGAACGTCTGAAGATCGCCAAGGCAGAGTTCGAACACAAGCTGGAATTGGGCATTATTCGTCCTTCTTCGAGTCCATGGGCCTCGCCTCTGCGTATGGTACCTAAAAAAGAGCCCGGAGATTGGCGACCTTGCGGCGACTACCGTCCCCTAAACAACGCCACACTACCAGACAGGTATCTAATACCACATGTCCAGGACTTTTTGCTATCCCTTCACGGCTCAACTATTTTTCGAAGATAGATCTCGTCAAGGCCTACCACCAGATACCGGTTGAACTTGCAGACGTTGCTAAGACGGCCATCACGACACCATTTAGGCTGTTTGAGTACCTTTAAATGCTCTTCGGACACAGAAATGCCGCCCACACCTTTCAAAGGTTGATCAACACCGTCCGCAGAGGATTGCCTTTCTGCTTTGCATACGTTGATGATCTCCTAATCTTCAGTCAAAACCAGACTGAACACATCCAACATCTGCGACTTCTTTTCCAGCGCCTCGCCGATTACGGTGTTAACATCAACCAAGGAAAAGACGAACTCCGGGCATCACACCTAGAATTCCTAGGCCACAAAGTGAATCAACACGGCATACGGCCCCTTCCAAGAAAAGTGCTAGCGATCAGCTATTTCCCAGCACCCAGAACCATTCGCCGCCTTCGCGAGTTCCTTGGACTGGTGAACTTTTATCGGCGATTTGTTCCCCAGTGCGCTGAGATTCGGTTTCCCCTTACTTCTCTGCTGAAAGGGAGCAAGACACCCTCGTCTCCTGTGCAGTGGACACTGATCGCAGAACAAGCTTTCAACCGAGCGAAACTGGAACTAGCAAATGTGACGCTTCTGTCACATCTCCAGCACAACACTCCAACTACCATTATGGTAGACGCCTCCGACGTCGCCGCAGGAGCAGTCTTACAACAACTAATCGGCACTGTCTGGAAGCCAATTGCTTTCTTTTCAAGAAAACTGACATCGGCGGAACAACGTTACAGAACTTTCGGACGTGAGCTGTTAGCAACGTACACTGCAATACGCCATTTTCGAACTTTTCTTCAAAGAACAGAGTTCTTCGTGCTGACAGACCACA
The DNA here is from genome assembly GCF_016920785.2 of Ixodes scapularis. NCBI lineage: Eukaryota > Metazoa > Arthropoda > Arachnida > Ixodida > Ixodidae > Ixodes > Ixodes scapularis. The sequence goes on from NW_024609881.1 coordinate 25,931,057, forward strand.
AGACCCTCACGTATGCTGTGCAAAATGGCACAGACACACACTTACCTCGCGAGACACGGCACTTGGCTTATATTGCCGAATATACCACTGACATTCGCCATGTCAGAGGCCTCGACTGTCCTGTTGCTGACGCTTTGTCCTGGAGCACCCCAATTTCCTGTGGACTTGGTTTTCCTTCTGCTGTCGACTATGATGCAATAGGCGTTGCACAGCAACAAGACCAGGAGCTTAAACATCTACGCGAATTTCCTGGTCGGCTTGTCTTCGAGGAGATTTATTTACCTTCATCCACCACACGAGTAGTCTGGGACGTCTCTACCGCTACACCAAAACCATTCATACCTGCCAACTTTCGAAGGCAAGTTTTTGACACCGAACACGGTTTATCTCATCCCGGTATTCGTGCCACTTAACATCTAATGATTGAACGCTTCCTCTGGCCCGGAATCAAAAAAGATGTCCGAAGCTAGGCTCAAACCTGCATTCACTGCCGAAAATCGAAGGTCCGACGTCACAGTTCTGCGCCGCTACAGGCATTTATACCCACAAAAAAACGCTCCGACCACATTCACATCAATATTGTGGGATCCCTGCCACCATCTGAGGGTTATCGATATCCTCTTAGATGCGTGGATCGGTTCATCCGCTGGCCACATGCATTTCCCATTCAAGATATTCGAGCAGACACCGTAGCACGCACCTTCGTTCAAGACCTGTTGTTCGTCCTGGTCGTAGCTCTTCGCAGCTGCCTCGAGCCGCGGCGGCATAGTTCTTGATCTTGCTTCCTCTGGGCGTTTGATGCAGTTCCACATATGTGCGTCTGACCTGCCGCCTCCCACCGACAGACCTTGCACTTGTCGGTCGGGTATGTCTCGGGGTACATGCGATGCATCAGACCTGGGCTCGATAGTGATCCGGTCGGAAGCTGCCTCAGTAGTACCGCCTCCGCTCTACTCAGCCTCGGGTGCGGGGGAGGGAGCGTCCTGCGAGCCAGGCAGTAGGCCTTCGTGATGTCGTTATAGTTCATCATGCGGTCCTTGGCTCCGAGCCACTTCGGACGGTCTGTCGCCGGGTGCGGTTGGTTAGCGCTCGCGCCGCTGCGTGCGCCGTCTCATTGTGGTTGTCATTGCGTCCCGACGCGTCGACCACGTGCGCTGGGAACCACTTGATTCTCACTTTTCTGTCTTGCAGTTTGATCCCTTGCAATACGCGCTCGGCCTCCCTACAGATTTGGCGTTTGGTGAAGTTTCGCACCGCCTCTCTCGAGTTACTCAGCACCGTGTGGCACTCTGCGTCGGCGATAGCCAGGGCGATGGCCACCTCCTCCGCTTGTTCCGCTGTGGCGCTTCTCACGCTCGCTGCCGTCCTCGTGGCGCCGCCGGTTGACCCCTTGATGACAACCGCTGCGAAGGCGTTCCGTTTGTATTCGGCCGCGTTCACGTACCACGCGTGCTTGTCTTTGGTTTGCAGGTCGATGAGAGCCTTGGCCCTCGCTGCTCTTCTTCCCTTGTTGTAGTCGGGATTCATATTCTTGGCTATGGGGTCGACTCTGGTCTGGCGTCTGACCTCTTCGGGGACGGGAAGCTTCCTCTCCACCTCATTCGAGCCTCCTATTCCCAGGTCGTCCTGTATCCTCCTCCCGGTTTTAGTCGTGGACAGCCGCTCCAGTTTGAGCGGCCCGTTGCGCTTCGGCTATTTCTTCGAGAGTGTTATGTATCTCGAGTTGTAAGAAGCGGGTCGTACTCGTGGACTCGAACAGGCCCTACGCCGTCTTGTACGCTCTTCGGTTGATGACGTTGATTTTGTTGCGTTCGTGTTGCAGCCATCTGTGGTAGGCTGCAACGTACGCGAAGTGACTGATAATGAAGGATTGGACGAGCCTGATTAGGCTCTCCTTTCTCATGCCTGCCTTCCGGGACGTGACTCGTTTGAGAAGTCGCGTTGCGTTGGCCGCTTTTAACGTGACACGGGCGACAGTTTCGCCGTTTCTTCCGTGCTTTTCGATGACCATGCCTAGGATCTTGATTTTGCCGACCTCGGGGATCACGTTGCCGGATTTGGTTACGATACGGATTTTTTCGTACTCGCGTTGTCTGGGCTTGCCTCTGCCCTTGCTTGTAGGTGGGACTATTTGTAGCTCCGATTTGCTCGGCGAACATCTCAGTCCGGTGCCTTCCAGCTGGTCTTCTATCGCGTCGACGACGGCTGGCAGCGCGCCCTCGATGTGGAAGTCGCTGCCGCCGGTTACCAACAGCGCGATATTGTACTCGTAGATAGTGTGCCTGACGTCTTCGATGTCCGCGAGGTTCTCGGCCACTCCGATCATTACCAGGTTGAACAACATCGGCGAAATGACCGACCCCTGCGGTGTCGAGCTCCTTCCCTTGCGTCTGTAGGTCACCTCGTAGCTCGGCGATCGTAGCTCGGCGATCCTGTCCGTGAGGAAGTCCTTAATATAGTAGTTATAGGGATCTTTCGCCCATGTTGAGCTTGGAGATCTGGGACAGGACGCCGAGTGTTTCACCTTGTCAAAAGCGCTCTGTAGGTCGAGCCCCACGATTGCCTTCTTGTCGCGGGCGTTGCCGCCGTCGTCGATGATTTGGTATTTGAGCTGCAGCATCGCGTCCTGCGTGCTCAGGTGCCGTCTGAAGCCGATCACTGTGGCCCGGTACAGCCCTTCGCGTTCCAGGTAGTCTTGCCACCTGTTGAGCAGGACGTGCTCAAACACCTTGCCCACGCAGGACGTGAGCGAGATGGGCCGGAGGCTGTCCGTGTCCGGTGGCTTCCCCGGCTTGGGGATCAGGATGGTCTTGGCTGTCTTCCACTGTTTCACAGCGCGCCCGCTCTCCACAACATCTTGAAGTATTTTGCTAGGTTCTCAATCGTCGTCGAGGTTCTTGAGCGTCTTGTTTGTGACGAGGTCCGGGCCGGACGCCGACCGGCTGCAGAGGTCGTTCAGGGCCACGCGGATCTCCTCGATGTCGATGTCACGATCGAGCTTCGCGCTGGGTAGGCCGCTGTACGCGCGTGTTGTTCGGTGGGTGTAGTTGGCAGGTATTCGTCGTTGATGCGCCTGGTGACTTCGTCGGCGCCATGTGCCGAGACCGGCCGGTGTATGAGCTTGGCGAGTCTGTCGCTTTGGTGCGACTTGGTCTTGGTTTCATCGAGCACGTGCCGCAGCAGGTTCCACGTCTTCCCGTTGTGCATCTGCCCGTCTGCCGCGTTGCAGATCTCGTTCCACTGTTGCGCGCATAGCGCGCGGCAGTGATCCTCGATCGCTCGGTTGAGCTCCGCCACCTTCTTTCTAAGCCTGCCGTTGAGCCGTTGTTTCTTCCATTGATTGAGTATCGACATTTGGCTTCGATGAGATGCGCTAGCCGGCTGTCTACTTTGTCGATCTCCGCGCCCGTTTCAAGTTCTTTGGTCGCATCGCGTACACTCTTGGTGATTTCTGCCGTCCACGAGTCGATGTCTTCGATCTCGTCCTCACCGTCTCTCTTTTGGTTTCTAGCGTCTCGGAAGGCATCCCAATCTATCCATCTTTGTGTTCTGATGCTGGTGTCGTTGTGTTCCGGTATGCTGATGTCCACGACGGTGTGGTCGCTGCTAAGGTCGGCCCACATGTTTCTCCAGGTGATCGCTCCCCGGGCATCGTTCTTAACGAACGTGAGGTCCGGAGTGGTGTCCCGGGACACGAAGTTACCGATTCTCGTCGGATGGGTCGGGTCCGTGATGAGGATGAAGTCGAGTTCTGTGGCATCTTGGTACAGGCCGCGGCCCTTTGTTGTGTACTTGTTGCAACTTCAGGCTGGCTTCATCGCATTGAAGTCACCGCACGCGAGCAGCGTGTTGCGGCCCGCTGCGGTGCTGGCTCTGTGCAGTAATGTCCAGAATCTCTGTTTTCTCTGCGATGGGTTGCTGTAGATGTTAAGCAGAAATATGCTTCCTTTTCTCTTCTTGCCCGGGATGATTCCAGTGAGTGTGTGCTCGATCTTTCTATTGTTGTGCAGCTCGTGTTCGACGAACGTGAGTTCCTTCCTGACCAGGGTGCACAGGCCTCTGCCATCGGGCGGTCCCTAGTGCACTCTGTAGCCGGGTAGCGACGGTGCGTCGGTGAGTGTCTCTTGTATTAGTATCACGTCCGACTTGAGCGCGACATGTGCGATGACCGCCTTCTTCCTTCCGAGGCCGCGACGGTTCCATTGCCTCGCTGTTTCGCCTGCTGCTGCTGCTGTTGCGCTGGCGGCCATGATTGCGTTGGCGTATACTGGGTTTCTTGGTTGGGTGGATTTGCGTGAAGAGGGGCGCAAACGTCGGGTGGCTCACGATCGGCTGTAGGGTCCTTTTGATGTAGGCGAACCTGTTCATGTTCCCGACTTGGTTCGTCTCGATTGTTTGTTTCATTCACTGCTGCGATATTCGCCGCGATTAGCTCTTTGAGTTTGGAACATATTGCTTCGAATCTGGCTTAGAGGCTGTCGATGCGATCGTGTTCTTTCTATTTGCGTGTGGCCTCGACGGCTGGTTTCTTCGGGGCCGGTTCCGCTACGGCTGTCTCCTGGAGCCCTAAACTCGTCAGACACAAAGCTGTAGCCGAAAGTTCGCGGAGCGCGCCGATTGGACGTCGACGAGAAAAACGCCAAGTCATCGTCGTGATTGTCCAATCGACGCACTCCGTCAACTTCGGCTCCAACTTTGTGTTTGACGAGTTTAGGGCCCCTGGTTGTTTACGGTTGTTTCCTCGGTCTTGCTTGTGCTTGGCGTGGGTCTCTGTAGAGGCTCGTTGTTACGCTTATTCCGAAAACAACCGCAGAGACTCCGGTCTGTTTGGATCTAGACAATCAAACTCTTCGTCACACACCACGACCATTATTCACCGCAACGAAACATGCGCAGGTGATTCTCTCCGAGCTCCGCCTCGCCAAGTGACGTGGTGTTTACCACCATCATACTGTCATGCTCGGAAGGCGGGAGAGAGAGAGAGGGGAGGGAGAGAGAGTATTGTAGTCACCGAGCGCCAAGAAGAGAAGAAGAGGAGCGCAAGGTGGGGTAGCGCGCGACACTCGATGCAGCGTGCAGCACGGCCGACGATCTCAGTGGGTAGCGAAAATATCCCTCGTAGCGCTAGATATTGTAAAGTGTAAATAGTGTGAGTAAATGTGTAGGACCTACACTCGGTCACTAGACCTGAAACGCAAGACGCGAGAATCTCAAAAGCTGCGCCGATACAGTGGAACAGTCTAGCGAGTTGGAGGCGACACTCGCTCAAACTGGACTCGAGGCCGGAGAACCCCCCGCTGACCTCCCATGTCCCCCCAGGCCTGGCCATCCAGTGGGGCGCCATCGGTGACGTGGGCGTCTTGCGGGAGACGGTGGGGGCGGACGTGGTGGTGGGCGGCACGGTGCCTCAGTGCATCGGCTCGTGCCTGGCGGTGCTGGACCGCTTCCTGCGCCAGGGCCACCCCGTGGTCTCGAGCCTGGTCAAGGCCGACCTCTCCTCCGGGGCCAAGGCCAAGGACAAGAAGGACCCCGTCCAGTCCGTGACACACATCCTCGGTAAGTCCCCTCCCTCGTACTGCTCGTGGGAGGTGCCGAGGCTGGTTCACGTACTCGCAACTACATAAACAAGCGACGCAACAATTTTTTTACTTTGCAAAAATGTTCTTTCAAATTAATTTCTTACGGTTATAGCCTATAAACCACGCGTTAGATTTCCTCCTCGTGCAGTGGTAGTCGCAAAGAAAAATGGTAAAAAACACGAGCAGCATTTTTTCTCACGATTGGCAGCCAGAACCAGCAGCCACGTGATCTGGAGCCGATTATACTCCGCCAATGTCTATAATAGCCAGACGTTGTTGGGGATTCGGCTATTGTCGTCATTGCAGCGATTGGACACGAGCCACTACCCAAACGCTCGTCGAGCTATTGATTATCGCGAGCCCAAATCGAGTGCCCGTGCAATGCTTGGATCCAATCTACGAGCCGCATTCAAATATTGCCATTGGGGGACTATGCCAACAATGCGCCCTCTGAACAACGTCGTGAAGTTTTGCGAAGAGATTAAAAGAAAACGATTGTTTTACACCGAAGCTGTTTACGGCCAGGGTTCAGTGGATATTTTGTTTGCAGTGACTAAAAACTCCACGCTCGCACCGCCGTACGCACCGGACGCGCACCCCTTCCCCGTTCAAAAGGTCGAATTAACTAACAATAAAAAAGCGCTGACAACGCCCGTGCAAAGTGCCATTTGTTTTAGGCTTTTGATTTAGCACAGTTGCTTATGCAGACGCCGGCATATGCGGCGCGTGGAACACCATTGTTTGCATCCTCCTTGATGCTTGGGTAATTTAGCAATAGGTCTATTCAGTAGATTAGTTACCTATGGGCACCACTTTCAAGATCAGTAGGCTCTCAGCTAGATAATGAAGATTTCTCAGATATTTGTCCCTGTGCGACCCGTGTCGGCCATACGCCCGCACCGCCCTCTCTTTGTCGTTCCTTGCAACCAAACACAAGTGTCTGAACCAGCGTTTAGTAATGAATCGAGGAAGGTTTTGTCTGGAGTGATATTTCTTCGCGTCTTTATGGCGACTTCGCTGCCCCTCAATCTGTGAAGCGGTCGAGGGAATCCATTGGTGCTGCGCGCATTTTTCCGCCGAGCTGATTATTTTAAGAAATTCTGTCCGAAGCATGACTTCTACGTTTTATATATTCGCAGTTGTGCGCTAAAATACCGGCGACTACGCTGCCTTTTAAAGACGGCAGAAAATAACCCCTCCTTTAAGTGGTTCAAAGTCGCGCTAAAATTGACGCTTTATGGTTGCAAAACAGTACATAGAAAGAAACTAATTTTGCAATGTTAATCGAAGCGCCAACAACGATCGTACACAAAATGAATACTGGTCCAAACAATAAAGAGAATTTCTGGCGTCCTTTTATTGCCGTAGTTTATGAATACCGCTCGAGCGTGCGAGGCTCAGTGCCTCTTTTGCCCCGCAGATCACGCGTCGGTGTCGGAAGTGCCCCGCCTGACGCTCATGGAGAAGCTGGTGCCGGACCAAGTGGTGGTGGAGATGAACGGGCGCCCCGGTGGACCGGTGTTCCTGGTGCATCCCATCGAGGGCCACGTGGGGGCCCTCAACGAGCTGGCCCGGCAGCTGCCCGTTCGGGCAGTCGGGCTGCAGTGCACGCGCGACTTGCCCACACACAGCATAGAGGAGCTGGCCGCTATTTACCTCCAGGTGCGCCAGCACCGCTCGCCCTCCCGCTGGCCGGCAGGCGCCTGGCGTCGAGCACGGTGTCGACCAAAAGATTGCGTGGGCAATGCCCAAAACCTTAGTCGCGGTCATGCTCCTAAAGTGCTTTCCACTTATAACGATACCACGTATGACGATGTACCGCCTATAACATTCGGTTATCGCTCAGATTCTAGTCTAGATACGACGATACTCGGTTATAACGATTAAATGTTCGGGTTTTCTCATTGTCATTACAAGTGGACTGCGCTGTAATACCTCGCATAAAAGATATTTTGCAGGTACTGTCCGAGGCTTGTTTCTTCCTGCCAGATTGGACGTGCACACACCGTCTGCACCTCTCCAGACAATGTTTGCAAGAGGCGATACAACAATTTTAGTACTTTCAGTTATTCTTGTTCAGCCCGCTTGCACTTTTGGATTTAATTGCATTATAAGCATAGCCTTAAAATGCAAGCCGTTCACCCTGGTTGGTGATAGACTGGTGGCAGCTGATAAAACCCACTTGCTCTACTGACGTCTAACTCCTGTTTAGCTCAGTTGGTAGAGCGCTCCACTGGAGATGGAGAGGTCCCTGGTTCGATACCCGGACCAGGCGGTTTTTTCGGTCGCGCACGAGTCCCGTAGCTGCGTTTGGAGACTTGTGTTGGTCCTTTGTCTCCCTTCTCCTGGGATTATTTTCGTCACACTTAAGTTGTTGTTCTGTTCTCCATGCAGTGGCAGTCGCGGAAAGGATTAAAGAAAAAACTAGCAGCATTCGTCTCCTCGACAGTTCCGACATAGATAGAGTTCGGCTATTCCCGTCATCGCCGCGATCGCGAACAAACCATTACTCGAATGCGCGTCCAGGCGTTGTCACGAGCCCGCATTGAACGCTCGCGTAGTGCTCGGCTGCACTGTACGCGAGCACTTGGCGACCACGGCGGGGCCCCCCGTGGGCAGCCGTTTAGATACCGTCGCTGCGTACATCGCAAATCTAGATGACAAAAACCTGGAGATTGCATCGTTGACGACGCCAGCAAGATGCACACGTATACTTGTGCATCTTGAGCACCCACCAAAGCTGTCCACGCAGGTTGTTGACTTGCGAAAAAATAGCTGACCGAAAGTATAGTGTGGTAACTGTGTTTAAGCATAACTCCAGACAAGGATGACTTCACTGAGGTTAGGGTTGCCCGTGTAAGTGGGCTATAAAATGTGTTAAATTGACTCATGGGAAACACCAATCATGTCCCCATTGGGGAACGCTCCGCTGACCCCTTTTGGCTGTCTCTTTTCCTTCCTCTTTTTCACTTCGTTACGGGGTCAGCGTTGTCTTTCCCAAAGGGGGACGTGTGTGGCATTTCCCAATTTCATGCAAACGCATTCCCTAAAGATCCACCGATGAATCTTCCTTCAATTTTTTTTTTTTTTTTTTTTTTTTGCCGCCTACTTGGATTAGTGTTAGTACTTGGTTTACACTCCTATTTGTAGCTCGAACCAAGGCGTACGCGTTCCGCACACCTGCAAGTCGCCTCAGCGTCTGCGCGCGCATTGGCTTCCGCCCCGTGACGTCGCCTCCCTCTCGCCTTTGTCCTTCACTACTCTCCTCCTCTGTACGCGGCACGCTTCCCTTTCCACAGACGGACGCTGTCAGTTGTTCCTTGTCATGAGGGGTACGAATGCAAACGAATCATTAGACTTCATGGTCAGTGGCGTTTCGTGTAAGTATACTTGGGTTCCATTTGTGCCAAAATAGGGTAGTTATACGACTCGTCCTGGCTTTGCTACCAGAGGGCCGCCCATAAGACTCGCGATAGTTCAAGCTCTGATATTTCATACGTCTCGCTAATTCAATCGAATTTTTAAGAAAAATATTGGCTTTTCTCGTATGTTTTTAATGTATTCAAAAGCCGCTTAATTCGAACGGCGTTTTCGTGTAATCAATAATTTTTAATGCGAAAGCATTGACTACCCTGGGGGCACCGCCGGCGTAGTTTGTGACCGCGAAAAGCGGACAACTATGCCCGTTTTCACCCCAAGAAAAAAGCAAGTTTTTCGCATTGTTCATACGCGGAAACCGAGCACCGGTGCTTTCCGAGAGTCGGTGCAATGCAGAGCGGCAACACTCGCGGAGGTTACTTCCTCGCGTGTTGCTTCTCCGCAGTGCACAATGCTCGGTGAGTAGGGCACTGAACGGGGCTCAAGCAGGGCACACCTGAGCTATGAAAACGGACACCACGCGGAAATTTTCACAGCAACTTGGGCGGACGCTGTGACGTGGAAGCATGGCATAGGTGCACGTCACAGCGTCCGCGCAACTTGCTATGAAAACTGAAGTGGAGTGCCCGTTCCCATCGCTCATGTGTCCCCTTCTTAAAGAGATACTTCAACGAAATTTGAAATATTCCTGTCGTGTTCAAAAATAGGTTGAATATGATCCGCAATATCCGTAAATGACAGTCGCACGTTTGTAGTTTGAGCCTGGTGGCTGTATTTTTCGTTATAAACGGCCCACTCTGGCAAGAGCTCGGAGAACGCCCAGCGGAAACCACGTGACATCCAACGCAATCGTGACGTAGGTCGTCTCAGGATGAGCAAAGCTACGGCGAGGTTGACGTCGAGAGGATGGCCTAGTCGTTCCAGCCACCGAAGCGGCTGCTTTTGTACGAATTTTGAGTGACGGGTTAATCTTCTGTAATCTTGAAGGGGGAGAATAGCGACTTCTGCGACACACAAAAGGCATTCTCGGGAAGAGGGGAGTTCCTCCTGCCCCTCTTCTCTCGTCGTGGCCGGAGACGAGACAACCTCCGTCACTAGCTGTCAAGGTTCTTAGACGGGCATTACAAGCGAGGCGTTAGCGACATCCACCAGGTGCTCTTTGCTAATCGTTTAGTTCGTTTTAAATTTCTTTTTCGTGACTTTTTTAACAAGATATTGGTATGTTTGATGTGATGCTGCCTTTTTGAACACATATAGACCAAAAAATGAGCGCCGAAATTTCATTGTAGTATCCCTTTAATAGTTCCCGTTACAAAACTTCTACACCGAATGAACAAACCTAATTTTGATTTGAGTTGTAGTCTGCTGTCTAAACAGTCTACAATAAAGAACATGTTTGAGAGGATAAATAAATTTGTGTCGTACATTTCACAAATCTTTAACGTGTGCACACCAACTTATGATCCGTAGGCCTATGTCGAAGAAATCATAAAATATCTGCATTGTACGTGTAGCCATTCATGTAGCAAATCATAATTTTATCTCCCATCATATTTGGATTAATTTCTGATCAATCGAATTTCCAATAATTCCGACAAAATCGTTGTCTTCCTGGAGTTCAAAATAATGAATGTACCGTAGTCCCACCTCTGAGGTCTTACGTTGCCCTCTCCCTTTGTGCAGCGGCTAGTGGAGGTGCAGCCCGAGGGGCCGTACCACATTGTGGGCTACTCATTTGGGGCCACGGTGGCCTTTGAGATGGCGATGCAGCTGCAGGGGGCGGGGGTCCCCTTGGGCAGTCTGGTGTTATTGGACGGGGCGCCCCAGTACACCGGGGCGCACACGGTGCACTACCGGAGCCCATTCAACGACGCCAACGAGGAGGAGGCCACTATCCTCTGCGCCTTTCTCATGCAGTACCTCGACATAGACTTCGTCCAGGTGGGCGCCCTTGCGAGGGCAAAGCTGGGCCTACACTACCCTACCCTAGCCTTAACCTAACCTAACCCTTACCTGGATCCTTCCCCCAATGGCGTGTTTAGGCAGTCTTAGAAAGTGGTCCCTCGATTTCCGCCCTACGATGTGGTCGAAGTTTTGCTGTTGCCTGCCGCGATCGTGGCTGTGACATGGGAGTGGTGGTTTGTGCGGCAAACTCCCGTTGTGCTGCAGACCGCTCTGGAGACAGAGAGTCTATGGAAAACGGAGCAGACGCGAGATGGGTTGCCACGTCAATGGCAAGACTCCCATCCGCTCGCTGTTTTCGGTGATATTTTTACGACCAACGGGCAAGATCGGGACAACCGGCTCCTGACCCAATTTATTGCCACTTTCAAACCGCTCTCAATGCGTGGGTGCGAAGGACCGTGAACACACAAGTCGCAGGTGCGTTCGAGGCACTGTACCTGAACCCATAGGCAAAAAATCCTCAAATTCTCGCAGGGGCGGGGGGGGGGGGGGGGGGGCGGAAACTGGATAACATAGGATAAGCATGCTGACGGCATGATACCTAAACAAATGTCTGCTTTTTTGAAACTACAATTTAGCTGTCATGACAGTAGTGAACAGTGGATTGCGTGGATCAAGCGCACTGACCGTAATGAATTGTTTCAATGATTAGGAAAACAAAATGGGGCTTATAAAACGTATTACGTCGTCTACTTCCGTAGGCTACAGGTCCGCTGGAGGTGCCACTGTCGTCATTCGCCGCTACTTCCAATGGCGTTCGAAGTCATTTACAGCACTAGCCCTTATCGTATTTTCTAATACTACGTAGGGTCTTCGAACAGGACTGGGCAAATAGTTAGGAAACTTTATCCGCTCACCAGCTCTGGTCACTTAGTGACCGAAGCTGGTGAGTGGATAAATTTTTATTCTTCCTCCGGGCGTCAGCTATCGATAAGTGCGGGCACCAGGGCGAACAGGTGAGATTAATGAGGTGCACCCAGAGGTTCCGAAGGTGATGGTACTTGCTTTTCCGCTGAGCTCAGGAGAGGGGACGGGGTGGGGAGGGGGGCGGGGGGAGCCCGGTATCGTTCTGCCCGCCCCCCCCCCCTCCCCGGTAAATATTGGGGGAAGGAGGGGGGGGGGGCGCTCGGGCCCCCAAGTCCCCCCCCCCCCCCCCCCCCCATAGTCGGCGCCTATGCTTGAACTTTACCTATATCAGAAGGTCGTCGGGCGGATACTAAGAGACCGCTTTGTTGCATGCGGCGAACCCGCGCTGCTGGGAGACGCAATCCAGGCACCGTAGCGAGATGTCTTGCAGAGAGGGGTGTCGACGTTCTCTGCGTGCGGTCGCAGGTGAAGCGGCAGATGGTGCAGTACCCGACGTGGGAAGCGAAGCAGGAGGCGACCACGGACCTGCTGCTGGCGGGCATACCCGACGTGCGCCCCAGCCGGGAGGACGTGACCCTGGCCGCGAGCGCCTTCTACAACTTCCTCAAGGCCGGCAGCAGATACGCCCCCGTGGCCAAGTTCCGGGGGGACGTCACACTAATCAAGCCCTCCAGGCCCCGCAAGATGGCCATGGAGCTGCCCCCCGACTACGGCCTCTCCGAGGTGTGTGGCTTTCGACGCCGGGTCCCGCCGCATTTTGAAATTTGCGCGCGGTAGCGCCATAAAGGCTGACGACTGGTCAGAAAGGGGGAAAGTGAATTCGTCCTTTTCATTCTAGAAGCGGGCAGACCGTCCTCCTTTCTGTGGGAAGTAGTTGAGACACGCGCTGCTGTGAGGAGAGGAGAAGTGTGCGAGAAAAAATTGAGAAAAGGAACCGGTTTGTTCTCGGCAGAAGACCTTTAAGAAGACCTAAGTCGGCCTTTAAGCCGCAGTAGAAAATACGCGGTGTTCGTTGAAGACGTGAAGACAGAATCACCTGCAAACAGGCCTCAAGTGTATCGTGTCTGCACCGTCGTGCAAAGAAGAAGAAACCATCTGCAGACTGTCTTTTGTACATTAGCAGTTGGACCGCAGCGTCAAGGCTCGTCCATTCACTCGCGACTGGTTGCAACCCAATGCGTTGCGAGCCTTTGCGATCCCTCACGACCTGGCGACACTCTGCTGCCAATAGCCGTGGGTCACTCGCGACATTCGTATATTTACCGTTTTTTGCGCGCCTCATTCTTTCATTATTGGTGTGAAATAATTTTGACAATTTTCTAAACAACCATTTCTCATAGTACACACGTTCGATCCCGCAAATAGCGCAAAAGCTTAAATCTCGTAAAATGCAGTTCCAGTGTTGCTTCACAGGTGGCGCCAGCGTGCCAGGGGATTTTCTGGTGGCGAGATATCGCAAGAGGTCGTAATGCTGTCGGTCGTAACCAGTCGCGGGTGTGTGAGCCGGCCTTTAAATGGAAGGTCCGAGGCAACGGCATAAGGACCGAGCGAGAGCCCACCCAAAATTTAGAGACAATTTTGAAAACAATTTTACGCTAACTCAATCAGGCTGACAAAGACCACACTCTTAGAAAAAAGGGTCAGTATAGTCCTCCCTAGAGGGGTGAAAGCTCTTGACACATATGTTCGTTCAGAAAGGGAGAAACTTCCGTCCCTAAAGCAGGGGAGTAAAAGTTCCTCCGTCGCCAGCACCTCATTATGGCGGCCACGAATCGAGCAAATCGAGCTGAATAAGGCTTAACAAAACACTACAGACCCTAGAAAAAAAATCATTCGTATGAAAACTTTCTTGTGTCCAATAAACACATATGAATCATACAAGATATATAAGAACATATAAGAACCATATAAGAATTATATGAGAACTATATAAGATATATAAGAACCCCATAAGAAACTTATAAGAAGCTTCCCACTAATTTCTTATATGGTGCTTGTATGTTCTCATATATCTTATATAGTTTTTATATAGCTCTTATATTGTTCTTATACGGTTCTTATATATCTTGTATGATTCATATGTGTTTATTGGACACAAAAATTTCTCATGCAAATGAGAATTTTCAATAGGCGAGCGAGAGGAGCAGCAAATAAAAACGTAACACAAGCTTTCCGCGAACTGTATTTATTTCCGAAGCCAGCTTCCCCCTGCAGGTAAAGAAACTTACGTTTCGAAAGCATGCAGTCACTCAGTCTTCTCATCATCAGCACTGCGATGTTAAACGGAGACAACCGGCACCCAGTTCGCGCACTTTATGTCTTACCTTTGCTATTCCTCGAGCCACAATTCCTTCGTCAACCGTTGCGTCAGCCGCACATCACGGAGGAGCGGTAAACCATTCGCCCGCAAAACCAAAAGCCGCTCTCAAAAAAAGCAAATCCGAAGCAACTTCTTGGCTTATCTCAGCACGGTAACACAAAATTATGGCGTAGCCGCGTAGCGTAAAAAAATGTTAAATCGAAAAAAAAAAAAAAATTTTATTTTCCCTCGCTACCATTGCGTTTCGTTAACATCGGGAACCTTTAGTATACACACATGTAGACACATTACGCATACTACAAGCATCAGGTGAACATACATTGAGCGCATACACATGCATAGCACATACAAACATGAATACAACGGCACACTAACCCGATCACAACTTCCGAGCACTGTGTTTCCGTCTTTTATACTGGTCGTTTTGAACGCACGGAATTTTCCGGTGACTGCCTAAGCAATAAATAATATTCCCAGCATGTTGATTTTTTTCCAGCAATGTCATATATCTAAGAGTATTTTTAATGGCTCAGGGAGGAATCTTTTATTAAAAGGAAAACGCTCGATCATGCCGTAATTATTTGAAAGCCAATAAATCGAGCCGCTCCAATGTGGTTCCAAGCCACGAGTTTGTTTCCCCGCACGGCACTTCGTAGCCAATGTTTCTATTGTAGTGTTTGTTTTTCTATTTGTGCTGTTCGCACACGGCCGCAATTGCCGTCTTGAATTAATCTTTGTAGAGCGGATATTCACTCAGCTGGAAGTGATGCTTCAAGGGCAGAGAAATCGCTTTTCGATCAACTTGAATGCAGTCAAAGCCGCGACTTGCGGCAGGAGTTAAGTGTACGGAGCTACGTCGTGGCGAGCTCGATAACTTCTAGCGCTCATCCCAGCGCGCCACTTGGACGGCAGTTTCTCCAGGAACCGTAGTATATTTAAACAGTAAAATAAAGGATAGCGTTTTTTTTTCGATTTTACCTGTTTTTTGTTGTTTCTTTAATGCTAAAATTCTATTGTAAATATACGTGCTTTCCGTCATAATTTTGTACTGTTCAGTCTTTTCCCCAGAGCGCAATCGCTCTCGGGGACCGACAGTCATATTGGCCACTGCACGATAGGAGCTTGCCGTTCAGACCAGCGTTCCAACATGATTATTCGCACGTCGATCAACTGCACCTAATTCTTCAAGTGATCTTAAACTCTTTAATGTAAAGTGGAATGTCAACCTGCGACACCCCGCCCCCTCCGATCACTGCCCGACCAGCGGCATCAAGGAGGTTAGAAGTACTAGGGGGGGCACGTTGCAATACTGGTGAAGCCTAGTCATAAAAAGTTTAAACGATTTTGTGCCTAGCGTGACCGCAGATCTGTCTGGCGATTGGTACGCGTGACATGTCACGTGCGAGATGGGTGATTGATTGTAGGAGGATTCCTTGCAGGTTTGCGCGCGCTCCGTCCGGTAGGTTTAATCAGATCGAAGGCTAGACGAAAACTAGCTACGGTCACGTGATGTGGTGAGAGTAAGGAGGAAAATGAGGAAGAGGCGAAGCGCCAAGGGAGCATGGCTTGTGGAGGCTACGCGGCCGACGTCATGCCCTCTCCTACCCTTCTATTCTCCATGAGCGGCATCAATGCCCGACAGTTTACGTCATCTCATCTTGTTACACCACTGATACGCGAACACACGGTCACATCGGCGATAATTCCAGTATTCTGTTCACTACGCACAACATTGCCATCACGATGTTGTTGACACGCAGAAATACAGAACCACGTTGAACGCCGGTTGGCACTCGGCACGGGAAAACAGAACCGAAGCAGAACCGAACTCAGTACGGAAGGCACCCAGGCAGCCGGCAGGAAAACCTGCCTGCCTTGGACGCAGTTCCTGCGATTTACATAACGTCGAAAACGTCGACACAGTTCCGCGTGGTTTCGCTACTGTAGTTCCGCGTGGTTTCGCTACTGTAGTTCCGCGTGGGTCCCGCAATCTAGAGACGGCCATCTTACCCAGTGTACGTAGCGCTGCTGGCACTGCTCCGGAACTTCGCTGTTTCTAGCGGCTTCGTTTACTCGTTTGATAAAATTAGTGGTAAAAACGTCAATGCAACCGTAATGTTCTCCACGTTTGGACTAGAAGACGGAATTACAGGCGACCTTCGCTGCTGCTGAAGCACAATCAACTCAACAGCAGTTATTAAACAACGTGCGCGTCGTGCTCGAAAAACGAAACTGAAAGAAGATGAGTCGGGAGGGCGAAAGCTTTCTCCCGTCTGCCTGGAGAAAAACGTTTCGTTCCTTCCCTTTTCTCGTGTCCGCTTGGGGGCGCGTCAGTAGAAGGGAGGAAGACGCGGCGTTGCTACATTTTCTCTTCATTTTTTCTTAGAGTGCGGGGCACAAACTCTACTGAGGTACCATATGCATAAAGCATGTGGCTTGTACATGCTGTCTGTGTGTAATTGGGGGGGAGGGGGCTGGTGTGTTTAGAGTTAGTTCTACCACTGTTCCAAAATCTTCAATGTCCGCCACATTCAACTTTATATCGTTATGTGGTTATAATCGTCGGAAAGTTGGGCATTTCGGTGAAATGATCACGGACTAACGATAGATGCGCAGAGAATGGGTTGGCTGTGCCTCGCGCGTTTACCGTTTCTGCGCCCCCTTTCGTCTGTCTGTAACATCCGAGCGCGGTCGTTCCTCGGGTGTAAATTAATTGGGTAAAGAACCGGGCATGCCGGATTCCAGCGAACGATAGAGTGCTGCTAACCACTAGTACGGAACGGTATAACTTGGCAGAGTTATGCCCATACATTGTGCACCCGTAAGCTGACAATGGGGTGAGACCTACGTGCTCGAGGCATCTATCGCAGCGATGGAAGCGACATTTGACTTTTTGTAGCTAGTTCTCTAGCAGCCACTGACGCTTTTGGAGCAGATGCCAACATCTGTTAGCACGTCTTTTCAAGATAAAAAGTGATTCCATTTCTAAATGAATTTATTTATGATAGTGATCGAGGGTTCCTTTTTGAGACTGGAGCATATCACTTGTTACCTTTTGTGATAAGAATTGATGGGATGCAAAAGGAATACAGTCTTCTCTTTTTTTTTAAAATAAGGCTCTTGGCAGAGAAGGTTTTATTACAATGGGTGCGAAAAAAGGTTCAAATGTGATTTGTAATTTCTCTCCCTCCCCATTTGACTCGGTAGTTCATTTAGCCTGTCAATGTAATTTCCGTAGTATTCCAGCGAGAACCAGCATATCCGCTAACGCATCTATCGATAAAAATGTGTCCACTAAGTTTAATGAACCTACCAAACTCAACTCTAATATCATAAACTGCAAGAAAAAAAATATCCACAAATATTATGAAAGCCTACTCTCAGCTAAATATTTTTTTTCTTAATTTTTCTTTTTTTTAAATTATGGATCGGTTTACAATGAGGACAAGCTATACTCAGCCTGTAAGAGCCTGAATATAGTTTGCGTACCCATCGTGCAACCCAGGCGCCTTCCCAAGTCAGCCGCTGCTCCTAGCACTCGTGTGCAAAGTGGTGAAGCTCGACGCACGCACGCTGGTGAGATATGAAGGTAGGCGTGAGTGGCACCAGTACCACGGTACTCTGCAGTCACGGCACGAAGGGATGTGGCCGATGTGATAATCGACTAATCTGGTCCGGAGTACACGACCCTGGCTCTGTATTACAACAGTGGCCACAATCCTAAAATTTTGCAAAGTTTTCTCGGAAGTTTTAGTTCCCGACATCACCGACATCGTCCGCATATTTAGACGATGTCGGCGATCAACCGGCCAGAGCGGTTGATGCACCCCACCAATGTATCTGGTCAGATAATTCGCAGCACCAAAGCGCGACATCGTGGCATTCGTCTTCTAATTGTACGTGTTCTTTCATTGGTTAAACCAATCAAGTGCAGCGAATGTCCCGTGACCTGCACTTTTCTTTAAATTTCAAAATATTATGGACGACCAATAACAACGTATTATTGCATTCGCTTTAAACCCATCTAGGCGCAGGTGTGGTGCAATTTCCCTTTCCGCTCTCCTTTCGTCACCCGGCTCCACTCTCAGTGCGTGGGTATGGGCGGGGTGATCACGTGGCGAAAGATAAGCGTACGTATGGTCCAACAAGCATGAGGCTTCCACCGATTTGTCAACCAAGGGGTGAATGAAGCACAGCGAATGTGGCTGAATTGGAAGCAGTAATATAGTGGAATGCTGCGAGGAAACGAGTCTGGGCCATATTCGTTGAACTCGTTAGACACCGTTTCCTAATCCAGGGTTGTCAACACATTGTTTCCAGAGGTCGATTGTTTCCTGGCATTGGCTGAACGTGCTTTGTTTTTCTTGCAGTGCTGCGAGGGCAAGGTTCACATTCACGTGGTGGAGGGACTCCACGAAAACTTCGTCCTAGGCAAGGGGGCGCTGGAGTGTGCCAATCTGGTTGCCCAACAAGTCGGCAAGGCGTAGCTCGGCCGGACGCCGGGTTGGCCCTCCCATTCCAAAGCGACGACATCCCCAGAGTGCTGCGGTGGGATGGTCCTCGCTGCCGCTTGGCTGTTTTCGTCGTGTTGGCCATCTGGTGCTCGACCCCCTTCTTTTCTACAGCAGG
This sequence comes from Ixodes scapularis, assembly GCF_016920785.2. Classification (NCBI taxonomy): domain Eukaryota; kingdom Metazoa; phylum Arthropoda; class Arachnida; order Ixodida; family Ixodidae; genus Ixodes; species Ixodes scapularis. The sequence goes on from NW_024609881.1 coordinate 25,949,795, forward strand.
CAGTCGACACGAACAGCATTTTCGCCACCACTGTGTATTTATGTAGACTCATATTGTAGTTTTGTTTATTGTGTGGCCCCCAATAAAGAGCTATTCAATTGTGGAATGTGTGTGGCCTGCCAGGACTCGCAGTGCCTATCCCTTACTTCAAAACAAACCGGAGTAAAAATACTTCCGACAACTTGGAACGCTTCAGTTTGTTACGAGCGCATCACTTTGTGGACATGGATGTTTGCTTTTCTCTTACCGCTTTTCTCCCCGGCATCCTCTCTTAAGGTGTATCCACATGACGGACCAAATCGCTGTTTTGGTCCGCGGGCCGCGCATCACGTGACCGTACGTCACCGGTTTTCGAGGTCCGCCGGTGGTCCGCGGCCCGCGCTTCTGAGAAATGCCAAGCGACTTTTCTCGCCCGGACCTTGGCGGCGGACCGCGGCGTTTTTAGTACAATTGAAGCGCTAAGTCTGGCAACAAGCTCACTTTTGTTGTTTGGATTGGAATCCAAATCCAAAGTCGTTTTCTTTTGGCGCCAACTGTTGAAGACGAAGAAGACGAACCTTTTGTTGTGCGACGATGCCACTTTTTACTTCATCGCGCTCGTGGAGCAATTCCCCGCTCTGTGGGACAATAGTCGCGACGACTACTCAAATAATCATCTAAAGATGTCCCCGTGCCTTTTTCGCTTCACTTAAGTCCTCCTCGTTCTCAAGAGTCAACGCCAGGGCCACCGCGGTCAAACGCCTCTTTCGTTCAACCTCCATCTTGGCTCCTTACAAATAGCCTCAAAGCAGCTCGCTGCATGCGTTTGGCCGAGCTGTGAGGTCGAGGGTTAGACCGGCCCGTTCGCTCTGTCGTCTGCTCTTTTGGTCCGCCGTGTGGATGGTCATTGCAACCGGGCGGCCCGCGGGCCGCGCATCACGTGATCAATCGGTCCGCGGCCCGGTCCGTCGTGTGGATACACCTTTACTGGGCCTAACACAGCTTCACTGAAGCCAGTGTTTTAGAATATCAGTGCGTCCTTATGAATTTAACATAATAGAGTTTGTGGTGTCACACAGACACGAGAAGTGCTGTTAAAGTGAAAATCTAAACGGAGTTAAGTAGACTTTGCCTTAGTTGTGCAAGGTTCAACCTGATGGAAAGCGCTAGTGATTGAGTCACTTTTTCATCGAAAGTTGTGGCATGCGAGGGTCATTAGCAAACAACACGGTTCGGTCAAAAATGCAAAAGATAGAGACACAATTGTGAGGATATGTTAACCGTAGCAATCGGTTGTTCTTCCATCCCCTCTGCCGTCCCCCCTCCGTTCTTTCAATTTCAAATTCCTCCTCGCAACCCTAATCCTCTATGGCCTACGCCCCATCGACACTCGAACCGACCTTCCATTCTCTTCGCCCTTGATTCTACTCACCGCCCAAATGTAAACACCAGCCAGGTCGACTTTGCTCGACAGCCACGGCAGCTGACTTCTTCGCCGCAGCTTTAACCTTACCCCTCACCTCGTAAACTAGCCTCGCTCTCGCCCTCGCCCCTGCCCGCTAAAATCGCCTCTTCGCCTCAAGAGTCTCCAAGCCCGCGTAGTTCTTTTTCAGTTGCTTCTGCCCGTCCCACTGACTCAGACACACCTGTGTTGTCCGTACCAATCAGTTATCTTAATCCTTAAACTTGTTCCTTATTCCTGGGGACTACCACCGGCTCTCACATCTGGCGCAGTCGACCTTTCGAACCTCAGTTTCCAATCTTCATCGCCTCGCCTCCTGAACCATGGAATACATCTAGACCGTTGCCTTCGGTAAGCCTACTTCTCCATATTGCCCGACATCACCTACGCCCTAGCCATCATCAGTGGGGCCAAGCATCTCCAGCCACCAGTCACGTCTTCACCGCCAATGTTCTTCGCGCGGAAATGGAAGCCAGAGGACTGTATTCCTCGACATCCAAAGATGACCTGGTCTCCCGCCTGTTATTTTTTCTTCAAGACCTAAAGCAACAAAAGCCCGAGCCCTAAACCCCCGCGCCTGAAGTGTGGCCCCCCGGCACCGAGAATGGCGACACGGCACAGCCTCCTGCCACGCCCGTGTCCCCGCCCGACGTAATGCAACTCCAGGCTTCGTGCCTATACAGCAGAACACCCAGCTGTTGGCCGAGATTCACAGCCGTCCTGTGCAAGTTGCGACACTCCCAGATCTGAGCTCCTCCATTTCAACATTTGAGGGCTCAAAAACGCCCTCCACCAACCGCAGGCTAGAAAAACTGGAAAGGCGAAACAACTCGCCGCCTGGACCGATTCGACCCTCCGTGCGATCGCCATCACTAAGCTTCGAGGTGCCGCAAAGAACTGGCACCTCGAAGCCGGCCACGCCCATGCGTCATGAAATGACTGGTAGGCAGCCTTCATCCAGCAGTTTAGCGAGCAACTCACCCTCATTGAGTGGCCACGACGTGTCATGGAGCGCCTCCAAACTCCATCTGAGACGCTTCATCAATACACATTCACCAAATTGCCATTCTCGTGGGATGTCCTGTCCTGCTCACTGACAAACAGCGGATCTAATACATCAACCAGAGCATCGCCGACAGGCAAGTCACCAATGGTATCGCTGCCCAGTTCCTTCCAGCTGTCGACGCCTTCATAGCGATTGTCACGCAGCTGGACAACTCGTCGCTATATTTCCGCCGGGCGCATGACCCACTCACACGCTAGGGGAATCGCATTCCCATCTGACGACTTCCTGCCGCACAAATGCACGGTCCCTCGAAAACGACTACATTGCGCCTTGACTTTCAATCGTCGTCGACCAACCGCTTCCCCCGCATAATTTTGCACCTTCTACCTGCTGAACGGGAAGCGCGTTACGACGCAATTGCCCAGCGATAGAACGCACCCGCCTATCGGTCTCGCCAGGACCTACAAGACGCAGTTTGTCTTCGATAACGGAACAATGGCATCTTTGTGCTAAGTGTTCCGAATCCCAACAACCGCGACCGCCGTCGACGCCGGCTTTATCAACCTGCTCCGACAAAAAATTCACGTGCAAAACTGGAGACTCCGAACTAAGTGGTTCAAAAATTGCATGTTCCATGGTCACCGCCGACGTCCGCGGTATAGGCCAGCTTGATGCATTTCCCGACAGTGGATCGAGCGTCACCCTCATCTCCCTGAAGCACGTAAGCGGCTAACAGCTCCTCCTATGGAGGCTCTAGTTAGAGTGCACTCAACTGCTCGATCGGGGATTAGGGATATGGACGCCTTTTAATTGCTAAATTTTGCTGGGAGTCGACGGGCAAAGCGTTGTTTGGTTTCCTAACTCAGGTCATAAGAGCTAATTAAGGTGCTCGAACAATTTACGCAAGGTATATAAATGATTACTTTTCTATAGCCACCAGTTTTGCAATATATTTAATATTTGTTTAACGCGAAAAATGGTAAATTCCGCCATATTGGACGTTGCTGGTTGTCTGGCAGCCCTGCTTTCTCCTCTCGACGTGTGCAATTCCCGGAACGACAAGGGAGCGAGAAAGGCTACGCCAAGGCGTTCTTTGCTTGCAATGGGAGGCGAGAGGAGAAAAGAGACATGAGGCGACAGAGCGGGCGTCTGCTCTCGTGCGGGCAACATTGGCGCATAACCTTTCCCAATCCTCTCCCTCAGGCGCCGCCATTAAATCGCAAACGCTCTCCAGGATATGACTTGCGCCCACCCTAACAAGAGCCTCCCTAGCTCCTCCCGTGGACAGGAACTCCCCTCATCATCGTCGGAGGTGGTGCGATTACGGCCATCGGATCTGCTTGTCTTCGCATCTCCGTCGACGACATCTCTGTAGTTGTCGAGGTCGCCATGCTTGAAAACAACCCTTTACCATTGCGTCTCGGAGACGACTGGCTTTGCACTCCTCGCGCCGAGCTTGACGTCAAGCCACGCAGGCTCTCCAAAATCCACAAGCCGCACCGAAAACTTGTGGTGCCATGCGTTAACAGGACCCTGCCTGAGATGGTGAACGCCGTGCTCCTGCAGGTTACTGCCATTCAAAGGTGGCACGCTGCTCTAACAACGCTAACAGGAGTCCAATTGGAACCTATCTTAGAGGACCAAAAGCGTCAGTGGACAACGCTGGAAGTTCCCGCCTCCACGTCCCCGCCACACAGCGCGCCCAGTCACGCTTTGCGTGCCGCAACAGTCTGTGCCACCGCCACCCGCCAGCTCGTCGAGTCTCATGAGCAGCCTACGCCGGCTTCTCCCACGCCCTTGCCAGCTCTGCCCTCCTCGATTGTCCCACTGATTGGGCCCAACCTCGATGATAGTGACTGAAACAGGATTCAAGCCATCTCGAACAGCCACGTGCCTCTCTACACCACAGACGAGCAAGACCTCGGCCTTTAGATGGGGACAGAACATAGCATCGACCTGGCTCTCGGAGCCACCTCATACAGCCACGAGCCGTACAGGTACTCCTTGACGGTCGCCGATTTCTAGAGCGTCAAACAGGAGACCTTTTGCAAAAGGGAGTTAATCTCCCGTCCTCATGACCCTGGGCTTTCCCAGTTGTGGTCAGCCAGCACACCAAAAAGCGCCTTTGCGTCAACTACATTTCGTTGAACAAAATAACTGTAAACGTCACACAACCCCTTCCCCGCGCCGACGACATCGCGGAAGACATCGGTGGTTGTAGCCTCTTCGCATCGCTGGACCTCAAGTTTGCCTATTATCAAATTTTGATGAGACCTCATGACCATAATAAAATCGCCTTCATGACACACCAAGGAACCTACAAGTGGACACGCATTCCCATCAGCCTCAAAAATGCGCCCGCCTTATTCCAAAAAGCCATAAACGCCGTCTTCCAGGAACTCCGACCACGCCACCTCAAATTTGATGTTCGCGTCTACCTCAACGATGTGCTGCTCTTCGCACTAACATCACCGAGTTTCTTGACCTTCTTGACGATGTTTTGACACTCCTCCGACACAGAAGTTTCAAGCTTTCTGCCCGAAAATGTCATTTTGGAATGGAATCCATTAAGTTCTTGGATTTCATTCTTTTCGAATCTGAGGAAACTGCCCAACCCCAAGAAGGTGAACGCTCTTCTGAAAATCCCGACTCCGCGCAAAAAGAAGTCCCTTCTCTCATGAGTTCAAGCTGCCAACGTCTACCGACGCTTCATCCCGGCATTCTCGCACATCGGTGCTTCGCTTCACAGCATTCGTACGGGCATCTTCGGGTGGACACCACACTGCGACGCTGCCTTCCAAGCGCTGAAAACTGCCTTGACGTCGGCGCCTAAACTGGGTGATTTTATTCCCACTGCCCCTACGACTGTCGCTACTGACGCCGCCGGCACTGCAATCGGCGGAGTACTGTCTCAGCGAAAATACGGTAAAGAAACCGTAATCAAATACGCCAGGCGGTCGTTCACCCCGGCGGAACAAAGGCTACACAGCAACGTCTGGGAATGTATTGCTGTTCACTGGGCCCTCACGCAAACATTCCGCCTATACCATCTCTCTATCAAGTTTTCACTCATCAGGGTCAATTGGACCGTCACGTGCCTGACTGCGTCCATGAAGCCATCTCGAGGATTCACGCACATGTTGAGAGATCTGCTGGAATTTGACCTCACTGTTGATCACCGTCCGGGAAACAGAACGTTGTTGCTGACATGTTGTCTCGCCTCACCAGCGCCGATGTACTTGACTGTAGAGTTCCTGCTAACGTAGCTGGTTGCGGAGAGCGTTGCGGGACAGCGGAAACGATCTACGAAAACTCCCTATTGACGCCTGCGAGGCTAAACTTCTTTTATTTTGTTTTTGGGCACAAGTTCGGTCCTTTAAAGGGGAACTCTGTCGATGTTTCGGTAGTCTTGGATTTGGCTGGAAATCGGCGGACCGCATCAATCACCATTTCTCAACAAATAGCCACTATATTTGATAAAAATAAAATTTTCCCCTGCAGTTATTGAATTTTCAAGTTACGCCGGCCACGAGGTTTCTAGGACGCAACTCTATACTGGCAACAATGAAAAAGTTCTACTTTTCCTTACCCGCGTCCGTCACCGGCGGGCAGGAGGACGAGCGACTCTGGCAGCCACGGAGTGGCTTTCCGGATCCCAGTGATGGAGATTATTTTTTCACAGCTTCAAGGTTAAAGTTATTTGTAATGTGTAGCAATCTGCTCCGCGGGAAATTGTAGAAACAGTGCAGGAAAAAGCTTCTTCTTTATTTTGATCTCATGGGAGAAAAAAAAATGCGTTCCCAGGCTACAATGGTGGCCACCCACCCGAAGGTACTGTTGCGCGAGCTGTATGCCGAGAGAACTACAGGTTTTCCCGCTCATTTTAATACAAGCGACAGCCAATTTAATCCAAGTGCCACAAAATGTAATTCAAGCGCCACATAATTTAATCCTTGCGCTACACAATTTGATCCAGGGGTTAGTCAATTTAATCCAAAATATATATATATGCACTTATTTTCTTCGGTGGTTTTGTTTTGCTTACACATTTGGTAACTTAGAGTAATTGTTGATACAATTAGATCTTTAAGAGGACAGCTTATTAAAATGATCGCTATTGTGATTACTTTGAACTTAGTAGTCAACTATTGACGAGGCTTAGTTGTTATGTTGATTACTCTTTTTGTAATCTCGACTTTTTGTGGCGTGCTCAAATTTATCTTAGCTGAATGAACGTTTTGTTTAACCTTTCTTTTTATTCGCCTTAACATTGCTACAGTTCAGATGATATAAGTACAACCGCAATTTATGATTACTCTTCTGATTACTTCGTGTTATTATTGCTCCAACTGATCTATAATGAACTCATTAGACATTATTATTCCTCTTTTGATTACTTCGAGTTACTTTTGACCAATCGGCGATAAAGTCAAAATAAATGTAATTGTGAAGACTCTTCATTACTTTTAGATCCTCTTCAACAAATTGAATTCTTATGGGCTGATTATTGGCAATATCATTACTTTTTTTATTGCTTGAGTTACCCTCAATTCAATTGACTTTAATTCTGCCCAAGTGACATTTGGTGACTCTTGTTTACTTTGTGTAATTATAGTGCGAATTTATTAGTTGTGAGCTCATTCATACATTATTATTAGTCTTGATTACTTCGGGTGACTTTCGATCCAGATTACTTTAATTCGGCCTCATTTATATTGCGATGACTGTTTTGATTTTTTGGGCTAATATTTAATAAAAGTATTTATTATTAGCTCAATTGACATCACAATTACTTGTTTGATTACTTTGACTTACTATTGACCGAACGGACTTTGTAATTTGGCCTAATGGACATTTTGGCTACTCTTTTGATTACTTCGTGTTATTATACGTCCGGTTGATCTATAATCAACTCTGTGGACATTATCACTACTCGTTTGATTACTTCAAGTTACTTTTAACCCAGCGAACTTGAATTTTACCGAAAATACATTGGGGTGACTCTTTTGATTACTTTGAGCTTATGTTCATGCAAACTTATTTATTATAAGCAAAATGTATATTATGATTACTTTGATTACTTTGAGTAACCTCGACCCAATAGATTTGTCCTATTTCACAAGTTGGTAACTCATCTGATTCCTTTGAGGTCACATTCAAACAATTGGTCTTTTAAAAGATCGATGTGTCGGAGGCTGAAATTATACAACAAGAGAGGATCGATGTAGAGAGAGTAGTGAGGGAGACTATGCGGATGAAATCCCAAGGCAACTGTATAAGTCAGGCTTCGCTATAGTTCAGAAGCAATTCATAAAGCTTTTTTAAAAATGCAATAACTTTTTTAAGTGTGACCTGATATCTGAAGTGCAACCCCAAATGTTATTGTCCCTACGAACTGTAAAACACAATTTGTTTTAGTGTTTTTTTTAATGTGTGTTTACCAGTGTTGGGTAAAGTACATCTAAAATGTACTTCAAGCAAAGCACAAAGTAAATCAGATGCGATGTACTTTAAGTAAAGTAGCAAGTACACTAGGTGGAATGTATTTGAAGTAATGTACTATAAATAAAATGTGCTTTAAAAATAAACTAAAAGTATTTCAACACAATGTTTCATAATGTACTTTAATTCCCCCATACAGTAATTTTTTACTGGTATGCATTGCCCAGGGGTAATCATGGGTGCAAGACCCATTTTCAAAAACCGAGGCGAATATTTGATACGTGGTCACAGAGTAGTTATTTTCAGGAATAGAGCCGAATTCAGAAGTCCCTCTTCTTGATTTGGCGCCGCTTGCTGTAGATTGTTGCACCCAAGGGAGTTAAATTTACTAGGAGAGAGCATGACGTCAGCCCCGTAGCCTCCGCAAGCAAACCTCTGAGAGAGGAGTGTCATCTCTTTAATGAAAAAACAACAACAGTGAGTGTAAAAGTCAGCTGGTGATAATTAATCTTAATGCGACACCTGAGATTGGGGTGCGAAGGAATTAATGAACTTAAAAGTCGAAGGAAAGAAAAATGAGAATGTCTCAAAACATTGTGACGTTCTCCTCTGTTGCTTTTTCTTTCGACTTGAAGCTGAATTGTTCCGCCCCACAGTTTCAGGTGCTAGAATATGATTAATTTTGTTCTCCTAATATTTTAAACCTCCTCGCTTGCGCTGTCCGACCGAGAAGTAGCCATAGTTCAAAAAGGTACGGGGAAGACGCCTCCAGAACAAGCGGAGCGACGCATCGTCTGCTCAAGTCTCTGGTGGGAGTAGAATATCTCGCCCAGTAGTTCTTCAGAGTTGACAAAGCGTCATTTCGTGATACAAATCAAACAAAACCAAATTTGGGATATGTACTTTGAAGTTAGAAATTGTACTTTCCTTCGAAAGTACCAGAAAAAATACTTTAAGTAAAGTACAAGTACATATTCAGAGAATGTACTTCAAGTAAAGTAGAGGTTTTCTAAAACTACTTGAAATAGTACTTTAAGTACAATGTACTTAAAAAACTTCCCAACACTGCTGTTTACACAAAAGATTTTCGGTGTTTTTATTTTTTTTTTTTTTTTAGTAAGTGAAGAGGGCGTTTTCTGAATTAGAAGTGGTAACTGTGTTTAGAATAAAAGGAGAAGAAATCCCCAAAGCAGCACGGAATTTGGCCAAGCATTGGCCAATGGCTGGCGATGGTGGTTTGGCCAATGGCTAAGGAGTAGCCATTCATCGGCCAATGCTTGATAGATGGCTGATTACCAGTGGCCATTGGCTATTGGCCAGAGAATGGCCAGTCATCAGCTAATGAATGGCCACTGTCTGATTACTGGCTGAAGGACCATTTCCAACCATTGGCCCAATGATATGTCAGATCTGTGCTGCTAGGGGGCCTTTTGTTCTTGTTTGAAGGAGGATGTATGTTGCCTTATCGCGTCCATCTGTAAGGCTGTCGACATCCTTGCATTGTGTGACGGAGACTGTGGCGCTTGAACTGTATACACCATACAAACAAACCGGAGCGTCCCTAGCGGACGCCACCAACGCCGCGCATGCGCGATGGGGGTGGGGGCAAGAAGCTCGCCGTCGCCCATAAATAAACCATTTGAATGGGCTGTATTCGGCGTCAAAGTGAGTCCCCATGCTTTTTTACGCGTTGGAATTGTTGATTCTACGTCTTCCTGGCAATGTCTGACTACTGTAGCGGCCTCAGCAAAATTAACGAGGCTGGTTACACAGCAAAACTTGGTGCGAATAATGTAAGATGCGGCGATTCATTCCGCGTGGACGTCGTAGAATGTACGCTAAAGCTTGATTCACGTGGTGAGGTTCTGCTCCCTATTTTCAGTCATGACGTCGCTCGGGCTGCAAAGGCCTAAACCATAGCTGAAATGTCGACGTCGATACTGAAAATCGCAAGCAGAATCATACCGAGTGAACCGGGCATAAGAAGGTGGTGATGGCCACTGATAGCAATTATCCACATCTTCTTATATCCACTGTTTACACCGAGCCTGCTTACTCCAACCGACCTTCAAACTTAAGTCTTTTGAGGCCTGCACTTATTATCGCAATTACCCGGTCAACGGTTGGTCTACGGGCCGCTGTCGTTTGAACGAGCAGACGACAAGCAGAAACGTTTGAGAGAGCAGACGACAGCTCGAACCATGAGGCGGCCGTTCGAACGTGATGACGCACTGAACGTAGTCCGCAGGTGGTCCGTGCAACTTGACGGTTTTCCAGTGTTCATGCTGGAACAAAACAAATACATCTGAGGACCACAAGTATCCGTGAATTCAATCACAAGTGCTTCACGCTCAAGCAATCGTGGTTCGACGGTGCCTGTTTCCCCCTTTTCACGGCCCCTATTTACGTTCTCCGACGAACCGAGCAGGCAGAAAACGCATGAAAACTGACCTTCAAACCTTTCCCGATTATTTTGGTACAGCCCCAGTCGTTCCGTCGTTGCGTTTTTACGAGAGGGCAGGTTTTTGTCCGGTTTCTTCCAAAGTAACACAGGAATGCACGTGCCTCATGGCAACTTCCGCCGACTGACCCAGACCGGAAGTGCGCCCGACGCGCCACCACCGCGCTGTGACGTAACAGAGACGAGCTCGTGTATAGACTTCGTCCTGTTGTGTTGGTTGAGAAGACCTTGAGATTGAAACAATATAAGAGGGTGGACTGAATAAATAAACAAGTTAGCAGAGTTTGCTCTGATCTCGCCCGAGCAGGGCGCAAGTAATGTCGACGATACAGCCGACCAATTGCTCCCTTTGCCCGCTCACCTGCACTCGGGTGTCTTCCGGGGTTCCGTGGTAGTTTCCTCGTGCTAGGTCCACATAAGTGATTCAAGTTGTAGGCCGTCTCGCCGCCGCCGCGCGAGTTTTCTTTTCAATATTCCTGGGATTCTTGCGACGGCGGCTGCGGACCTCAACCCCGCCCGACTAAAGAAGTGAGGAATGAATCAAAAGCGCTGCAAGCCCTTATTCGCGTCGTCTGCTGCTGCTTGTCGGACCGTCGGTTTTGATCCCTCGTGTGTGGCGGTCGTGTTCTTTGAGCTTCATATCTAATCGGGCGCTGTGCAAATCGTGGCCACGCGAGCCGGGTTCAAAACGGCACGCCTCTGGTAACGCCAGGGCCGGCGGGTTCGCGCGGGGTTATTATTTTTTTTTTTTCCTGGAAGACGGGAGCAGGCGCCGTGCATTCAACCCGGCCGGAGCGTGGATTCGGCCTTTGAGAGGGCCATCTGTGTTGGCGAAGCCTCATGGTGACGTAACCGTGTGTTCTCTCCATGGACTCAAACCGTAACCGAAACCGAAAGCCGTTTACGAACGAAATTTTTTCAGTAACCGGAACCGAAACGAAACCGTTATTTGAAATTTGTGAAAACCGAAACAGTAGCTGTAAATTATTTATAGGTAACCGATATTAACCGAAAAACAAAAATATTATCTTGCAAACCCGGAATAAATTTTCTTAAAATCCCATTTTTAATTTCCTTTATGTTTAGTAGCAGTAAGGTATGATTGTGGTTTATTATAAAACATAAATAGAAAGTGTAGTACAGTTGACTCTAATTCAAACTCACTTAATTCAAACTTGTGGATAATTCAAACTAACATGCAGGTCCCGTCCTCAGCGTCTCTACGGGAGGAAACTCCCTTTAATTAAAACTTCGCTTTATTCAAACAAAATTTCAGTCCCCCTCAAGTTTGAATTAACGAGATTCGACTATATATTGTTTGTATGTCCACAATTAAAGCTTGAATCTCGTAAAATGTGCGTCGTGAATGCGCCTTCGCGTGGGTGCTGTTATGGCCAATATTGTGGTATGTATATATTGATATTCGCTTGAACATGTAGCGTATGAATAAGGGGCGTTGTGTATAATGCGGAGTAAAAAATCCGGCATTTGTAAGTTTGCTCGTGTTACACCTAAACTCCCCATCCCGCATAACTCGCGGCGCATTTCCTTCGAAGAAGACATCACTTTTTCTCAGTCTTTAATTGCCGGCTCTGAGCTAGAGATGGTATAAGTTATGACGGCCACCTAGTGGATCAGGCCGTCAAGCATGCGCCCGTCTGCCGACAGTGCAACCAGCGGGCTTCAAAGGGCTCTTCGCCAACATTGAAACACGGATTATCGAAAAACCGGGCATTTTGAGGTTAGCTCTGATGTCAGCGCTCCTCCCTTCCTCTTCCCCCTCCTCCCGTGGACCATATGTTACACGTTCTACATAAAAGGGAGAGCAATCTTGAAGCGCTGGTGTTTATTTCCGTTCTAGGCTTGATTTACTTGAAAAGTGCACTTTCTCTTTTCCGGAAAACCAGGAGCGTTTATTTGTGCTATGGCTTGCGAGTTCAGTGAAGACCGGCAAGAGTGCGCCGATTACTCAAGAAGGCACTAGTCAATCGAATTTTACGGTCTCCATTTACGTAAAGTTCTAGAGCTTGACTTCAGTTTCTTTACGCAAGTTAAACCAGCCGAGGATGCCAAACATGTAAACCCAAATGGCGTCGTGTGCAAGACCTGCTACACAATGTTCTGCAGTGAGATCAAAGAACATCACCGAGGGCAGAAGCACCGCCATCGAGCTCACCATTTCCATCCCCGGCGCAAGCGGAAACATCATTGGTTAATGAGGAAAATTTGATTCAAGGGGTGACGGGAGCAATCGACGCTTTCGAAGTGCGACATGGCTTCTAGCGCATGTCAGCGCATACATGCCGGCTATGTTAATAGGAAACGACCCGAAGTCAACAAGGATTCTAATAAAAATTGGTCGTAAACTGCGCCATGTGCACGGATCCGCTGTAGATTTATGCTATTACGGGTCATGTTCCTCATGCGGAGAGTGGGTCAGCAATTTGCATGTGGACTATCCCAAAAGCACGTCGAAAATAGAACGCTACCGCCTGTTAATATTGTTGCCATCGATCAATAAAAAAAAAAGATATCTGGAAAACAATCATTGGAGCCACAAAGCACGCAGCACAAGTCAAGAAAACTCGGAAGAGAAATGGAGATCTGGTGGACAGATGACCCATGCGTACCGTAGGACATCCAATTGACAAAAAATGATGCGGCTCCGACAGTAGCCTATTACGCGTCAGACGTTACGGACTGCTCAAAAAAAAAGCCAGAATAAGAAAGATGTCGTGCAGCTTTAGAGCGTGTTCCATCATCGCTGAACTAATCATAAACCGAAAAGTCTACGACCCGAAGCGGTTCACGACAACATCAATTACCGCTCGTTCACACTGGAAGCGGATCCGCGTTCGCAAAGCGGTTGCGAACGCGGTTGTATAAATATCCAGTACAATTGCACGCGCACTCGATGCCATCAAGTGCGCGTGCAAATGCACTGGATCTTTATACAACCGCGTTCGCAACCGCTTTGCGAACGCGGATCCGCTTTCAGTGTGAATGAGTGGTTAGGGAAGCCTACAAAAATTCATAGTGGCCCATCCCAAATCAGAAATAGTCCTAACGATATTTGACTCTCTTTCCTATATAAATGGGTTAAAAAACGCCTACTTCACGAATAATGCGAGCGCGTGAGCGGTGCCAACTTCCCACTTTCTCTCACATCTCTGTCAAGTGCCACAGGGAAGACCACGACATTTGAAGATGTTCAGAATTTTTTTTCTTCGTAACAATCCTTCTAAAAACTGCTTCCCGTTAACATGTGAGCCCTGTTCGCAAAAAAAAAAAAAAGTATTTCTCTTGAGAAATTCGGCATTGAAGTGTAAGATGAACTAAAGTTGGCATTGTGGGAGCCTGGTGGTGAGTTAATAAGAAAACATTTGAAGGCAACAGCTTTAATTAACGACTTAAAGAAGTGGACAATAAAATACATACCTCACACTTACATCATACGCGCTCAACAAAGTGCCACATGCCCCGAAAAAGCGATTGCAGAGCCACATGCCGTGATCTTACACTAAATTTTGCTGAAAACTTGATTGTTGTCATCCAATGTGCTGTGCAATGTTACCCCTGAAAGAACAAGATGGTGACGATCTTCACTTGCGTAGCCACGACCACAAAAGGAACGCTAAGCTTTGGAGTGGTGAGTGATGACATTTGCCACGACTCTGCACTTCAAATACCGTGTCCACTTACACGAATTTGAAATCAGGACGAATGTCACCAACTGGATCTACTCAACGCCAGGACACGGAAAAACGCGTGCGAAGGAGTGCGTGGTGTTCTCAAGCTTCACACATCACTGCATAATTTGAAAACAACAGAGTTGACTTCTATAGCCTACGCGTGTAAAATAACTGGACGATATCACTGTTTAAGGCATGGAAAATGAGATTAATGGAACGATCCCCGTTTCTGGATCGCACTGTGGCGGATAAGCAAAAAAAAAAATTGATGCGTGCTTCTTCTTCGGTTTTTGTGATCGTCGTCGTCTTCTCTCTCTGTCCCATCGCTGTTGAAAATATTCAACAGGCTGCCGCCTCATGGGGACAACGAGGCACCTCCAGTGAATAAATCAATTGTACTGGCCGTCGTAGTATTTGTCCACTTGCCAACTTTAAGTCGCATGACCGAACGTGGGAATCCCGACCTGCATGTAATTCCGTTATCCGTCCCAGTTTCCACACCGTTTTAGGACGCATTGGCTCTTGAATAATTACGATGTCTCCGACCATTAGATCATTATTTTCCTGCGGCTTCGCATGATGTGCCGAACGAAGCTGCAGAAGGTAGTCGGCCATCCATCTTTTCCAAAACTGTGAAACTAGTAGTTGACGGTAGTTCTAGCGTTTTGAGAGTTCATCTGCCCTTCGTTGTAGCGCCTCGACGTCTTTGGATGACGGCAATGCTGTGAGTCGCTTGCCGATCAGGAAATGAGCAGGAGTTAAGGCTCTTGACTCGTCATGCTCTGAATGCATAAACGTCAATGGTCGTGAGTTCACCGCAGCCTCGACTTCTTGTACCACAGTGGTGAGCTCTTCCAAGTTCAGTGAACTTCGTCCAAGAATCTTTCGAAGGCAGGACTTCACGCTACGCACCATCCTCTCCCAAAAACCGCCCCACCAGGCTGCCCGTTCAGCGCTTAGTTTCCAAGATGTCTGGTTGTGGGCAACGCAATCTTGAACGTCCTGGTGGCGTAAGGCTTTCCATACCTCATTAATATCTTTAAACAACCTTTTGAAGGGAAGAGCGTTGTCCGAGTATATTACATTTGGCAGACCTCTTCGCGCCACAAAACGACGTAGTGTTAATAAGAAGGTCTCTGAAGACATGCTGGGTATGACTTCAACGTGGACCGCTCTTGTCACTGCGCACGTAGCTACGCTCCAGTGAGGAGGTCATCGACATAGAATGACTTCGTCAACATATCGACAGTCTCTCTGTGTTCGTGAATAGTCTGAAAGTGGTGCTGGAGCGTAGCTGTGAGTAAAAAGGGGCTAGAAGTAGTTCCAAAAGAGCACGCATGTCATTCTTCATTCTTGCAATGGCGGTAGAGCCCCAACCGTCTGGGGTGCGCTCGCGAACCAAAGAAAACGCAGAGTATCTCGATCCTCCGTCCTGATAGAAACCTGTAAAACGCCTTTTGAATGTCTGCTGTCATTGCCACCTTCCCAGTTTGGACCCGCAGCAGGATCTGAAGCAGCTCGTCTGACAACTTAAAACCTGTTTCAAAAAAAAAAAAATTGTTGTGTGTATATTTATACAGCCGGAAGTTAGTCTGCCTCAGTGGGTGTCTGGTATCTCAGCTGTAGGTGCGCAATTTAGCCAGTGCGGTTAAAACGCTAGCCTGGGGTCTTTAACGTGCACACGCAAGAGTGATACACGACAGCACGCCGGTACGATGCTCATCCAGTTGGAAACGGGCAGAGGCGGGGATTGAACCGCGGATCCTGGATTCTGCAGCGCGAGCTTTCGCTCCACGTGCTCCGAGCTTGTGTGCGCTAAACCACTCGGCCACCGATCTTTTTTTTTGTATTTATTACATGGAAAAAGAACAGTAGAAATAATCTAGACACATTCTAAAAGAGCTATCCCTTATTTAGATTCAAACTGGCTGATAATGGTCACATGGAAATACGAAGAAAGAAGGCTATGGTAGCATATTTCGAATAGGGTCACATCTCTAAAAGTCGGGAAGATGAACACATTTGTCAAGAAGGGTATACCATTCTGGGCGTTTCTTGAGGTGGTCGTACACATTGCGTACATGTGACACAGTTTCTATGAAATTGGACTTTGTAGACCGTGGAGGATCAGCATTTCTATCAATCATCTTTGTTTTCCAAAGGCTATGCAGACCCATCAATGTGAACAGGTCATAAGGAAAAGTATTATTTTGGTTTAAAGGCAAAAACGTATCGTATATGCACAGATATTCAGATCTTTCTTCAATGTCCTTTGAAGGACATCCCAAAACAAATAGGCGTCGGTGCAAAAAATAAAGCATTGTTCTATTGTTTCAGGCTGGTTGCACAAACGGCAGTTCACTGACCAAGGAACAAATATACCTTTTTCGCGAAGCCAAGGCTTTACCGGCAACGTTGAAGTGTGGAGCTTGTAAAAGAATGACTTCGCTGTCGGTGAGACATGTAGCTTACACACACGTTTCAGGACGTCTTGTCCCGGGCCATTACTGAACATACTTCGGTACAGGGGTATAGGAAATAATGCATCGATGAGATCAACATATAGAGCTTTCCGCGACACTTTAAATAAGTACTCCAAAAAAAAAACGTGCTTTAAGAAACTCTATTGAGCTCACTACCTCTCTGAGGTATCCCAAGGGACGAGATGTGCTCGCAGGCACTGTTGTTACTACCAAATACGGCAATGCACTTGAAAGCTCTGTCTGCATGTAAGTTCGAAGGAAGTCATGAGACACAGTTCTGAAGAACGAGAAGCGTGATATAATTTGTTTTAAAAAGACGTGTAAAAGCCCGAGACCGCCTTGCTCAACGGAACGAAACAGGTTATCTCGTCTCATGGGTTCCCAAGTGGAACCCCATACAAAAGTTGCAAACACTCTGTGAAACTTCTGAATGTGGCCTCTAGTACAGCAAATCACCTGAAGTGCGTACCAAAGTTTTGCTGCTAAGAAGATATTACAGGCTTTCGCCCGTCCAAAAATAGACCACTGATTTACTTTCATTATTGCCGCTTGAGTTTTCATCTTTTCAGCCCTTTCTGTCCAATAATGTCCATTGTTCCTAACGCAATTAAGGGGAGCTCCTAAGCACTGAGGGGCAATGCACCTCCATGAAATGCCAGCGTACTTTGAAGGTGTTGTGGCCCATTGCCCGCACCAGAAGCCAGTACACTTTGCCTTGTTGATGAGCGCTCCAGTCGTGAAACAGAAGTTTTGAGCTAAAGCGAACACATTGTCTATGCTTCGTTTGTCCTTACAGAAGAACGCAATGTCATCCGCATAGGCCAACACTTTTACCTCTGTGGAGTAGAAACGGTATCTTTCTACAGTTGGGCTATTTAGTACGCTTAGACATAGGGGCTCTAAGTATAGCGCAAACAAAAGGGGGGGACAAGGGGCATCCCTGTTTGACAGATGACTCTAGACGAATTGGACCTGACAAAGAGCCATTGACTATAAGCCTAGTGGTACAATTGCGGTAGCATATGTTTATTCCTTTAAAAAGTGTTGGTCCTAAGTTTACGTGGCGGAGTATGTCGAATAGAAAAATATAGGAGACGCGATCAAAAGCTTTTGCTAAATCCACTTGAACCATAGCCACTTGATCTGCATGAGCACAACAGCTCTCTATTATTGTACGAGCTACGTGTATGTTTGTCTGTATCGTTCTGCCCTTAATTCCACAAGTCTGGTGATTGCCAACAACACTGGATGTGACGTATTGAAGTCTTTTTGTCAGAATTTTTGCAAAGATTTTGTAGTCCACATTGCAGAGTGTAATAGGGCGGTACCCTTCAACATTCAGGGGTTTATCTGCCTCTTTACTTTTTGGGATTAAAACTGTATGGCTCTTATAAAAAGAAGGTGGTAGTGTTTCCTGCTCATACGCTTACAAAAATACTTTAAGTAGAAACGGGGTTAGGAGGTCCTTGTATTCTTTATAAAACTCTGCTGGGAGTCCATCGGGCCCTGGTGTTTTTGAATTTGGTAATTCATCTATCGCGCATTGTACGTCTTCCAATGTGATTGGTCTGCCAAGGAGATCGCTCTTAAGCTGGCTAACCTGGGGCATCAACGAGACTAGATATTTAGCTTTTTCTCTATTTATCGATTGCGTTTGCCCGAAGAGGCTCTGGTAGTGTGATTCAAAAGCATTCATGATGTCAAGTTCATCAGACGATAATACCCCGTTACAATTCAGAAGTTGTATTCTTTTTGACTGTCTATTGCGAGTCTCATCGTCTAGTGCTCGTCGAAAGGGTGTCTCGGAGGATAGAAATCGCTTACAACGAGACCGTACTACTGCTCCGTGGAACCGTTTTTGTTCGTGACTTTGTATCTGACATTTCACTCGTAGTATTTCTTCATGAAGCAGACCAGGCGTCTCACACTCTAGCTCGTGGAGGGTCTGTAGGTTGCGTAAAAGAAGATTTTTGTCTTTCTTTGCATGGAAGGATGTTATGCACGAGCATTCAATTGCTTCGTTCTTAATTTCTTGTTTAAACGAGTCCCACTGGGCAAAAACGCCGAATTGGTGGTTCGTACTCGCTTTATTAAAATTTTCTCGAACTCGCTTGCTAAACTCTTTGTCTTCTAATAGTCTCGTATTAAATTTCCATAAAGCCCAATTTGGTGGTGGTTTACGTTGTATGTCTCTACCGATGCACGCCCTTACAAGGCAATGATCCGAAAAGGAAACTGGCTTTACGTCGTAGGCACTCACTTGTGCAAGAAGGGGACTTGATACATAAATGCGATCCAGTCTCGCATTGCACGTTGCATGAAGATGGGTAAATCGATTAGAAACGTTTCGCGAAGCCCCAAAGTCAAAAAGGTAGTAATCATATGTGAGACTGTTCGAAATTTCGGCACTACTATCCCGCCTTGTAGAAGGCACTGATCTGTCGTTAACGTTACACACACAGTTAAAATCTCCGAACAAAACAATCTGCTTGTCTGTATCCAGAAATGGGGCAAGATTTTCAAAGAAAAAACGCCTCTCTCGCTCGCCGTTATAAGCGTAAATGCACAGTAAACGAAAAAAAACGCCCCGTAACAAGAAATCACAGCATATAAACCTTCCTTTGTCGCCAACGACATGTGACAGTGAAGAATAACCCAGGCTTTTTTTCAATAACAAAAAGCACCCTCCCGACAAGCCATCAGCATGACTGACACATACCTCGTATGTCAAGAGGAAAGGGTCCAGTGCTCGAGCGGTGTCCTCATCAGACGCTATCTGTGTTTCCTGTATGGCAACAAAGTCTATCTGTTCTTTTAAGAGGAGCCTATATACTTGGGACTGTCGCGCACGTGAACAAAGTCCTCTGACGTTGAGGGTAGCGAAGCTGAGTGGGGGGCGTGCCATGGGCTACTAGTTGTTATGTAGGTAGAACATCATTGTCTTTCATCCCGTTGTCCGGCTCTGGAGCCAGGCTGTAAGGGTCTTCTCGGAGTGCTGCTGGCTTGCGCTTTGCCTCTACTCCCTCGCCATTCTTGCTCACCTCCTTGGTACCCATTCCAGAGGGCTGGGACGACTCTGCCTTAAAAGCGGGTCTCTTGACGGATGCTCCACCGGATGTGGTGGAACGCTCCCGGCGAGGCTGTGGCTGTTGGCTGCCGGACGGCTCCTCTGTTACCTTCAAGAGAGGGTACTCGTCTTCTGACCAGTTTCGCATGGTTGCTGTAGTGGTTGTCTTGGAATCTTCTTTGTTTGGCTCAGAGGAGACATCTTGTGAGACGGGATTGGTCGTTTGTGCTTCTTGGGAAGTAGTTTCCCGTTCTGTGCTTGGTGTTACGGAATCGATGACTTCTCCAGTAGCGTCAACCATCTCACTGATATCTATGAGGTGATCTTGAACAACGTCATCAAGGGGGGTTCTCACCTGTCGGAGCTTGTCGGCGTATGTCGATACACATTCGTCTGTAGAGTGCCCATAGCGGCGGCATTCGCCGCACCTAGGAGTTCTGCACTCTCGACGTATGTGCCCGATTCGGTTGCATCGGAGGCACAACGGAGGGCGACCAGGAACGATCACGAGGCTTCGGCAACCGAAAACCGTGAGTTGGTGCGGGATTTGGGTGCTGTTCATCCCTTCACGGAGTGTTAACGTTACTTCCTTATTTAAAGTCTCCATTTGCTCCATTCCTGGGCAACTCCACTTCTCGCGAACTATTGAACGAACCGTACCGTAGGGTGCTAGCGCCTCTTCGATTCGCTTGTTCTCCATGTGGACCGGCAGCCACAACAACTTGAGCTTAACGTCTCTGGTGTCTGGGTCGATGACTATGCATCTGTGTCCCTTCACGCAGAGCTCGGCCTTGTTGACGAGCTTGGCTTTCGCCAAAGAGTTAGTACAAGTTACCATCCATACGTGGCTCATTTCGAATCGGCTGATTCCGATGATATCTTGGGCCTCAACCACTCCTCGTAAGGCATCACGGAAGTCAGGTGCGCGGTAGGGTCTCGCGGCAAGATCTCCATGCAGGAAAACAGAGTTTAGGCTCAAATTACCCGTGGGTAGACGAGGTAAGACGGTCCGGAATTCAGTTGTTATGGTTTCCGAAGAACTGGCCGAAGCCTCAGCATTTCCCCGCCAGTGGCCGGTGTATTTTCCTTGGAGAACATAAAGCGCGTCCGTTCGGATTGGCGTCTTCTTCTTTCTCCCGGCCACCGATCCCCCCAGGCCTGTTTCCAAATGAGAGTTGAGACTGGCTTGTACCTGTTTGTGCGAGGACGCATCGAAAACTATTCTCACTTTCGTTGTGACAGGCTGTTCTTTCAGTAATGCATGATGTGTCATATAGTAAAGATGTTCGGGCCCATTCATGACGTTATTTGCTGGTACGTCGGTAACAACGTCTGCGTAACCGTCTTGCAGGTACTGACGAATAGCGCTGTCGCAGTTCTCTAGAAGGACCTTGTCCCTCTGCAGCTTGCGGACCAGTCCACGCAGCCTAGCTTCTGCCAGGTCTCTGTTATTGTCGAGCTGCTTCGTCAAGTTCGTTTTCCACGGAAGGGATACTTCATACCATCCTTCGCTGACACAAACTGATTCCTGAAATCTTTCGAGTACCTGGTCTTCATAGGCTTGACTTAACCATAGTGCCTGAAATTACAATAAGCTCTAGGTCCCAAAATGCTTGTAAGCGTCTCTCTTCTTTTTTTCTAAAGTGCGTCGATACAAAGTGCGCTCACAACCACGTTTGACTGGTTAGTCAAGGAACACGATGCTTCCGTCGGTCCTTGCACAGTCTATCCAAGGCGCGTATTGACAGCCATGCTTGATTGGTCTGCATTTCGAGTGACTTCTCCCTTGACAATTTTCCAAAGCTTGTCGGCTCCAATCAACAAGCTGATACCTTGAGCCGAGTTGGTTCCGGCAAATAGGCACGCATCTGCGAGGGTTTTTCGTCGTTCTTGCAGAGATTGTATAAATCCATTGTCTACTGGGAGCTTCTCGATATCGTTGCGAATATGTGGTACCTTCACCGCTTCTATCTCATGGTATTGACTCTTCAATTTCACTTCAACGATCTGTCTTTGTTGCTTTCGCGGCTGGGTTGATCCAAAGATGTTAATGTTGAGGTCTGCTTCACCGAGCACCCGCATTTTGCATCGACGAGAAACCTCTTCTCGGACGAATGTCCGTTGACTCCCACCGTCTAGAATCCCCCTCGCATAGATGTAGGCTCCGTTACCGGCGACCCATGACCTGAATGTCTTCACCAAGACTTGCGGCTTCTCCTTTCCTCTGATGCTGTCAGCAGTGAAGGCATTTAATGCCTCGGAATCTTCCTCTTGGGCGTTGTCCTTTGCACTCCCTCTGAGGGAACCGCACATGGTTGTCGCGTGCCTCCCTTTGCACGTGCCACACGATATACGCCGTCTGCAGTTCCGTGCTTGGTGAGCTCGCATTGTACACTTGTAGCAGCGCCAGTCTTGTGCGAGTTCGTTTTTCTTTTCTTCTAAAGACCTTTCTGTGTCAAACTCTTCCGTCTTGTGCGTCTGCGAGTCGCGGAAAAAGCAATCTGTAAGCGGCGGCTTCGTACGATTGTGGAGTACTGCTGCTGATGGCATCGAGTATTGTATTGCAGTGGGTTCAAGAGACCAACCGCTGTCTTTTGTAGCTCGGTCTGAACCATGCCTCCTGTCTCTAATCCTTACTTTGACCTTTGAATATCCCAAAATTCTGTATATGTCGCCAACCTCAGTTGTTGTTGCCGATGCGCTTCGGCTACCGAAGCTTCGCCGCCGGTATTACACTATAACGATGTCGCTTGGGAAAACCTTCAATAAAATCTCGTACAACATAGCCGAGTACGAAATGGTATCGACTCATAAAGCTTTCAGCCCTCTGATGTGGATCTGAACCGTGTCAAATAAATTGCGCAGAGCGAATATGTCACTAGATGATTTGACATTCTGCAGAGTCCTAAGCTTAGCTAGGTGATTTTGTATTATAATCTTAGTGTCGCCAAATCGTCCCTTTAGAATTTCCACTGCGTCGGAGTAGCAGGAGTCCGATATTTGAAGGCCAACGATAACCTTGATGATGATAGATGGGGTTTACCTTGGCAGCTGTTCCGGTGAAAAGTGGTCTCAAGTATTGAAACTTGTCTACGTTCCGCAGCTGCGTATTTTTATGGGCGGTGTTGATGAACATATCCCAGAAGGATTGCCACACTCCGATACGCCCGTCGAATTTCAGCATCTCCAGCTTCAGTAGCTTTGCCACCAACGTTGGAGTTTGCTCGCGATGTCGTTCTCCTGTTTGAGAAGTCGTCGGAGGTGCCTCAATTGTCTGTCTGCACTTCAGTCGGTCAATGTGGTGCATCATTGTCACTAGAGCGCTGGCCACTTGGTCTTCGTAATTCATTACGCTCTCGTATTCTTGCTCTAAATCTTCATCCGCCACAAATTGTTCAACTCTCCCAATCCAGGGTCTTGAGCTCCTCGCTGTTTCGGCTCAATCGGTCGTGCAACAATATAAGGTCTTTCAGGTCGTAGGCTTTGTTTGAAGATACTGTACCGAGCTCATTGATTAGCCGGGTTGTTTGAGCGCGACGAGCCGTCCGTTTTTTTCTGACCCGTTTCATATCGTCAGATCGTCCTCCGGTCCTGGTAAGGGCCACTGATGAGGCGACGAGTTTCCGGGTTTCGAAACCAATTCTTCTGTAAAATAAATGGACGATATCACTGTTTAAGGCATGGAAAATGGGTTTAATGGGACGGTGCCAGTTTCTGGATCACACTGTGGCAGATAAGCAAAACAAAAAATTGATGCGTGCTTCTCCGGCGGCTCTCGTGATCGTCGTCGTCTTCTCTCTTTGACCGATCGCTGTTGAAAATATTCAGCAACGCGCGCACCTTTGTTGAGAAACTGAACCATAAAATTAAGGAAATAGTGCTTGGTTTAACCGCGCGAGAGGAGATATTCCATTTTCGGGAGTCGAAGAAAGGCTGGCAGAGGTTCAGGGCGTCGAAGCGCATTCGGTCCTCACACATGTTAGGAAAAGTGAAAGACCGAGGGGGCAATCTTGTCATATTAAAAGAAGTCTGCAATATTTCAGAGTACCAAGACACATATGCTAGAATGATAAAGTTGACATACAAGCATGTTTCAACAATGAATTCATTTTGCCCCTCTGAGAGTGGGCTCTCGGCAGTGAGACTGCTGCGTTCATTTCTTCAACAGTGAAGTGCCTGAATTCTGACCAGTGCAAACTTTAACTCAGTGTCCCAGTGAACTAGTATCTAAAAACGTGCTGCCTTCTAATATTCTGCTCTCAAAAGTTCTTGTGTTTCTGACTGTTTTTTATCTTTTCGTGCTAGAGAGACGCCCCAGTCCCGTGCTGTGTACCGCTTGCGTTCTGTCCCATATGTGGTCTGTCAAAAATGCCCTTGAACAATAACTTAGATAGAGCCCTGGAAACTTTAACGCTGACAGTAAAACATGTATTGTGTCGATGAAACCACTGTGCGTGCTTCGAAAACATTTTGACACTGGTGTACAATTGTTTAGTGTTTCTACACCTGTTGAAGATTCACTGTTATTATATTATGCAGGACAATTTTAACGTTTTTTTTTGTCAACTAAAAGCAAATAAGTCTGGCATAATCTCTTTCAACCGGTGACTTTTTCAACTTGACTCCTAATAAAAGTTTGCTTAGTATATATATATATATATATATATATATATATATATATATATATATATATATATATATATATATATATATATATATATATATAGGTGGGGCAGAGTAGCTTGAGAACAATGGACCGGGAAAATGTAATAAGTCAGAGATCCGTACTTGTGGAGTTGCTATGCTAGGAGTTTATTGCATGTATTTCGACAGTTTCGCCGAGAGGCTCGGCTTCGTCAGGAGATGGCATACATGCACAGATGGCATATATATATATATATATATATATATCTGAGAAGAACGATTTATCTTCGACGTTTCGGCCGGAGTCCGGCCTTCGTCAGAAAGAACTTTTACAGATGAACGCGGGTTGTATTTATACAATGCTACGGTCGAGTCAAAGTTTCAAAAACGGCGGGATGACGGCTGGAGGTTCCAAAGAAGCGTAGGAGAAGTTCCAGATGGGCAAATGTTTATACTATGCTACGGTCGGGTCCAAAGTTCGGTGGGGTGACGGTTGGAGCTTTCGTAAGGAAGCGAGGGCAGTTCGCATCCGGGTGAAGAAGCTTGTCGGTCGGGGTCAAGTTTCAAGGACGGTAGGATAACGGTTGTAGCTTCTTGAGAGGGGGCGCAGGGTGACTTTGTGTCCGGGCGGGCATGGGTGACCTGGACGATAGCGTACAATAGACGAAAGACACACGAGCAAACTAAAGCGCTTTCTCAAAAAAGAAAAAACAAAAAAAAAAACGGCATGGTTACTTCTGTTGTCTTGTGGGGCATGCATGAGTTAGACTTGGAAGGGAACAATGTTAAACCTAGAAATAAAAAGAAAGATAATGAATATCAAAACCTGTAAAAGTTGATTGTCCAGTTCCGGCCACAAACACAGTACCACTGCTAACAATCAGGTCTGGGACCTGCAAAAATGTCCCCTGATCGCTGTTGCTATTCGTCTGTTAGCATTTTAATCGATGCCAGAGTACCGGGTATTTCATTTATTCCTTGTTTAATAGCGTTGAATCGGTAAATTAGGTAGCATTCACGCTGTTCACATTCGTGATTTGATTTAAATTCAGATTCTAGGAGCGTCACTTTACCCGTTACCAGAGAAGTGGAGCAATATTGCTCAATCAGTGTAAAAACACACATCAAGGATGGTTACCTAATGTGTCGCACACACCTAATAAACAAAAAAAAGCTCAAAAGTGAAAATCATTTTATATATATAACGTCAAAGCCGTTTATCACGAACCATAGGAAACGCTACGATCAATTCCATATAGGAAGTAGTTTGATATAGCAAAGAACAATAACAACGAACTTCACAATGCATTCGTTGTGAGGTGAGAGATTCTCATTCTTTCTCATCTCTTCGCTTCCGCCTTGTAACGACGCGGTGTTGGTTTGTTTCTTTTTTTCGCATGCGTGCAGTTGTCGCATGCATGCAGATTTTTATTTTCTTTTTGCTTCTCTTTGTGAGCAACCGTTCTGGGATGAAAATAGTATTTTTTTCTGTGCGTGCGTGCACAGTATTTTTTTTTTTAACTTTCTCTCCTTCTGAATCACTTCTCTTCGCTCAATTTTGTTCGCGGCTTGAGCTTTTAAAACTTACTTCCTTCCCACTTTTTTTTTTTTTTGAGGGGGGGGGGGGGCTGAAAGTACAGGCTAGAAGGTGATCGTTTGCGCGTTTTTGGAACCCTTGGCGGGGGAAATGTTCGATATAGCCAATGTGTAGTTCCTTATAAAAAGTACTTTTTACACGCATTTTTATTTAAATTTTTCGTGAGCTCGATATTGACAATAATTCGTTGTACGTGGGTTCGTTCTAAACGGGTTTCACTGTATGTATGTATGTATATATATATATATATATATAAAGCCTTACCACGACGGCAAAGTCGAAAACGGCGCGGTGCAAAATGAGACCTGAGGTGGTACCGTATGTGCTCAGAATCTCGCACAACCTCAAGATGGTTGCGAACCACTTTGGAGTGCCACTCGTGTTCTCGGCACCGAGAAAGCTCGGCCAACTCTGCTCTTGTATTACCGGTAGTAGCGGTAAGAGGCGAGGCTGCACCAAAAAACGTGCCAACTCATATAGTGATTGTGTCACGGGGGTGGTTTATGAAATTCCTCTTACGAGTGGTAAATCCTACGTAGGACAGACGGGAAGATGTTCGAACGACCGACTAAGGGAGCACGCGCAAAATTAAAAGGGGAATGATCGGGCCCGTTTTCCTGAACACTGCAGCAAATGTGGGTGTGAGCCACGTCTTTCTTAGACAGCGATTTTGGGCAAAGGCAAATACCAAAAAAGTGCGCGAGTTACTGGAGGCGTTTTTTTATCAGTAAAAGGTGTACACCATGCATAAGTGACACATCTATTGCACTCTATAATGCCGAGATTAGATTATTTGATAAGTTTTTGTAAATGCGAGATGAAACGTATATCTCATGGCTAAGCGCATGCGTGGACGTGATGAAGAAGACGACGTATGTATTCCTTTCTTTCTGCACTTTTCAAATATAGTTGTGGGTGGCGCCTGCGTGTCTGTTTTCTCTCTTGTGTCCGTTGTTTTTTGCGCCTTACACTATGATTTCCGACATTCACCAACTAGCACAACTACAATTTCTATAATTTCTTTCAACCGGTGACTTCTTAAACTTGACTCCGGATAAAAGTTTGTTGAAAAATTATATATATATATATATATATATATATATATATATATATATATATATATATATATATATATGTATGTATGGGTGAAGTAAGGTAAATATAAAAACAATGGACCGGGAAAAGTTAATATGTCAAAGATGCGTACTGTCGGAGTTACTAATTAGAAGTTTATTACGACGTTTCGAGCGGGGACCGCTCTTCATCAGGTAGCGAGTGTACAGCCCGCGAATATCTATATACCCCTAAGAAGAAATTAGAGGGAGTAATTTCTTCTTAAAGGTATATAGATATTCGCGGGCTGTACACTCGCTACCTGATGAAGAGCGGTCCTCGCTCGAAACGTCGTAATAAACTTCTAATTAGTAACTCCGACAGTACGCATCTTTGACATATTAACTTTTCCCGGTCCATTGTTTTTATATTTACCTTACTTCACCCATACATATATATATATATATATATATATATATATATATATATATATATATATATATATATATATATATATATATATATATATATATATATATATAATTTTTCAACAAACTCCTATCCGGAGTCAAGTTTAAGAAGTCACCGGTTGAAAGAAATTATAGAAATTGTAGTTGTGCTAGTTGGTGAATGTCGGAAATCATAGTGTAAGGCGCAAAAAACTACGGACACAAGAGAGAAAACAGACACGCAGGCGCCACCCACAACTATATTTGAAAAGTGCAGAAAGAAAGGAATACATACGTCGTCTTCTTCATCACGTCCACGCATGCGCTTAGCCATGAGATATACGTTTCATCTCGCATTTACAAAAACTTATCAAATAATCTAATCTCGGCATTATAGAGTGCAATAGATGTGTCACTTATGCCTGGTGTACACCTTTTACTGATAAAAAAACGCCTCCAGTAACTCGCGCACTTTTTTGGTATTTGCCTTTGCCCAAAATCGCTGTCTAAGAAAGACGTGGCTCACACCCACATTTGCTGCAGTGTTCAAGAAAACGGGCCCGATCATTCCCCTTTTAATTTTGCGCGTGCTCCCTTAGTCGGTCGTTCGAACATCTTCCCGTCTGTCCTACGTAGGATTTACCACACGTAAGAGGAATTTCATAAACCACCCCGTGACACAATCACTATATGAGTTGGCACGTTTTTTGGTGCAGCCTCGCCTCTTACCGCTACTACCGGTAATACAAGAGCAGAGTTGGCCGAGCTTTCTCGGTGCCGAGAACACGAGTGGCACTCCAAAGTGGTTCGCAACCATCTTGAGGTTGTGCGAGATTCTGAGCACATACGGTACCACCTCAGGTCTCATTTTGCACCGCGCCGTTTTCGACTTTGCCGTCGTGGTATGGATTTTTACTTTTTGAAGGATGCCTCCTATCACACTCATCACGACCTTTACAGGGTAGCCCGCTGACAATAGTCTTGTCATCTGGTTCTTAAAGCTTGTCTGCATCCGGTGTGAGGGCGACCTTCTAAGAGCCGACTCTAGGCATAACATAGTGATACCTCTTTTATTACCCTAGAGTGCGCACATTCATACGGCAAGAGTTCATTTTGAGAACTCTTGCCATCCAACACGTGTGTCTTTCTAAAACCCTAAAACTTAAATGTAAAAACTGTAAACTACCCTGCTTACACAGTTCTTGCGTAAAAGCTAATCCTTTCACCGATGAAGGCATTCTTCTCCCATAAAGACATACTTCAAAAAGTAAAACTCCGTACCACAACAGCAAAGACGAAAGCGGCGCGGTGTAGAATGAAACCTGAGGTGGTACCGTATGTGCACAGAATGTCGCACAACCTCAATATGGTGGCGAACCGCTTTGGAGTGCCGCTCGTGTTCTCAGCACCGTGAAAGCTCGGCAAACTCTGCTCTCGTATTACCGGTGGTAGCGGTAAGAGGCGAGGCTGCACCAAAAAAAGTGCCAATTCATATGGTGATTGTGTCACGGGGTGGTTTATGCAATTCCCCTTGCGTGTGGTAAGTCCTACGTAGGACAGACGGGCAGATGTGCGAACGACCGACTAAGGAAGCACGCGCTAAATTTAGAGAGGAATAATGGGGGCCATTTGCCTGAACACTGCATGAGCCACGTCTTTCTGAGACAGCGATTTTGGGCAAAGGCAAATGCCAAAAAGCGCGCGAGTTATTGAAGGCGTATTTTATAAGAAAAAAAGGGTACACAATGCGTAAGTGACACATCTATTGCACTCTATAATGCCGAGATTAGATTATTTGATAAGTTTTTTAAATGGGAGATGAAACGTATATCTCATGGCTAAGCGCATGCGTGGGCGTGATGAAGATGACGACGTATGTATTCATTTCTTTCTGCACTTTTCACATAGTTGTGGGTGGCGCCTGCATGTGTGGTTTTCTCTTGTGTACGCTGTTATTTGCGCCTTACACCATGATTTCCAACGAAAGAAATTATGGCAGACCTATTTGCTTTTAGTTCACAAAATATATCGTTAAAATTGCCCAGAATAAAATAAAGCCAGTGAAACTTCAAAAGGTGTACAAAAACTACAGAATTGTACAGCCATGTCAAAATGTTCTTAAAGCACTCACTGTGGCTTCATCCACTCAAAACATGTTTTACTGTTAGCATTAAAGTTCTCAGGGCTCTATCTAAGTTCATGTTCAAGGGCATTTTTGATAGACCAGATATGGGAAAGAACGCAAGCGGTACACAGCACGGGACTGGCGCTTCTCTCTAACTCGAAAAGATGAGTAAGGAAACAGCCAGAAATGCAAAAACTATTGAGAGCAGCTTATTGGAAGGAAGCACGTTATTAGGCACTAGTTCACTGCGGTACTGAGTTAACATTCGCACGGGTCAGAATTCAGGATAATCACTGTTGAAGATTTGAACGCAGCAGCCTCACTGCCGAGAGCCCACTCTCAGAGGGACAAAATGAATTCATTGTTGAAACATGCTTGTCTGTCAACTTTATCGTTCTAGCATATGTGTCCGGCTACTCTGGAATATTACAAACTTTTTCTAATATGACGAGATCGTCCCCACGGTCCTTTGCTTTTCCTAACATTTGTGAGGACTGAATGCACTTTGACGTCCTGAACTTCACCCAGCCCTTCTTCGACTCTCGAAAACGGGATATTTCCTCTCGCGCGGTCGAAACAAGCACTATCACCTTAACCTTATAGTTCAGCTTCTCAACAAAGGTGCGCGCGTAGGTTATAGAAGTCAATTTCGTTGCTTTCAAACTATGCATTAATGTGTCAATCTTGAGAACACCGCCCACTCCTCCGCACGCGTTTTTTTCCGTGCCGTGGCGTTGAGTAGATCCACTTGGTGACATTCGTCCTAATTTCGAATTGGTATAACTGGACATGACACTTGAAGTGCAGAGTCGTGGCAAATGCCCTCACTCACCACTCCAAAGCCTTGCGTTCCTTTTGTGGCCGTTGCTATGCAACTGAACATCAAGCCTGAATCAATTTGTTGAACTACAAAGCGCTCATTTCAGAGCTGTGCACTAAGGCGAAAATAAACGCGTATGACGGTCTACCCGTAAGAGTAAAGAAAGCCGCCTAAAGTTTCTCGTGGCCCGTTTTAGAAGCCTATTATCTAAGCAGGATGAGCTTGACAATACCATTCAGGTATATTGTCCTCACGTTATTTTTGGTAAGGAGACGTGGCTTTCAAACAATATAACTCATGACGAACTTTCAATACACAGTGTTTTAGCATCCACAGGAAAGACAGGCTTTGTATAGGGAAGGTGGTGTTCTGGTGGCAATTCAAAAATGTTTCTCCTCTCTAGTTGTCGAATTGGAAACTGATATTGAAATATGTTTTGTTCGGGTCACGATTACGTTCTTTCATGCTTTATTAGGCGTGTGTTATTGACCCCCAAACGCGGATGCTGTGTTCATTCAAGAATTGTATAAAGTTATGAATTTTGTTACATTACGCTACCCTCAGTTCCTATATTTCTTGAAGGAACTTTAATTATCCTGGTATCAAATGGATGGATTGTGTTTTAATAGTACCTGCGAAAATATTTCTCACTATAGAGACTTTATTCACCTTTGTAAACCTTGCTCACTTGACCAAGTTGTATTAGTTCCAACGCGGGAGCTTTCAATTCTTTATTTGTTTTTGACATCAATTCCTGACCAAATATCATCTGTGAAAGTTGTAGGCGCTATAAGTGACCATAGAATTCTCATGATAGATGCTAATATCTCTGTTCACAAAAAAAAGTCCGAAAACATGTTGATTTTTTATTACGCCAGAGCAAACTCTTCAGCAATTGCATCAACATTAGAGACTTTTCTACTTAACTTTCAGGTTTCTCTTGGCCTCAGGTCAGTTGAAGATAATTGGAGTCTGATCAAACAAAGCTTTTGGAAACTATGGACCTATTTGTGCCTAGAATAAGAATGACGTCAAACTCCCATAAGCCTTGGTTTACTAAGGATATAAAAACCCTACTTAATACTAAGAAACGACTTTACTCTAGAGCAAGAAGTCTAAACAGTACTGACTCATGGGCAAAATTTTCCAACAATTCCAAACTTCGTAAGCAAGCAGCAGAAAACATCAAAAAACATTTCTTTGGTGGAACACTCAAAGAAATATTGAGTTCTAATCCTAGAAAATTCTGGTCAGTCATCAGTCCTCCTAAAAGACAATCCGCTTTACGTGGGCTTACCGATGAACATGGTAACTTCAAGTCTCATCTTGAAAGCGCGATCTCTTTCAATCAAGCTTTTGGCAAGGTTTTTTAACGAAGATTTATTTCCTTTGCCTGTAAATGTTAATAGTTATAACAACACTTTTTTAGATCTAATAAACCTTGAGTCCAACGGGATTAGCCAGCTCATCCTCAACCTCGGTCACTTTTCTAGTCTAGGAGCTGATGAAATTAAGGCCTAAACTACTAAAGCTTACTCTGCCATATTCCAGTGACTTGTTCCAGCTTTTGCTTCAACAGAGTTTGGATCAAGGATTATTACCTAAAGACTGGAAACACGCGAAGGTCATTCTGGCCTTTAAGTCTTGAGACGTTTCGCTTGCTAATAACTACCATCCAATTTCTCTAACAAGCATACCCTGCAAACTTCTGGATCATGTGATCTACACCCACCTTTCTAATTACCTTTTAGATACTAACTTCTTTTTCCCGAACCAGCACGGTTTTCGAAAGGAACGATCTTGCGAAACGCAGCTATTTGAATTCATTACCGATACACATGAGAACGTTCACTATGGTCTCATGTATATCGACGCTATTTTCGTCGAATTCACAAAGGCGTTTGACCGAGTCCCGCACCAACGCCTACTACAAAAAAGTGAAAATTGAAACATTCACCAGTCTCTTGGTAACTAAATCAGGAATTTCTCTCTCTTAGAACTCAATCCGTTTCAGTATCAAATGTCTCTTCTCACGAAATTCAGGTAAAATTTGGAGTTCCTCAGGGATCGGTCCTTGGTCCGCTGCTTTTCTTAATTTATGTTAATGATCTTCCCAACTCCATTTCTTCAAAAATTAGATTTTTTGCGGATTATTGCGTAATATATATGCGTATCGTCTCCACAGACGACAGCCTCACCCTACAGCGTGATCTAGATTCTCTATCATCATGGTCTGAGAAATGGCAAATAACCATCAATATCTCGAAAACTAAATTTCTTACTTTTTCTACGAAAAAAACGACGATTACCAACGACTACAAAATAAGCAGCTATAGTCTTTAAAAGGTTACAAATTATAAATACCTCCGTGTAACACTAATGGAAGATCTATATTATAAAATGCATATCGATTCCATCGTTAGTAAAGCAAATCTTACCTTGGGTTATTTCAAAAGAAATTTGTATATGGCATCCTCTGATGTACGTTTGCCGGCCTACGAGTCTTTTATCCGTTCAACGGTCGAATATGCTGGAATAATTTGAAATCCCTGGCGAGACTACTTAATTAGTAAACTCGAACCTGCGCAAAATAGAGCCGTTCGTTTTATTTTTAGCGACTATTATTTTTCGTCAAGCATGACAGCTCTCAAGTCCAAAGCTTGCCTTACATCACTAAGATCTAGGCGCAAAGTATCACGCCTCTCATTTCTCCACCGAGATTTTTACCATAATCCTGATCTTAAAAATGTGATTCTACTACCCCCCCCCCCCCCCCCCCCCCCCCCCCCCGTACCGAATTTCTTCTTTGACTTGACCACCAGCCGAAAATCAGTTTGCCATCAGGTCGCAAAAAAATGTATTCCGAATCTCCTTTAAACCTAGCTATTGGCGAGTGGAATAACCTACCTGAAAGGCGTAGTGAGCAGTCCTGATTGTGTTTTATTTAGAAATGCTTGCGAAGAATTATTCTGCTAAAATTGTTTGTATACATTCAATTTGAATGAGTAGTTACGCTTTACTTTTTTATAGTTTTGTGTAATCCCATTTTTTTATTTTTTTATTCTTACGTATTTTGTGTAATACAATGTGTTTGCACTTTTTTCTCCCCCCTCATGTAATGCCCTCGGGCGATTTGAGGTAATTAAATGAAATGAAATGGAAAAAAATAAAGATCGTCACCATATTGTTCTTTCAGGGGTAACACTGCACAGCACATCGGATGACAACACTCCAGTTTTCGGCAAAAACTAATGTAAGATCACGGCATGTGGCTCTACATTCGCTTTTTCGGGGCATGTGGCACTTTGTGGAGCGCGTCTGATGTAAGAGTGCGGTATCTATTTTGTTATAAACTTCTTGGAACTCGTTAAGTAAAGCTGTTGCCTCCAAATGTTTTCTTATTAACTCCCCACCAGGCTCCGACAATGCCAACTCTAGCTCATCTTCAGGTTAAATGCCTAATTTCTCAAGAGAAATACTTTTTTTTTTGCCAAACAGGGCTCACATGTTAACAGAAAGCGTTTCTTAGAACGCTGGTTGGTGGTTGATTTGGTGTTTATGGCGCAAAAGCTACTAAGGCCATAGAGCACCAAACTTCTTAGAAGGATTGTTACGAAGAAAACAAATTCTGAACATCTTCAAATGTGGCACTTGACAGAAATGTGAGGGAAAGTGAGAAGTTGGCACCGGTGCACGCGCAAACATTATTCGCGAAGAAGGCGTTTTTAACCCACTTGTATAGGAAAGAGAGTCAAATATTATAAGGACAATTTCTTTATTTTGGATGGGCCACTCTGAATTTTTGTAGGCTTCCCTAATTGATCTTGTCATGAACCACTTCGGGTCGTAGACTTTTTTGTTCACGATTAGTTCAGCGATGATAGAACACGTTGCAAAGCTGCATGACATCTTTCTTATTCGGGCTTTTTCTTGAGCAGTCCGTAACGGTCTGACGTGTAATAGGCTAGCGCCAGAGCCGCATCATTTTTGTCAATTAGATGTCCTACGCTACGCATGGTTATCTGCCCACCAGATCTCCATTTATCTTCCGAGTATTTCTTGACCTGTCCAGCGTGCTTTGTGGCTTCAGTGATTGATTTCAAAATATCTTATTTTTTTAGATCGATGGCAACATCATTAACAGGCGGTAGCGTTCTATTTACGACGTGCTTTTGAGCTTCTCTACACGCAAATTGCTGACACACTCTCCGCATGAGGAACATGACCCTTAATTGTACAGATCTACAGGGGACCCGTACACATAGCTCAGTTTACGACCGATTTTTTTTTTTTTTTTTTTAGATTCCTTATTCACTTTGGATCCAACAAAATTTTCCTCGTCAACGAATGATGTTTCCGCTGGCGCCGGGGATGATGACGATGAGCTCGATGGCGATGCTTCTGCCCTCGCTGATGTCCTTCGATCTCACTGCAGAACATTGTGTAGCAGTTCTTGCACACGATATATTGGGCTCTAAGTGCTCGGCGTCGTCAACCGATAGAACTTGCTTAAGGAAACTGAGGTCAAGCTCTAGAACTTTACGGAAATGGGGACCTTAATTCATGATTGACCAGTGCCTTCTTGAGTAATCCACGCACTCTGGCCGGTGTCCACTGAACTCGCAAGCCATAGCACAAATAAACGCTCCTGGTTTTCCGGAAAACAGAAAGTGCACTTTTCAAGTAAATCAAGCCTAGAACGGAGATAGACGCCAGCGCTTCAAGATTGCTCTCCTTTTTATGTAGAACGTGTAAAATGCGGTGCACGAGAGTAGGGGGAAGGGGAAGGGAGGAGCGCTGGGACATTCGAGCTGACCTCCAAATGCCCGGTTTTGCGATAATCCGTGTTTGAAGGTTCGCAAAAGCCCTTTGAAGCCCGCTGGATGCACTGACGGCGGACGGGCGCAGGTTTGATGGCGTGATCCACTAGGTGGCTGTCATAACTTATACCATCTGTATCTCAGAGCCGGCAATTAAAGACTGAGGGGAAGTGATGTCTACTTCGAAGGAAATGCACAGCGAATTATGCGGGGAGTTTAGGTGTGACACCAGCAAACTTACAAATACCGGATTTTTTACTTCGCATTATGCACAACGCCCCTTATTCATACGCTACATGTTCAAGCGGGTATTAATACTAGGTTATTACTCATGCACATGCCATAATATTGGCTATAACAGCACCCATGCGTAGGCGCACTCACGACGGTCATTTTACGAGAATCAAACTTTAATCGCGGACATGCAAACAATATACTACACTTCCTATTTATGTTTTATAATAAACCACAGTCATACCTTACTACTACTAAACACGAAGGAAATTAAAATGGGATTTTAAGAAAATTGATTCCGAATTCGCAAGATAATTTTTCCGTTTTTCGGTTAATATCGGATAATATCGGTTACCGGTAAATAATTTATGGCTACTCTTACGGTTTTCATAAATTTCAAATAACGGTTTTGTTTCGGTTCCGGTTACTGAAAAAATTTCGTTCGTGAACGGCTTTCAGTTTCGGTTACGGTTTGAGACTATGGAAAGAACACACAGTTACGTCACCAGAAGGCGTCGCCAATGTAATCGGGCGCGTCCCATGACGCGCACACAGATGGCCCTCTCAAAGGCCGAATCCACGCTCGGGGCGGGTTGAATGCACGGCGCCTGCCCCCGTCTTCCAGGAAAAAAAAATAATAATAACCCGGCGCGAACCCGCCGGCCTTGGCGTTACAAGTGGCCCGCCGTTCTGAACCCGGCTCGCGTGGCCACGATATACGCAGCGCCCGATTAGATATGTAGCTGAAAGAACACGACCGCCACACATGAGGGATCAAAACCGGCGGTCCGACAAGCAGCAGCAGACGACGCGAATACGAACCGCTTGCAGCGCTTTTCATTCATTCCTCACTTGTTCCGTCGCGTGGGGTTGAGGTCCTCAGCCGCGGTCGCAAGAATCCCAGCAATATTGAAAAGAAAACCCGCACGGCGGCGACGAGACGGCCTCCAACTTGAGCCATATATCAGAACCTAGCACGAGGAAATTTTACCACGGAGCACCGGAAGACACCCAACTACAGGTGAGCGTGCAAAGGAGCAATCGCTCGGCTGCATCGCCGACATTACTTGCGCCCGGCTCGTTCGAAGTCGGGAACAAATGAGGAACAAAGTTGACGCCGGGACAATCGGAATACGGGAGGGGGGGGGGGGGGGAGGGGGGGGGGGCGGGGGGGGGGGGGGAACAAGAACAGGGCGAACCCGGAGTATTTTGCTAAACTATACCATGTTTGATTAGCCTGAGACTGGGGTAGAGAAGAAACATCAAAACGTAGAAGAGACAGAAAATAGACAGGACGACGTCTCAAACTCAGCTAACTCGCTTATTTACTTTACCTTCTTATATAGTCTCAATCTCAAGGTGATCTTCACCACCACGAAAGGACGAAGTCTATATAGTTGAAGCGCAATAGTCTCCATCACACAATGCAAGGATGTGGACAACCTTACAGATGGACACGATAAGGCACAACATACATCCTCCTTCAAACTTGAACAAAAGGCCACCAAGCAGCACAGATTTGGCCAGTCATTCGACAAGGGCTGGAAATGGTCCTTCGGCCACTGGCCAGACATTGGCCAGCCATTGGCAGATGACTGGCCTTTCTCTGGCCATTGGCCGAGCTTTGACCAGTGAATGGTTGCTTTGGGGATCTCTTTCCCTTTTATACACTGTTAGCAAGTACCGTGTATTTAGCGAATATTTGGGGTGAAAAACACGCTATTTACACAAATTACCATAAATTTTCACGTTGAATAACAGATAATTTGTTCAAAAATTATGCGAGGTTATAAAAAACGTGTTTTGGATCGGTCATACACGCATATCCGTGTAGCCGACCTCGAAAACACGCTTCACTCCCGACGACGACCGCAGCACCGGTTATCGAAGCACCGGAATGCTTGGGGACACACCTAGAAAGGACCGTCGAGACAAATGTCGCGGAAAGAAACATGTCTCGGAGACAGGTATGCACCAAAAGCAATTACGCCATGTCGCGAACGGGGCGAACCCTGCACTTACCGCGCTTGCTGCCCTTCCTGCCATTGATTCTGGTCGATGGCGATGCGGCGTCCCTCATGTCGTTCATGTTTGTATTTATTTTAAGGGTCTTGATAATCATAGAGATCATACATACTAACTCTAGAGGAAAAGGTCCGCCATTTTCCCATGCATTCTGGCTGCCGCAAGCGGCGGAGTATGCAGGCAGACCCTCGGGGTCCCACATGGTTACCAACTACCTTCGATTTCACAAATATATCATCAGAGCAGTTTCATGAGCTTCAACAATCCACGAACTTACCGGTGGAAAGATATTCGCGTTCCTTCGAAGCTTTCTTTTTGCATAGCACGCGGATGTACGGCCTCCCGTCAACACTAAACTAAACCAGATAACCGGCTTCGGTTATCTGGTTTAGTTTCGTATTTCCGGGCGCGGATGGCCGCGCTCGGAAATACGAAACCGCGCAACTACCAGATTTTCGAGATTTCGAAAGAAGGGAAGTTAATGCAGCGTAATGAGTATGCTGCTTTTTATAAACCTTAGAATAGCTCAGAATTTAGTTTGCAACGTTAAATTATCAATGTTTATTCTGCTGAGAGTTTTCAGTCTTCGCGATTACCATTGCGACTGTCGTCCTTCAGCTGGCAACGTTGGTTTCTTTCTCTCGTGTTTTGTGGCTCTCTTTCGCGATCTTTCACTCGGGACCCAGGATGTCGGCGCGCGGGATTCGCCACTCCTCCTCACCCACCTTTACCCCCCTGTTGATATTAGTTTCTTACATACCACAAATAAAATTATGGGCCTAATTAGTCGTTCTAAACAGTTAAAATGGATATAAAAAGCGTGCCCTCGATCTGAACACATGATATTGCAGTTGGTTTCGTTTTGGCTTCAACCCTTCAACTGCAAGCGAAGGTGCCGCTGCTTCTTATGCAACCTCCTCAGAATTTACGGCGCTCCGTGGTGGCCGCCGTATTAAAAATGTATACCACACTCTAAGAAAAAGGGGGAGCGCGACTTAGTTCCCGAAGGGAGCAAGTGCGTTGCCACAAACATTAGTCCCCTCGGGGACTAACGGGAAAAGGAGTAACAGTTGCGCCCCTCCATTAGTCCCTCGCACTAGCACCGTTAGGACTAACTGTTACGCCGTTTCAATTGCACCTCGAGGACCAATTGTTAGGCTTTTGCACTTGGTCTCCTGGGACCACCTGTTACACCGTTTCAATTGAACCCCGAGGACAAACTGTTAGGCCCTTGCACTTGGACCCCAAGGACTAACTGTTACACCGTTTCAAATGAACCCCGAGGACCAACTGTTAGGCCCTTGCACTTGAACCCCTGGGTCTAAACGTTGTGCCGTTGGATTTAGTCCTTTGGGACTAAAGGTTTATCCTTTGCATTTGGTCCCGAGCCACAAATCTCCAAAACGAAATCGTGCTGTTCAGGTTAAACGTAGTTTTATTGCCTCGTAAATACACATCGCTTTCAAGGATGATTGAAGTGAAAAGTTCCTGAGCGGTAGACTCCACGATAAGGCCAGATTCCGAAGAGTGAACTTGCGTCTACGATGGCTTCAACACTGGGACGGCTGTCCAAACCGGTCGTGGTCCAAGCACCGTTTATTGGGGCACCTGCAGCTTCTTGCCTGTTTGCGAGGAATTCGGATTATTAGCAACAGGGGCAGCGTGAAATACCCGATCGCTCAGCAAGGTATGAGATATAACTAGGGTGTGTATTTTCCGGTTTTAACCAAAAAACACCGATAAACATCCGTCGTTGACGAAAATACAAAATCGGTTAAAACCGAAAAACACCGGTGGTTGGATATTTTCGCCCCGGTTAAAACCGAAAAACACCGGTCGTTGCACTTTTCCGACCTAGCGAAACCCTTTCCCCGTAGAAGTTCGTCAAACGCGTTATCTCGTGGATCCTGCATTCTTTCAGTGTCTATACATGGCTTGCACGTGGTGTCAGTCCGCCCTCCTTTCTGGGGGTGAAAAGCGTCTAGTTAACGCAGTGAAAGCTAAGCTCTCACACGCCTTTCCCCCATTGTGTCGCCCATGGCCCCCTTTTGTGGAAAAATTAACGCAGTGGAGGTATACGCTCTCACGTGCCTTTTCCCCATTGTGGCTGGCCAAGTAATGTCGGAGCAAGCCATGTATTCAGAGGTTGCTGTGGTTCCTGGAAGAGAATGCCAACGTCCGTGTCGTACAGGGCTACTAAACTTTCAGAACTGAAATGCGTTCCTTGTTATTTGTTTAGTTTCAATGGGCTTTTGGGGAAACGGAAAAAGGGTTTTGTTGGCGGGGGAGTTTTTCGCTCTATATAAAAGAACCGTTCTGTAAAAAAAATTGCAGACGTGTTTGAGAAGGCGCGTCCGTCCCGCGTCTGCGGGTTTTCTCAACGCGAGACTTGCTTTCCTTCGTCGTCACACGGAATAGAAGGCCACCAGGATGGGAAGTAAGCGGAAAGCTCAGGATGACTACGCTACAGATTTCATGGATGAATCGTCGTTCTGGTACCGCGTGCCAATTGTTAATCTGTACATAAACGTGGAGCTGCCAGAGGGATTTGTGCCTTATGAAAGTATCTATCGGCTGGTCCTCCGAGACGAGAGCTAGCTGAGTGACCTAGAATCAGAGTTTCTTTGTTACCGCCAGTATGCCGTGACTAGCACCGTTGATCCAGTGTTATTTTGGAAACTTCATTTACCTGACTGGAGTCTACTGTCCCAAGCCTGGCTGGACGTTTTGGGATTTCCTGTGTCCAGCGAAAATGTAGAGCGTGTGTTTTCAAAATTGCGGGTTGTGAACCGCAAGGAACGTGCTGCCATGATGAATGCAAACCTCTCAAAGTATGCTTGCATCCACTACAATAACCAAGTGTGAGAAATATATGCTTCCTCGAGAAGTGTATGAAATATGTTAATAACATTAGAACTCTCTGTCTGTGATCAATCGCATTTTTTTCCACCGATAATCACCGATTTTAGCCTCGTCGTGAGACGTTCCACCGAAATACACCGGTGTTTCGAAAATAAATAAACACCGAAAAACATCCGCCGATTTTTCTCACAAATAAACACCGGAAAGTACACACCTTAGATATAACACACACATATTAAAATAACAAATAGGCTACAAAAGTGCTACAATGGTTCACATATAACATGCGATCTGTTGACAGCAGACCAGCGCAATATTATATTTTTAGTAGACCGTTCGTTGCGAATTACAGACCCAGCGTGTGCGTGCGCAAACTATGCTTCAAAGTGACGGAACGAGCTCCCGCCATCAACGCGAAAGTCTGTACAATCGAATGAATGTCTCAATTAAGGCCGGTTCTCACACGCAGCGAAGCGCTGAAGTAGCGCTGCTCACGTGTCGTGAGCTGCTTTTCGTCTGCCATGAGCAACAGTTTTGACGGTGCGATACACAGCTGGTGAAAGCTCCCATCAGCACGCGTTTAGCGCTAGGTCAGCGCTATGCTTGTAGCTCTCAGCTGCATGTGTAAAGAGGCCTTTATGGTAAAGAGATCTTGCCAGGGTCTGCAAAACACAAACAATAAGCGATCGGTAGAACTGGCGTTTTGCTCGATACGATTGAATATGAGGTCTCTGTGCTGCGTAACGAAATAAGCAAACATGGTGCCAAAAAGAATACAGCATGGCGCGTGCTTTGGAAGCTAGAGAACGCGCTTAAAATAAAACACTTTCTGACGCCGCAGTTAATGAATATACCATAAACAGAAGTACTTTGACATACCTTAATCGAATTTCCTTTTCCTGTGACTTCAGAACAGATCAAGTGCAGTGTTGCAGCACCGCGAATCCAAACCGGATCCCGCAATGATCGGAGACGATAAGCTTCTAAGTCCTGACGAAGGCTATAGTAAAAACAGGTTCTTTTCAAACAAAGACCCATTTCCCATTTTCCCGACGGACGCTCTCTGGCCCATCTGCCCTACCCCCCCGCGTGGGCGAGGAATGCGGGGAAGGGGGTTGCTGGAAGGGGGAAGGGAAATCCATTTTCCCAGAAAATCTCTTTTTCCCCTTTCACTACTCACGACACAAGGACACACCAATGCCCGAAGAACGCGAGAAGGTCGAAGGTCGCCATTTTCAACACGCCGGTCAAGTGACGTACAAACAAGAACGCTTTTTTTTCTGTCTCTCTTTTTTTTTCTTTTCATTTTTCTCGGGGGCCTTTTGTTTTCGCATTTTGTTTTGTATTAGCAGGGTGTTGCCATGAGTGACGTCCAGGCGCGGTTCGTTCTCCGTTGTTCATCTGGAATGTTGTCTGAAACATCGACACGATGGCATGAAGGCGTCTGGATACTGCCCCTGAATGTGCTTTTTGAGTGGAACGTGCCGTGCATCAGGTGTGTCAGTGCGGATCTTGAGTTCGACATTGGACTACCAAGAAAGGTTGGTTACGGGGAGACGCAGAGACGAGGCTCGACCTGTTCTCAGTAACTCAGCTTTAGCGAGTGAATTGACCATTTATTCTGACTGCGAGACTCCGGTGTTTAAAGCGCGTCTTCTAAAAACTCTTAAGTTTCATTTAAGAAAAAAAAAAGTGTTAGTATTCGGAGGTGTTGCGTTTGGATTAATGCTCATTTTTTTGCGCGAAGGCAAATTACGTGAATGGGACTTGTGAAATGTCAACAGATCATTTTTGACGAGATAGTTGGGTGAAGTAGAGTCAACACTTTCGTTAACTCGCATTCGAACAACGCGCGAAGCTCTACCATGTAATGTCTGAACGTTCGTGGAACATTAAACAAATTCGCCAGTTTCGTCCGAGTTTTGTCAACACTTTCAGCCGTGCTGGGCAGGGTCTCGCCGATCCCCAAGACTGGCGAAATATCATCCGTCCTCCTGGCGAACATTCCGTTTGCCTTCGGGGTCTAAATCCTACAGATGCACCCTGCCTGAGGGGGACTAATGGCTGCTTTTGCTCGCGCACGCCTATCGGTTAGTGCCAGTCGAGCGCTGTTAGTCCCCGGCTTTTGCGCGCGGTACCCAGCTTGAACCAGATGGTCCTTACGGGGAGCGACTGGAAGTTCAGAGTACCAAATGCTGCCGTTAGTCCCTTGAAACCAACTTTTTTCTTAGAGTGCAGTTGCTGCATCTGTAGGTCATCTTTAAGTTAGAGCTAACAGAGAAAATCTGGCCACGGCGCAACGCCGATGTACGCTGGAAGCTAGAGCCGGTTTGCTTTCGTTACTTTTGTTCGGTAGATAAAAATCTGGCAGCAACGCACGTTTAGCATGGCTCCGGTATTGTTTAGGTTTGTCGGGACGCTAGAAGCTCGTAGGTTTGCAAGCACATGTTGCGAAGACGTGACCGGAGAAGTGCCCCTGTGATGTTTCCAGAACACGGAAAGTATCAATCGTAATCGTCGTGTGTGCTTTGAAAGCGAAGGGAGCCACAGGGTCCACGAGTGCGCAACCACAAGACAAGGTTCGCGACAGCGCGGCGTTGACTTCGGCGATCTCGTTCTGTTTGGTGCAACACGGCGATGCGAAAAAGAGCTGAAACGTTCGTCGTGTGTGGTGCGGTGCTTTGTATTCCGGGACTGCTTGAACCGCGCTTTTAACACGGAGGAGCGCAAATTGTTTGTTGCGGGTTGGAGGTTCAACGGGTACAGTCCCTTCGTCGTCAGCTGATCCGGTTCACCTGGTCCGGGAGGACGCAGTGAGCGTTTTTAAAAGTAAATCTTCCTTTGTTCTGTTTCAAACTGTGGAAGTATCCCGACACATACCGTGAGTAAGAAGCAGCGGGCGTTTTCAACAAAATTTCGTCGTTTTAATTGAATAAAGGACTCAGGATTGTTGTCTTAAATCTGCCATTTTTATGCTTCGTGTTGTACTGCGTTTGTACAGCGAAGCACACCGCTTGAGTAGATGATTCGGTCCTGCAATGAGTTTGTTGCGCCAATCATGCGGCGTGAATAAATTAGAGCAAGGTTTCCTACCTGCCCACAGATGCATGTACTAGGACCATTTTTTACGTAGTGAACGTAGTGCTTTTTCTTTATTTTAGGAAGAGGCGTTGGTGCATTTATTATGGTAAAATCAGAGTTGAGAAATCGGAGACCGAGCAAGCTTTCCCAACTTTGTCTTCCTTTCTGGCACTGCCCTGTTTCAGTTTCAGTAGGCATATATACTAGCAGGTCCAAACTGCTCTAAAGCAGGTAAAAAACGGGAAGCTTAGGACGGTGCGGACTCCGTGTTTCGCACTTTTCGCAAGGTGACGGGGTAAATGCTTTTGTGAGGTATGCGGAATATGCAAGCGATTTTGTTATGCCCGTCGTTTGCGTCTCTCCAGCAAAACGAATAAGATGATCTACTACAAAGGCGCAATCACAAGCCAAGATTTACGATAGCAGTGCGTTTGCTTCGGTGATCCGTGTGGCTGCATTTTACCCTGCTCTCTGCAACACCGTGTCATGACGAAGAGCTGCAACGGTCACGATTTGTGCTGGCCCCCCGGTTGACAGAAACCCGCGTCGCCCGCATCGGCACCGAGTGCGCTTGGGCTGTTGATGCTCAAGCCTATCCGCGGCTTGTCGCCAGCTCATCCTGCTGCTCAA
This sequence comes from Ixodes scapularis, assembly GCF_016920785.2. Lineage (NCBI taxonomy): Eukaryota > Metazoa > Arthropoda > Arachnida > Ixodida > Ixodidae > Ixodes > Ixodes scapularis. The sequence goes on from NW_024609881.1 coordinate 25,993,727, forward strand.
CGGTGAAGAAGCAGCGAGAGTAACCTCGGAAGAGAACGTAAATCCTCGTTCATTTGGTTATCCGGTGTCAAAGTGTGGAAGATGTCCAACGTGCACTGAGGGCGGGAACTACGAGCGTTTTGCCTTGCTTTTATACCCGAAACCAGACCAACGAGATAACTGCTTTGCGTACTCCAAAATGACGGAAGCAATAAGTTTCAACAGGTCGAGTACGTCACCCGGGATGTAGGCGAGACGGTGCACACTGTTTAAACCTTTGCAGTGTCCACGAGTGGTACCAGGAAAGTGACGTCAACAGAGAAGTTGCTCGCGATTCAGCATAATGCAGTGCTACGAGCCCATGTATCTTCAAAGTTCGGGGTGGTGGCAGTATAAAAAAAGACGCATCAGCGCCCCACACCAGTGTTCACGAATAACACCGGTCACAAACACCCAAGCCCCACCGCTCCACTCGACACCGACACCACATACGACAACAAACTGCATCAAAACGTCCGAAAAGTGAAGGCGTCCGCTCCCGTACTGCAACTAGCGGAAGTGAAGTGTTGGGCGGATGTCCTTGACAAAAATATATAAAAAAATGCTTTGCGCAAGGGTCATTTTCATTTATTATTGTATACGTAATAACAAAATCCCAATAATTTGTTTTCCTATCTGATTCAAGCTAGTCGGACTGCTCATAACACTGGTCAAGCAAGAAAATAACAAAAATTTGAACTTTTTCATGACCGGTTTAAGATTTATTGTTAATATATCGTTATTTGTCGCAACGGACTAACATTACAGATTTTGCCTCCATACTTTTTATATGCAAACAGTTCTAACACACGGCTGTCCATTGCGCCTAGTTTTGTGTCTTCTTCTATAAATCTGTAATGGTCAGCGACCAAAGAGCTCAATCGCACATGTCAAGCTTATATGCGCCGCGGGGAGAAATGTATATCGAGTAGGAAGTGTCAGGCGTAGTGTCGGTTGCTTGTGTTTGTGTACATGTCGGTGCTGTGTAGTACGTGGTACTGGTGTTGCCTGCGAAGTATGTAGGGATGCTGTCTAGTCGTGGTCGTTCGCAGTGTGTTAACAGACTCGTCTTTTTTTTAAGTACAGGCTGCTAGAAATCTCGATAGGTGGCGCAAGTTATAGCCTGATTCTAAATGGTTTGCTCAAGTTAATTATCCATGTGAGTTCGGCATTCTTTTTTTTTTTTTTTTTGTCTAGCGGCTTGTTGAAGCTATTGACGCCGCCGACCGCCGACGACGCACGTACATACCTTTGCACGTAGCTACGTCCGCCGCTTGGAGAATTTACTGTGTATAAGATATCGAACGAGAACTAACGCGCCCTATGTGCTTTCAAATCGGCTGAAAGGCGCGCGGCTCGCTGGGCTCGCCTCTCGCCTGTTCTCGGCCGCTGGCCGCCATGTTTCATAAGGAACACGCTCGAAACGTGTTTTGCGGAAAGCAGACACGTTGTAGCGTGTGAAGTTTACACGGCACCTCATGTGTAGACGAAAAACACAGATGGCTTCGTGTAAAACGAACACGTTTCGACGTGTCCGCTATGGGACAACGGTTTACACGTCTGGGCGTGTTATTTTTGCTAACAGTGTACCATTCCATTTAGCGCTCTCTGGGCGGCACCATTTTGTTCGACAGCACCGCCCTCTCCGTACATCCCGAAAATTCAGCGGGTTCGGCGGGGTAAAACGAGAAAGAGGGCACGCGCCCGATTCCGCTAGCAGACGACAAACCGGGAGGTTGCCATTTGCCATCTTTGGGCTGTACCGGCGGGCTGTACGGAACATCGAACTCTCGCTCGTGGCTGCCGTTGTGACGTGGTTCGCATTCTTAGAATAGTTATGACTACAAAATCAGCCTAGACCTCTCTGTTGTTCTATTTCGGGAAATGATCAACTAGCATATTTTTTTCCGTCACTTAAATAGCAGTTGAGTCAGCCGGCAGTACTACCCTCAGCTACTGCGTGTATTGCGGCAGGAGAGCACGTTTTTATTTATTATTTCAGACTTCCACTCATGGTCGCTAAAGGCCTACACCAGTACGAACTTTGTATAGTAAAAAGGGTACAGCAACCGGATTTATTTTTCGCTGGAAAGACCGGCCAATCTGACACAATTTACCCTATTTTTTTTCATTTGCACGCAGGTAACAGCGCAATTGGACCCTGTTAGTCTTTTTATCTAGCATAGTATTAGACGATAACTGGCATACCAAAATCTGCGCATCTGCGCTTGAAATTTCAAAAATGACGCGATTTTAAACAAAGTTTGTACGCCAGCCGGATGCTAGGTACAGCACACTCGGCGGAGCAGACGATATGCGGGTGAGAGGGGGAGGGCATTTGTTTCTCTTTTCACCCTCTCTGCTATGACTCTAATGGAACGGTCTGTATTCTAAACACAGTTCCCACCTCTGATTCAGAAAACGCCCTCTTCACTTGCTACAAAAAGAGCACCGAAAAGGCGTTTGGGCAAACAGACATTAGAAGAAAACAAAAAAGCCACCAAAACGAATTGCGTTTTACTGTTCGTTTGGACAATCACAATCAGGGTCGCACTTTAAACATCTAGTCGCACTTAAAAAAAAAAAAGAAACATTAATAATTTAGAATGCTTTTTTAATTGCTTTTGAACTGTAGCGAAGCCTGACTTATCCCGTTGCCTTCAGATTTTATCCGCACAGTCTCACTTGGTACTCTCCTTACATCGATCGTCTCCTTGTGTACGATTTCAGCCTCCGACCACAGCGCCGCGCAGTTGTTGCATTCATGAATCTGTTTTGCGATTTTAAAGCTTTGTGCATTGTCCTTCACATTCCTTTTATGTTCGTTTAGACTGTCATTGATGCAGCGCGACGTCTTTCCTTGTTATTTAAATTCACGCTCCAGTGGTATTTCATGCAGAGCATCATTATCGCAACATACGGATTTATTATTAGGATGGGCCTTTTTGCACTCATTCACACTTGTTTGAAATGGCGTCAATTTACTTAACCTAAAGTCTGAACCAAAGACTGTTTCCACGCCAAAATCTCATGAAAATATGGGATTACAGAATATGAAAATATGGGATTACATCATGGTTGCTGTAATCCCATATTTTCAGGAGATTTCTCAGAACCTGAATAAATGTACGAGGCAGTTTGATGTGAAGACGGTCTTTAGTTCAGATTTTAGGCTAAATGAATTCACGCCATTTCAAACAGGTGGGAGTGAGTGCAGAAAGGCCCATCGGGAAAAATCGGTATTTTGCGAGAATGGTGTTGTGTATGAAATGCCATTGGAGTGTAGTTTTAAATATGCAGAAAAGACGTCGCCCTGCATCAATGACATATTAAACGAACCTAAAAGAAATGGGAAGAACAGTGCACAAACTCGAAAATCTCAAAACATATTCATAAATATAATAACTGCGCGGCGCTTTGGTCAGAGACTGAAATTATGCACAAAAAGGGGAACGATATAAAGAGAGTAGTAAGGGAGACAGTGCGGATAAAATCTCTAGGCAACTGTATAAGTCAGGCTTCGCTGCAGTTCGGAAGCAATTCAAAAAGCTTTCTAGAACTGTAATGTATTTTTCTAATTGTGGTTTGGGTTATTTGAAGTGCGACCATGATTGTGATTTTCCAAAAGAACTGAAAAATATATTTTGTTTTGTTTTTTGTTTTTCTTTTTGACGTGTGTTACTTTAAAAGCCGTTCCGGTGTGTATTTTGTTTTCGGTAGTTGGTGGGAAGGGGTTGTTTTAATCAGAAGTGGGAACTGTCAAAAATAATCCGTGGAAAAGGAGAACACGAGGGACAAAGGACAAACACAAATCTCCAAGCACAGTTAATTGACTGGTGCGCGACCGACAAAAATCCGCCTGCTCTGGGTATCGAACCCGGGACCTCTCCCAGGTTCGATACCCGGACCAGGTGGATTTCCCAGGTGTCCCAGGTGGCAGCCAGTGCCTCTTTGTCGATCTGGCTGTACCTTCGTTCCGTTTCTGCCAGTGTACGAGAGGCGTATGCAGCTGGTCGGCGATCCCCTGATGGCTGGTCTTGAAGAAGCACTGCACACAGCCCGAAGGAACTGGCATCTGCGGAGACTGTCGTTGGGTGTGCAGGGTTGTACCTTGCGAGGCAGATGTCTGAAGACAGCATGGTCTTGAGCTTGTCAAATGCTGAGGCCTGCGCTGGTCCCCACGTCCAGGCTGCAGTCTTGTTCAGGACACTCCGGATCGGCGCAGTCGTCTGAGAGAGATCTGGGAGGAAGTTACCCACATGGTTGACCATACCAAGAAAGCGCTGGACACCATGAATATTCTGAGGAGCTGGCATACGCTGAATGGCCGCCACCCTCTCTGGATCAGGAGCAATGCCATTGGTCCCGACGACGACACAGAGGAACAGTACGTTTGACACTCCGAAACTGCACTTGGCGATATTGAGGGTGACTCCCGCTTGTTGGATGCAACCAAGGACTGCTTGGAGGTGCTGATCGTGCTGTTCCGCGGTGCGGCCAAACACGAGGATCTCGTCTATGAGGTTAACAACACCGGCCAACCCTTCCAGCAGGCGAGACATCAGACGCTGCAAATATTCCAGTCGCCGACGTAATGCCGAATTTGAGGCGGCAATAGCAGTACCTGCCAAACGGAGTGATGAAGGTCGTAAAGTTCTGGGAGTCGCGAGGCAAGCGTACTTTATGGAAGCCTCAAGTTGCGTCCATCTTCGAAAAAACGCAGGCATCGCCGAGAAGTCCGAGGGTTTGATCGACGGTCGGGAGTACGTGGCGCTCACGCAGAACAACTTTGTTGAGGTTAGTCAAGTCGACGCAAAGGCGGTAATCCCCCGCTGGCTTCGGTACGACGACGAGGCCTGCACACCAGTCCGTCAGTTCGTCGACGCGCCAGATCACGCCCTCCTGCTCCATCTTGTTGAGCTCTTTCTGACTACGTCTCGAAGGAGTATTGGGATACGCCGGGCGGCGCTGAGGGAATACTGTACCGCGTCAGGCTTCATGCGGATCGTGTACTCATCTGGGAACGTACCCAGGCCGGCGAAAAGGGCTGAAGGGATTTCCCGAGGTGATGTGTCCGGTAGAGCAGAGGTCCGAGCCGGTGCGACTGCGCCGACAGACTTGACGATGCCAAGGGCGACGATGGCGGGAAAGACGAGAAGGGGCCGGCAGCTCTTGTCCCGCAACGAGGTAGAGGTGCTCGTTGACGTGTCTGGCTCTCCAAGACAGCGCCGTGGAAAAGGTGCCGAGAAGCTGCAGAGATTGTCTCCCCGGTCCGGAAAGTTCCTCGCCACGCGGCTTGTCAAGGACGGCTGGGCAGCCAGGAAACGAGCACGGAACCACAGAAACGTCGGCGCCACAGTTCACCTTGAAGACGAGTGGGCGCCCGTTGACCTGGACCTCAACGTACCGCCCGCTCCGATCCGCAAAGGATTGGAGCTCCGCGGATCCGAGGCGCTTCTTTGAGCGACATACTGACGAAAAGTGGCCTCGCTGCTTGCAGTGGTTACAGACCGCTTTGGCAGCTGGGCAGTCCGACCGTCGGTGAATCTCTGGACCGCAGAAGAGGCACTGCCCACTCTGGCGGCGTCTGGAAGCCTCTCGAACGTTGCTGTTGCTGGTTCGAGAACCCTCCGACAGGTCACGTGACACAGAGTTGCCAGAGTTGCCAGAGTCTCGGCTGAGCTCCCGTCCGTGTGCGCTCTGCGCAGGTTTACGTGAAGTCGCCGCGTCCACGTACGCTACCGTCGGCGGCTGACCAGCTGTGAGGGACAGGCGTTGCTTCTTGCGGCCGGCGTCTTCGTGCTGACAGGCTTGCGCAGATGCGTCGTCCAGGGAGAGGTTTGGGGAGCGGCACAGCTTGTCCGAGAGACGAGAATCCACCAAACCCACGACGAAACTGTCGTGAACAAGACTGTCTTCAACGGCTGGTCACGGATAGTTACGCTTGCGTACCATGTTCCAAAGGGCCGTGAAGAAACTGTCGACGGTCTCGCCTGGCTGTTGCATCCGCTTGTGGAACCGGGAGCTCTCGTACACCTTGTTTATGGGATGCACGAAGTAGCTTGTCAGCCGCCGGGTGACTTCCGCGTATGATTGGTACACAGTTGGTCTAACGTAAATGAAGAAGTAATTTCGTGCCTTTTCTTTTTTCACTAAAAGTTGGACATTTTTAGTATCAGAATAGATAGTTGGGCGAGTGCGTAACTAAATATTCATATTGAAGCGCTGCGACTGGACACGGACGAGGCGAGAAACTGGGGCCCCTTTTTGGACACTTGGCGAAAACATCGGCGAGAAATCCAGCGCACACTTGACCTTGGCGACGGCCTATCGCACACAGGCGCCGGATTTCTCGCCGGCGTTTTTCGGCAAGCGCAGAGATTAGGGCCCTTTGGACGAAACGAACGGAATTGATTGATACTCCTGCCGCAGCCAACCCTCCGAGGGAGAGAATCAAGCCAAAAGCGCATGCATGTCACGGTGCTCTCGTGCCTTTGCTATCACCGGCTAGACCAGTGACTCAAAGTGAATGCACCGCCATCCTGTGCTTTCGTCTGTGCTTCATTGACTTAGCAGATGGTGGGAAAGGCACAAGAACGACGAGCGCCGCTCCAATGCTCGATTGGCGCCGTCGGACTTGAGGTGAAACGGAGTACGGTACGACCATTATTTCCACCCCTTGGGAACTGCTCGAGACAGGCAGCAATCGTCGCAAACACCCGAGCAGGTAGACCAGTTTTGGTCTTTACCACGGGCTCGATCCTACTACTTGCGATGGAGTGTTTAAAACGTTTACGGGCCTAAAGATAGTAAAATATGTAATAACGATTACCTCCAAATTAAACCCATGAAATATATTCTTGAAATTATTGCGCCATATCTTGTACACACCTTCAATTTGTGCTTGTCGTGCGGAGCTTTCCCTATGAAAATGAAACGTGCAAAATTGTAAGTGCGGTATAAGGGTGGTGAGAAGAATTATTTGTCTAATTACTGGCCTATATCGGTCCTACCTATTTTTTTTTTTAAAGCCCGAAAAGATTATTTTGTGTGGTTTAGATAGCTTTTTTTTTTTTTTTTTGTCAAACATTCAGTACTTTCTGAGTCTCAGTTCGGTTTTAGAAACGGAAAGTCGACGAAATCCGCACTCCTCTTACAAAAGGAAATTATTCTACATAACATCGAAAACAAATTTTGACAATAGGCATATTTATGGATTTAAGCAAAGCCTTTGATTGTATTATTCACAAAATGCGTGTTGACAAATTATACCAGTACAGCATTCGTAGTCCCTCACTTTCACTTTCCTGTTCATCGCTAGAAGCTTTTACGCAGTGTGTGTGCATTGATGGACATTTGTCATCTTTTATGCCGATCAGATATGGTATCCACAAAGTAGCATATCGGGGCCTGTACTCTTTAATATTTATATAAAGGATATTATGAATACTGACAAGGACACTCATTTCATAATTTACGCAGACGACACCAGTCTGTTCCTTTCTGACGTGGATACGGGTAACTTAATAATCGAAGGAAAAGTCATACTTTCCAAATTTGCAATATGCTCAAAGTCAAATGGGCTTAATATTAATGAAACAAAAACTGAAGCAATATTCCCTAGATCAATCAATAAACATGTAGCTCTACACAAAACACTCCCGTTTATTTTAAGCCAGTTGAACTAGTGAAAAATCATAAAACATTGGGTGTTGTATTTTCAGAAAACTTGTCTTAGGCTGAACATATAAATCACATTTCCAGTAAAGTATGCAAAATCGTAGGTATTGTTGCTCGACGTCGTTTTATTCTCCCAGAAATTATAAAACTACAGATACATCATGCACCACTTCAATCCCAAATAACGTATTGTCATCTCATTTTCGGTACGACGACAAAATCAAATCTAAACAAAATATTATTGCTTCAAAAGAGACTGTTACGCATTATTGGAAACGTTCATTATTTATTCCACGCCTAATCATTATTTCAAAAATACAAAATTATCAATATATATCGATTGTATGAATACCTCCTGACTAAATCATTTTGTTTTTCATCACGAGAAGTGATCGGTTTTTTGAGGCATACATCAAGTTTACATAGAAATATAACCACCATCCGCACCCGCTGTTCGGAGGGATGGAGAGTGTCCCGTTATCGTACAAATTACGGCTTAATTGCAGTCCCTACATTATAACCTACCCACATTACTCAATAAATATTCTATAGATATTCTTGGCATTTATAATTTAAATCGTACATCACTGTACCTACTTTTTGTATAATATGTATTAAGTTATGTTAACATTTTAGTTAACGTGTTTTGTGCATATTTATTACCCTGATTGTTTTTCCTGCAGCTCTGTCACCATCTGCCAAGCTCTCGGGGCCCGGACCTCGTCAAGCCAACAAAAATTGGCTTTTTTGTCCGTGGATCCGGCTTCCGTACTTGCATATGCAAATAAATGATTTGATTGAATCCCTCGATGCTCGGGATCATCGGAGATGATAACTGCTGGGTCTTGCGTTCGGTCTAGAGGCTGGTTCACACATTCGCGTTCTCTCGTAACCGCGCACTAGCACACGGACGCCATCTGTCGGGGAGGAATACTTTCGTCTATTGTCGGTAAAGTGGACGCTGCTTCCACCTGTTTCCACTTCAGCAGAGCGAACGCTGGAGAGGGGCGACCTCCTCTCCAGCGTTCGCTCCGTCAAAGTAAAAAAGGGAGAAGGGGAGCTTCCCCCCCTCCCCCCCCTCCTCTTCGAAGTCTTCACCTGCCACCAACTATAGCCTGTAATCAAACTGGAGGGTTTTTCTATGTTTTTGAGATGAAACCTTCGAAGAATCTATGGAAAACAGTCGCTTGCGACCAGGGTTGTAAAGTACCTAGGAACAAGTAACTGGAAATCGGTATCTAGATACTTTTGTTGTACCTGAGGTAAAAACCTAGGTACTTTAATTTCTCGGTATCTGTATTTGTATCTTAGGTACATTTTCCAGTAACTTGTAACTAAGTGAAGCTACTTTTTACAGGTACTTTTCTATTCACTTCGTCAAAATGGTAAAAACAATATATCTTGAAGTATTAACACACCACCATGTGCCGTGATAACGTTGAGTTGCGTACGACATCGGAGGCACTGACTTGATCAAACGACGTTTTAGCGAACGAAGCCCCGCCTATGATGTTTCATCGAACGACACACTTTAGTGAATGTAGGCGTTTATATGAGCGAACGGTGAGTTAGCGATGCCGTTCTAGTGACACCAATTTATTTAATCGCTTCGAAACTCCGTTTAGGGAAAATAGCGACCTGCTTCCTCCATCTCAAACCGAAATCGACTTCATTGCGTGTTTTAAGTTTCTCTGAAAGCTATACAAGGAAGGAGATAACTTGAAACCTTGCCCCTTCGCTCCCTGGAGAGGAAATAAAGTAATATTATTATTATTATTATTATTATTATTATTATTATTATTATTATTATTATTATTATTATTATTATTATTATTATTATTATTATTATTATTATTATTATTATTATTATTATTATTATTATTATTATTATTATAACTATGTGCGCATTTTCTGTTGCCCGTATCTTGTCCTGGTGGTGGCACTGTTCTGTTATAAACACAATATAAAATATAATTAAAAATAAATTATAATTACAATCGTAAAGCAATGTAACATCGCGTATATGATACAGTTTCCACTCCATAAATTGTACTCAAATTTTGCAGGCAGCAAAACTAAAAAGTTCCGAAAAAATAACAAAAAAAAAAAACAACTCATTTTTTTTTCTGACTAACAAAAGAAAAAATAAAACGAGGAAGCTCAAAGCCTTTCTCTCGTCGTCGCGAAGGTTAGGTGCATATGCACTCGAATCATGCATTTCTTCATGCGGCCGACGTCTTCTTGGCCCGTCGGCGTCAGCACCGGCTCTGAGTGCAAGAACTTCAATAAGCGAGTTTCGGCATTTTTTGTGTGATATGGTAAACAGTGGAAGCTGTGGCCTCGGTGAACCGATTGGAGCGTGGGGAAAGGCACGTGAGGACTCAACACCGATGTGGACATCGCAATGACACCAATAAAGCACATTTATCGAACTCGTTTTTGAGTGTATCCTTAAAAGCTTTACTTCTAATATATTTTGACACATTTGGGGAAAATAAAGACAGTATCTTTAAAGTAATTGTACTTGTACCTAGGTACATATTTAAGCAAGTACCTAGGTGCGTGCCCAAGTACCTTTTCGTATGAGCAACTTTAACTGTATCTTAGGTACGTTTTTTGAGTAACTTTCACAACCCTGCTTGCGACATAATTATTCTGAGCCCACGGCGAACTACTGATACGTATAAAATCAAATCTAAGCAGACTGTAATTGTTTTGGGGCTAGCCAGTAGATAGCGCCAGTGTGTCAAGGCTGAATCGCAATTAAGCAATTCAGCGAGCGACGAGACGAGCGACAGCGACGGCGGCGAGAGTCAGCGACGAGCGACGGAGATTTCTCACTATCGCTGGTCGCATTGCTCGGTTTTCGATTCCTAGAAAACGTCGCTCATCGCCTTCGTCGCTTGCTCCCGTCGCTTTGCTGCGGTTTACCTCGTCGCGCGACTGATCGAGCGACAGCGAAGCGGGTCGCCGTCGCTTCTCTCGTCGCTCGCCAAATCGCTTACATGCGGCTTCTACTTTAAGCTGTTAAGCTACTGTGTGAAGCGGCCTGCTTCCGTCACGCTGGGCACGACACGCAAGTTCGCCTACCCTTTTCGCACCTCTGGCGTTTGCTTACCTTCTACATGCGCCAACGTGCTTTTCTTTCCCCCGATGTCGAGCAATAAAAGTGCGCACTCGCCTGCCTCGTCATCGCGCGCGTCGCGCTCTCGATGTCCGTTCGCGTGTCCCTTCTTGCCTTCCGATGTGCCAGGGACGCAGTGTTTTGGGCCACTTGCTCTCCGTATATGGTCTGCTCACCGGCGGGTCTTTCCTTTTTGCAGAACAAAATGGCGGACGAAGACGTGGTGATCACGGGCTTCTCGGCCTACTTTCCCCAGGCCAACCACCTGGCCGAGTTTCGGAAGAAGCTCTACGATGGCGTCGACATGGTCACCGACGACGAGGCACGTTGGCCCAAAGGTACGTCGCGCCGAACAAACCGCCTGTGCTCTGGGCTTACCTCCCAACTGTGTCTTCATGGCCAAACTGCTTGACGGCCCACGGAGCTACTGCGAGGCCGCAACGGCAGGATAGCGCCAATGCATAACTCCGTGAAAGCTCCCCGTACTTTTTGTAAGAAAAACAAAATGCTACACAATATACGAGGGCGATTGACAAATTATCCGCCTCCTGGCTAGAGAATTTATTTGAACACAAGCCTCTCGTGGATTATCGTAGCCTCAGCTGATTTGCAAATGTAACATCCACTGTGACTCGTCTGTCCGACAGAATCATGAACGCTCAACGTAGGCATCAGTCCTGAACGCGAACGGCGTTCATTGTAGCTGACATTGTGCGTCCTTCCTTCCGTATTCATTCAAACATTTCTTTAGCAGCTTAATCCTTTTTTTTGACGATTTGCACAAAGTCTTAGATACGTATTCGCACCAGAGTCACCCTCAAACGAAAAGAAACAGTGGCTTGTGCAGGCCTTGTGCTCTCTTGCCAATCGCAAGTGAGCGCCTGTTCGCAACCTTCAGCGATGGTGGTTTCCCGGTGTCAGAATCGCGCTTCCTATCTCCTGGATGACCGGCATCTGAATAAAGCTGATTGCCTACACCTTCCCGACATTAAAAAAGAAAGGCTGTGACTTACGCGTCAAAGACCCAGCCTCTTACTGGTGTTCTACGACGATCACCTGGATCAGGGGTCTCCAAACTTTTTTTGCTAAGGGGCAGGATTCGGGATCTGTCAGTCTCCAGGGCCAGAAAATAAATGAGGAAATTCTAAAAAGATGAACCTAGATAATCATATAATTACAAATATTTAAATTTAGAGAAATTTAAAAAAAAATGTCTTAGATGAATATTCTTTATTTTGAAGTTCGATATTAAGCTAATTATGACATTGCGCAATAATTGGGACACATGAAACTCACTAAGCATAAAACAAAGCGCAATGAAACCGGCATACTGTCACAGAGCGATATAATGGGAACGGTTGAACTGATGCTAACAATAATCGATAGTTACGACACAGGACACTAAGCACAATATACTTAGAACTCGAAGGAATGTTCACATACGTATACTCAGATATAAGACGGGGACTAAGAATGGGGTTGCTGGCGATGACAATATCCAATTCTTAATACTGCGGAAGAATCCGCGTTTCGATAGGCAGTTTGCTCTCGTGGTGTGCGCGCTTGGTGCGCGCCGCGGCGCCGTTTCCTGAAGAGCGTTTCTTTCTGCCCCGGTAGCAGTGGGCTTGCTAGAAGTGTGCTGCGGGCTTGGCTTCACTGGATGGGCCATTGGAAAGCCATGGGCCGGTCAGGGGGCCTCCGCCGGCCGGGGTTTGGGAAACCCTGATCCAGATGACAGCCATTTTGATAGGCGCCAGTGTGGGCGTAACACATTCGAACCTGCACAGACTGGACAGAGAGCAACCTCCTACGGAAAGACAGTGCGGCCAACAAAACTTTAAACTGGCGTGCGGATAACTTTTCTATCATCCTCGCGCAATTTGTAGCTGTTTCAAGTTGAACAAGAGGTTACTTGACACTGATACGCAACCAAATTAACTAAAGGCGTCAAATCTATTCACTAGGTGCCCTGAATTCTGCGCGAGATTGCGTATTACAATCAGTGTGAAGCTTATTTGAATTGTTTGGTACAATGCTGGTACGTTGTATGTTAATGATTGTTTAAAATCATTAGTTGGACGACGCTTCCCCGTTCGGAATGGTTTCGGTGCCGGTGCAAGGCCTGTAATAAAAAAGTCTTTAAGTAAACGTAATGAGCTCGTATCAGTATCGCTCTTTCCGGTTTATAGTCCTCACCTGGCGCATATTTGTATGTTTCACAAGTAAAAACAAAGTGACCTAAAGCGCACCTTGAAATAATATCACTTTTATGAAACACAAAGAGGCTTATCATACGAAATTAACATTCACAAAATTTGTCAGGTGTCGTCGTAATCAACGATGTTCAAAATCCATTCTATAGTCTGCACCCGAAGGTAGTCGGCACCGGTTAAAAAGTTCCAATTTTAAGCACGTATAGTCCACGCTCACTGTATTCATTATTTATTATGATATGATGGAATTTCTGTACTTTTATTTGTAACTCGTAATTTTAGAGTACGTTCAGTTACCGGCAGTTGTTCAAATTCTGTTGACGAATGGGCAAATCTGTGTATACATTTCTATTCATCATCGATGTCACAACTTGTCACCAGCTGAAACATTCTCGTGATCAGATAACTCAAATCTTTTTATCGTGTTGTTCGGATAAATCGAACCTGAGCCCATATTTTTTCCGCGTTTGCAAAGGAGCTGTCATTGAAAAATTAAAGCTTCTGTCCTGTCGTCGGTAAATAAAGAAAGAAACAAGTTGTAACATACTTTAGTTATTTTTGTAAAAGAGTAGAAAGCTGATTATACAAAGAATGTAAGTGCGCACATGAGCTGCTGTAAATTGAACGTTACATAAACCCTGAGACTGCAAATTAAGAATTAAAAAGACACATACATTGAAAGGTTTCCAGACTGTTCGGTGTATGCGTAGTTTTTTTCTTTACCTACAGTCTCATGGTTTATGTGCGTTGCTTAGACAAACCTGTAAAAACGTATCAGAATTTGTGGGTGCTCAGAATATACTTTCTCCGCGTGTCTTTGAGTGATATAAGCGACTACTTGTTATAAATATTGTGTAGATTTGATTGCGAAAATACGGCAATACATTCACTTTAGTTATGCACAGTTCGGAAGCGTGCCAGAACTACTTGATAGATGGAGCCAATGTGACATGTAGTGCTGTGCCTGATGGATGGATGGATATTAATATCTATAACCTTTGTAATGGGCGGCAGCTTGCGCCACCTAGCCTATGTCTAAAATGACAAACATACGATTCCTACCGCCCTTCTAAGCAATTTTTGTTTCCTAACTATTGCCACGCGCGTCGCCGAGCGAGAGCGTGCGGGGCCGAATGGTCACCGTGCTTGACTGTCGCGCGGTAGGTCTAAGTTCGATTCCAGTCCGCTGAATGTCCTTTTATTTATTCTTTAAACTTGGCGTTCTCGTATGTTCGAGAACATTCTCGTCTGATTGAGTTCTGAATGATCTACGCGCCGAAAGTTCTACGCCAAATGTCCCAAAAACGCACAAGAGTACATAAGGTACACCGCATGGCGAGCGGAGTCAGTCTTCCTTCAGTGTTTGATCCTGCTCTTTCGCCGCGATCGACGCTTGCGACGCTAGCATTTTTCTATTTCGTTCTTGGGCACAAGTTCGCCCCATTAAACGTATAGCTTGCTTCAGTTTTCGTCGCCTCATCACTTGTAATTCGTGACATACTAGTGGAGGTTCGGGGTACCAAATTCTATGCCAGTGTCCCGGAAAGCTGATCCCTGTCGACGAGCCCGAAACCCCTGCCAGCCGCCGCGTCCAAGGACAGAAGCCTGAGTTTGGGACTTTTACCCGAGAACTCGAACACCAAGACGACGACGACGTCCCAGCAGAACCTGGCACCCCCTTCCGTCGTCTACCTGCCCGTCGCTCCTCGGACACCGGCTCCGTTCCACGGCAAAAGCCACAAAGACATCGACGACTGGGTTCAACAGTACGAACAAGTGGCCCGCCATAACGGGTGGGCACCGGAGCAGTGTCTTCAGAATGTTTACTTCGCCTTGAAAGCAACCGCGCGGAGCTGGTTTGAGAAAAACGAAGCATCGATCACCTCCTTGGAGCAACTCAAGGTTGAGTTACGAAGAACATTCACAATCCAACAACGAAGAGAAGGCGCCGAAGACCGTCTCCAAGCGAGTGTTTAAGGCCCTAAAGAGAGCGTTGTTAGCTTCGGCGAAGATGTTCTTCGATTCAGAAGCCGCGCGGATCCTGACGTCCCTGAAGCAAAGAAGCTGAAGGTTATAATGCGAAGCGTAAAAGAAACTACCTTCGGAGGCCTTGTGCGGAACCCGCCAACGACCATCGAGGGTTTCATCACGAAGCTATACGACCATCGAGCGAGCTCTGCAAGCCCGAACCAGGTACTACCAGAGGCTACCCGGCGTCAACGCGGTTCCGGAGTCCCCTTGCGGCCTTCCCCACGGCATCCAGGGCATTCGTGACCTTATTCGCGACGTCGTACGGGAGAAGCTGAAAAAGCTTCGGTCGACTGCTGAGCGCTCGGCCTCAATCTTCATTGCCGAGGTTGTCTGGGACGAGGTTCAGCGAGCGTTCCTGTCGTTCCCCCCTTAAGTGTGACCGCAGCCGATGATTCGACTCTGACCTACACCGTGATCGCCCGACTACCGCCGCCAGCTGCTCAACATTACACGGTGGCGCTACAGTGAGACTCACTTACGCAGGCGCAACCCCGGCGTAACGACGAAGAACATCCGTACGACCGTAAGACCAACCGGCGCCAAGTAAAACCGACGTATGGAGGAGAAGAGCGGATTGACGACCCAATTTCTTTCCCTGCGGTGAAGCCGCAGTGAGAGCAGATGGGTCGTGAAAGATGGACTTACCGTCGATGCTCCCACCGACAACTGGGGCTGCGTGTGTACCACCCGAACGACCCGCGCCCGAGGTACGCCGAACGCCCTCGCGACATCAAGAAGTACCTCCAACGCTCGCCCTCCTCAGCGCCGTCTCCCCGTCGTGAATCCTGCTCCCCATCGCCACGCGTTAAGCGTCCCCAGCACAACGACCCCCAGAAAGAGCCTGTCTCAACTGCGTCGCCGGGAAAGCTAAATGCGGCAACGCCTGGAGGTGAGGTTGCCGAAAATAATCGAAGTAAAGACCCTCCAAGAACGCCAGAGCGCTCCCACTCAACGACGCCCCTGCAACGCTGCCCAACAACCTAAATGTTGTTATCGACGGTAACGACGCATCGGCGCTCGTGGACACCAGAACAGACTACTCAGTCTTGAGTAGAAGGCTCTCTTGCCATCTTCGAAAAGTCACGACGCAGTGGAAGGGACCTGAAATACGAACCGCCGGAGGGCACCCGATTACACCAGACGCGAGATGCACTTCTCGCGTCAGGATCCGCGGTGAGACGTGCCCTGGGAAGTTCGTCCTTCTACAAGACTGTGCGAGGGCCGTTATCTTCGGAATGGACTTTCTTTGTGAGTATGGAGCCGTCATCGCCCTCGGGGCAAACCAGTTGACGCTGCAAAAGCGTCTTCTGCTGCCGGTGGAGACCAGCACAAAGTCAACTGCGATCCGAGTTATTGCCGACCATGTGACGCTGCCGCCGCAGACGAGTGTTTTCATAACCGTCATAACCGACGCAGCCATGCATGGTGAAGCTCTTCTGGGAGTCAGCGTCCAACCGCTCCTTGAAAAAGGAATTGGCGAATCGCCAGGCGTAACGAATATCCAAGGGGGACGTACAACTGTTCTCGTGACAAACTTTCGAGAGGAGCTGCAGCACGTAACGAAGTGTACCACCGTGGGTCACGTCGAAGAGCTTCAGGCGCCAGCCGTGGTCACCGCAATATCCAAGAAAACCTCGTCATCACAGCAGAACAATACGTCGCCGCCGCACTTAGACATCGATCCTGAGCTCCCAGCTCCAAAGCGCCGGCAACTGGTTGATCTCCTCACTGAATACAGTGACTGTTTTGCCATGTCGTTGAAAGTTCGTCAAACACCAATGGCGAAACATTGGATTCTTATCGACGACGATGCGCCCCCTGTCCACCAGTCGCCGTACCGAGTTTCCTTAAGAGAAAGGAAAGTGAATCAAGGTCAAGTCCGTGAAATGCTCAACGACGACATCATTCAAACCTCAAGAAGTGCGTGGACGTCTTCAGTTGTCCTTGTAAAGAAGAAGGACGGAACCCTGAGGTTCTACGCGGACTATTGTCGAACGAACGTTGTGACTAAGAAGAACGTCTATCCACTTCCCCGCATCGACGATACGTTACACCGACTGCGCCATTCCCGATACTTATCGTTGATGGACCTGAAGAGTGGCTACTGGCAGATTGATGTCGACGAACGCGACCGGAAGACATTGCCTTCGTCACTCCAGATGGTTTGTACGAGTTCAATGTGACGCCGTTCGGACTTTGTACAGCACCAACCACCTTCCAGCGAGTCATGGACGCCGTGCTGGCTGGTCTGAAATGACAGAGCTGCCTCGTCTACCTGAACGATGTCGTGGTTTTTTCACGGTATTTAGACAAACACCTCAGGCGACTTCGAGCCGTGCTTCAAGCCATCGAGGCCGCCGGTCTGTCGTTCAAGCCAACAAAGTGTTTTGGATAATCGTCGGAACCGATTATATCAAACGGTGCGCCGAGACGAAGGCCCTTCTTTCGGGTACGGCTGTTCAATTCGCCAAGTTTTTCATCAAGTTCATTGTCCTCCGGCACGGCGCCCCCGAAGTCCTCATTACAGACAGTGGATTATCGTTCATGGCTCAGCTGACAGAAGAAATTTTTTGTTTCGGTAGCACCAGCCACCTTCGAATTACTGTGTGCCATCCGCAGAGAAATGGACTAATGGAAAGGCTAAACAAAATTATCGCCGACATGATCTCCATGTATGTTGACGTAGAGCACGAGACGTGGGACGAGGTGTTACCCTACGTGGCGTTTGCTTACAACAGGGCGCTGCAAGAGACCACAGAAATAATACCGTTTCACCTGGTGCATGGCCGAAACGTAACGACCATGCTCGACGCGATGCTACCCCACGAACGAGCTGACGATGGGAGCTAAAACGCCCAGGTTGTTGCTCAACGAGCTGAAGAAGTTCGCCAGCTCACCCGACTCCGGATTCAAGATTTACAACGTGCCGACACTACACGGTACAACCTTCGTCGGTTCGATGTTCGCTTCAAAACCGGAGACCATGTGTGGGTCTGGACCCCGATGCGACGACGCGGTCTAAGCGAGAAATTACTTAAGCCCTTCTTGAGACCCTACAAAGTGCTTCGTCGACTAGGGGATCTGAACTATAAGGGGATGCCCAACGGAACACAGAATTTATGGCACCGCCGTTCACGACCGGAAGTCGTCTACGTCGTGCGCCACAAGCAGTGCTACGATGGACAGGACTGTGAACTTCGTTTTTGTACTACGCTCTATAGGACTGTGTTTTACAATCCTCCCTTGTTTGCCATTATTTTGGTTTGTTTTCTGAATAATTTCCCGGCAAGTTGCATCAACTCGATGCTCTTTTTAAAGGGGGGAGTAATGCCACGCGCGTCGCCGGGCCAGCTCGTGCGTGGCCGAAAGGTTACCGCGCGTGACTGTCGCGCGGAAGGTCTAGGTTCGATTCCCAGTCAGCGGAATGTCCTTTTATTTATTCTTTCAAGTTGGCGTACCCGTAAGTTCGAGAACAATCCCGTCTGATCGAGTTTCGAATGTTCCACGCGCCGAAGGTTCTACGCCGAATGTTCCAGAAACCCACGAGGGTACATAAGGATTCCGCATGGCGAGCGGAGTCAGTCTTGCTCCAGCTTTTGATACTGCAGTTTCGCCGCCATCAACTCTTGCGACGCTAGCCTTTTTATAATTCTGTTTTTGGGCACAAGTTCCTTCACTAAATGTTTAGTTTGCTTCAGCATTGTCGCCTCATCGCTTGTCATTCGTGACAATATGAGCAGGCAGTGTGGGATATCACCAGGTTGACCTTTGCGGGATCTGGTCGAAACACTGAAAAACATCACTCCCCGCCTTTCCCCCCCCCCCCCCCCCCCCCCCCCCCACGAGGGAGTCGCCAGTTTTCCTCTGGTCATACCTTGTCGACGTTACCCCTGCGCCGGACCCACTGGGGAACGGGGTTTAGACTTCGGACCGGAGCCGTGGACGTCACATCTCCTGGCCCGTAAGCGATGTGATGTGACGTCCAGAAAAACGCGCCAACCAGAGTGCCGAAACTTTCAACTTTACTCTTTCCCTCCAGTGGTGAAGGGGAGGAAGGAAAAGAAGCAGGCTGCCGTCGTTTGACTGCTGACCTGCTGACACCCTCTGCAAGCTTCGTCGAATACGCGTCCATCTCTTGGGGTCAAGCGCGAGCTGCGGCGATTTGGGGGCTCCGAAGAACAGAAGGCTGAGGTCTCGTCAAGTTGGGCGACGTCGCTGGTGACGCCTTTGGTGGACGCGGTGAAGGACGGGGACAACGGGAACGCACAAACGGGAGGAGACGTTAATTATGGCTCATGCGCGCTCATATTTCAGCTGTTAATCCGCGTTAATCGGATACGCGACGGCACGAATATTGTCGCCGCCCGTTCCATCGGTTGTTTTGCCTTTTGCGGGCCACGAGGTTGTTCGGAATGTGCCCCGATAGAAGTGACCTTGTGCGACGCGCGTGATGAGCATCCCCGTACCAGCACCTCGTTTGGGGCGGGATAAGTTCCTAAATGAGGAGATGGTATCTTTGAAAGCAGGATAGGCCCCTTTTAAAAGTCCACGATGCAACACTGGTTGCGTTTACATGGATGCGGCAGTAGCGCATCGGATCGAGCTAGCGCGCAGAATTCGATCCGCTAGCCTAATTACTACTGCCGCATCCACGCAAGCGCCTCAATTCGGTATCCAATCGCATCGAACCGAGTCCGATCCAATTGAGATTCTAAAGCCGAATCGACATCTTCATGTAGACTAGCGATTTGAATCGGCAGGACCTGCGTGAAGCAAGTCCTGCCGACTCCGATTTCGCGACCTTCCCTGGGCAGGGCAGGTGGCAACACAAAGCAGTAGAAGGAGATTAGCTGCTTTGTCCAACTCCTATGACCTCGTCTTCTGATAAGCCTCCAAACCTTCTTTTGTGTCTTCGTGTTGCTGTGAGCGAGTGCGAAGGCCGCTTCTAGCAAATCAGTGGGGTGGCGCGAAACACGTGACCGCTCTCCGTAGGACAAGGACGCTTGGACGAAAATTTTTCACGTGACTCGCTCTGACGCGCTGATGGGCTACTGGGGCCGTAGTCTTTTCCAAGTTATGGTGAGTTGTAGGGGCCACCTAGGTCCGGTTTACAAAAAGGGGGGCGCCCGTCAGTGTATTCCTGTTTTTGGTGCATTTCAGTCGCGGCCGTGATTTTTCGTCGTGACCGGCCGGAATAAATCTATGCCAAATTTTCGGAAATGGTCGTTTATTTCGTCGGAGTCCATGGAATTATTGTGCTGTATTTGTTGAACGCGTTTCGACAAAGAGGTGCTCATCGGCGGCCGCGAGACTTCCGTTGAATGTGATCGACCTCCTTCAACCTCGGCATTGTGTTTGCGTTGTTTTGTGCTGCCCAAATCCACCACTTTCCGAGTTTCCGGTTCGAGGGTAACCCGAGGCACATGTTGCCAGGCCGGATTAGTGGCGTAGGAAAACAAAGTCTCCATCTTGCGCTAGTCTGAGGCTCCCGGCACCATCCCGACGTCGTTCGATACGATGCCGACGCACTGTGTCGCGTTTGGGTGTCGAAACTGGCATCGGAAGGGGGAGGGGAAGAGCTTCTTTTGCTTTCCCTCTGCGAAATTCGACCCAAATCGAAGAGCGGCGTGGGTAAACGCGGTGAAGCGGGCTCACCCGACAGACCCGAGGAAGGCTTGGGAGCCGAGCCAGCAGTCCCGATTATGTGGGGCGCACTTCGTCACTGGTAAGTCGCTTCAATCGCAGCTGAGAAAAACAAACACAAAGCGTTGGGTAGTTGCATGATCGTTACATTGCCGCTCTATCAAACAGGAAAACCGTCGCTGGATAGGCACCACCCGGACCATGTGCCGACTATCTTTGCTCACCGGAAACAGCAGCCATCTCTTGATCGCTACGAGCGATGGAAACATCGCGGGTCCACTGAAGGTACGAAGTGACGATGGTCATAAAGGCGCGTTCACGCTGTGGAATTTTACTCGCGTTTTGAATTCGCCGTCTGAACAAGACAAGAAAAAAGACGTGCGTCTCGTAAAAAGGATGCGCGCGTTCATCGCTTCTGGAGCGACCTTTTCTAATGCCAGTTCTTGGAAATGTATGCCCGCCGACGTTTTTGTTGTGTTTGCGCTTATTAACTCCTCTGCCTGACGACGGTTGATCGGTATTGACTGGACTTTATAATCGTGCGCATATGGAAGCGCGAAATCTGCCTATATAACAGTCAGTGCACCAACTAGCCATTTTACATGACGAACTCATCTAATCGCGAGCTAGTAGTATTAAACAGCATCTTCTGGTTTGTGTGTGTCCTTGCTCGTCAACCTCAAACAAGCATAACCTTGCGCGTTTCATTTTCCAGTAAGTCCAAGTGGCCTGTACCAAACTGAGAATGTGGGCAAATCACCATAATCACACTCTAGCTTTACTTGTTTCGCCTCTGATATTGTATGTCATCTTCAAACAACGAACCAGTACGAAGTGCTGGTTCTGCGTGCGTGCAGCAGGGAGCATCACAGCCAGCAGCCCAGCCTTCTGCAGCAGCAGTACCCTCCTTGGCCCTTGCTAAGGAGCTCCCAGTTGCCGACCCCCTTCCAGAAGGTTCCGGCGGTAACCCATTCCCGTGCTCAATCTCAACGGGTATTTCGAACGTAGAGCCACTGCCCGAAGGTAAGGATCGACTACTAACTCAGTCATTGCTACTAAATTATTATTATTAGATGCGGGGCTTATTCCCTTGCCTTGTTTTCTTGAGATAGTGTTCGCAGGACCCAGTGAAAGAATGTTAGGTGACACACCATCCTGAGATGATGCCGACAGAGCACCAGACCATGCGGAGGACACAAATCTAGCCACATTCTACTTCTACAATTTTTTTTAGGAACAGATATAATTTTATACCTGTTTTCACATCAAGAACCGTAGTAAAAAAAGTTCGCCGCCTTGTGGAGCATTACTGATTTCCACCTTTATGTAGAGAATTAAGATATATGTAGGTGCATTCTAGATTAGATTTATGTTATCTTATCAAGACGTACACATTCCAAACTCCAAAAAGCGTTGCTTTTTTCTCTGATAACTAAATCTTGTAAGAACTACTTTGCCCTGCGTATGAACAATGCGCAAGACTCGCTTTTCTCTTGAGGTGAAAACAGATGTAGGTGCGACACACTTAAAAAGAGAAACGATTTAGACATTGCATGAGTGAAGTAAACATTCAAGAATGCTAGCACTAATCATTTCACATCCCTGAAGTAGAAAAGTAAAATAATTGCCTCTCTAAAATGCTATGCACCAATAGTGCAGACGGGCACGAGCAAACACGTAGGCAAGAATGTTTCCCTTCCAAGTGCTGTCATGTTGTCGTTGCACCAAATAGCTCGTCTCTTCGAGGACGTGTTGGTACACCATCGGGACATGCGTCTAGACCGCTGCAACCACGGTAGCACTCCACATGCACAATGAATTTTCACTCAGTCTGCCATGCCGCGCCAACGTTGATCTCTGGCAAAGTGCTTGCCAGCGGGTCGCGGCCGCCGGGCATACACGTGACAGCTCTCTTCTTGAAACGTGATTGGTCGCTTCTTTCAGTCGCTCGAGACGCAGCATAGAAGTTTGACCCGATCCTACTTGCTCCGTTAGAAACGACCGGGTGCTTGGTGCTCCGTTGCTATGACAACTCGTCGTTGCAACATTGTTGGAGTTTGTAAATGTTCTGGCTGCCCCAAATGCAGGTGCGTGAACGGGCCTTTTTTCATCTACGCTCATTGGTTCAAGAAACCTGCATGTGACCACGACTTCAGTTTTTGTCTTTTGACTTGTCAGCTGGCCCATTGCCTTTGTCTGATATGATTATAGCAAGTTGCTCTAATCATACTCCAGGGCCCGTTTGCTCAAAGCGCTAGCCGCGGCTAAAGTTAGCCGCAGTACCTAGGAGAGGGATTTTGAAATCCCGTGACTGGCTCGGTAGGAATGCGGGGAAACATGGTGGCACCCCAGTGAGTAAGCGCCACTCGCTTTGGAAATAATATATCGTTGTAGCTGCAATATCGGGCGTGTTAGTCAGCAACTAATGGTGCAGGAGGCTTTCAGTTTGCCTTACCTCACTTAAATTGCAAAGCATGAGCAATGACCTCGCCACATTATTTAGATAGTCTTTCGATTCTGGCCATTCCCTAGCCTAAATGAACGCGATAATTGTCGGCACGGCAACGTCTTTGGAAGGTGGATTGCCTTGTCTCAATCGGCCGGGTATTGATAGCATACAAAAGCAGACAGCACCTCAATAGACCTTTTTCTAAATTTCCCAAGCGCCGAGGTCCATGCTACGAGTGTAGTTACATGCATTGCACGTGCTGGCGTCTGCAGTAGTAATTGTTCTAAAGCAAAAAGTCGAAAACAAATTTTGCCTTGCACGCGCGTTCGTCAAAGCCTTATTATGATTATTTACTTGGAATCTATGGTCCGCGGGCAGGCCGCAGAATTACACTACCAGCGTTCTCGATGCTTGGGCAATTTAGAAAAAGGTCTATTGGAATGCTGTCTGCTTTTGTGTGCTATCAATACCCGGCCGATTGAGTCAAGGCAACCCACTTTCCAAAGACGCTACCATCTCGACAATTACCGCGTTCATTTAGGCTTAGGAAGGCCAAAATCAAGACCATCTAAAAAAATGCGGCGAGGTCATTGCTCATGCTTTGCGATTTAAGTGAGGTAAGGCAAAGCAAAAGCCTCCTGCACCATTCGTTGCTGACTAACGCGCCTGATATTGCAGCTTCAACAACATATTTGTTCCAAAGCGAGCAGCGCTCACTCACCGGGGCACCGTCATGTTTCCCCGCATCCCTACCGAGCCAGTCACGTGATTTAAAAATCCCTCTCCTAGTTACTGCGGCTAACTTTAGCCGCGGTTAGTGCTTCGAGCAAACAGGCCCAGCCTTGCTTGTTTTGTCACTAAAATTTTGTGTCCTTCTTGAACAACAATCCAGCCCCAAGGAGTGGTGCTGTCTCCACCTGTGTGCAGCAGGTAGCTGCACAGCTGGCAAGTGACGTCTCTTTGGAGATGCCTGAAGAGGCGGTGGAAGACCCATGCACTCAAGACTCCATAAAAGGTGTTAATTTAATTGTTTGGCTGGAGTGTTCAGACCTCGAGGTCTACAAAGGCACTGCAAAATAAATTAGGATTCCCAAAAAGATTGGATCATAGGCAGCTGTGCCATCACAACAAATATTGACTCATGGGACTATGAGCTGCTGCTACACACCAGCATGTGTACTAGGTGGTTGCTGTGATACCGTGAAGGAAATTAAGTATTTAGATTATTATAGCCCTTCATATACATTTTTGAACTAAGGAAATAGCTTAACTCTGCTTAGGACATCGGAAAGAAGTTTGCTTTCTTTATTTGTTAAATGCGATAACATTTCTTTCGACTACCCCCCTCCCCTTCCTGTTATCTCAGTAAAATTATGTAAGTCTTATAACAAAGAATGACTGTGTATGTGCAGGATTAATTAAAGAAGATACAGTATATGCACCAGTCTACACTAGCTCCCAATTATGAGCTTGATGCTGTACACCTGTGCAATCTGCTACTGGATGGTGTAGATGACAACGTTTCAGCTGCAGTACATAAGTCACGCAGCTGACATGGAGTGAATGCATGACGTATGTATGAGCCCCCTGCATTTCATCACGAAATTACGCGTTTGCAAGTTTGGTCTTAGGGAGCCACCATCTTGCCCAGTGGGGTGCGCTTGGGTGTGGCCATAATCAGATTATGACGCGTCCAAGCGCACCTCAACCGAGCAGGATGACAGTGCCCTGAAGCCGGACTTGCAAACATGCATAGAAGCTCTCCACAGGGGTACCAGTTAAAGCTACCCACTCCTGCTCATACTATTGTCAGTTAGTCATTGCGAGGGTAAGGTATAGTGTTGGCATGCTTTGCCCTCCATTTGGCACCAGCAAAAATTTAGTGTACTTTGAGCTTACAAGTAAATTCAGATGACACATTATGTGCAGAATAGGGCAACTTCACTCAGCATAAGATTCATGTATCTATCTGTGCTTCCTTTACAGAAATGGAGAAGGATGCCGCTGTCGGCCTAATCATGATGGCTGGGAATCCTGAGGTGTCCAAGCTGCGTGACCTGCAGATGGCCAAAATGCAGCAGGTCATTCTTGATCTGCAAGCAGACAAACAACGTCTCGAAAGGCAGGTTTGCCACCTGCAAGCCAGGCAGCTTAGTCTCAACACTATCCAGGAGCCTAAGAACTGTTTATATTATACTGGGCTGCCTGAGTTTTCAGTTTTTCAGAATTTGTTTAATTTTCTTGAGCTTCGGGCAGCCAAGATGACCTACTGGTTAGGTAACAGAAAGACAGCTGGTGAGACCAAAGACCGCACACGGGAAATGTCTCTGATTGACGAGTTTTTTATGGTCCTCGTGCGGTTAAGGACAGGGATGGCAGGCAAGGAACTGGCCCGCAACTTCAACATTTCTGAAGGGCAGGTAAGCAAGGTGTTTGTTACGTGGATCAAGTTTCTCCAGCGACAGTTAAG
The DNA here is from genome assembly GCF_016920785.2 of Ixodes scapularis. Lineage (NCBI taxonomy): Eukaryota > Metazoa > Arthropoda > Arachnida > Ixodida > Ixodidae > Ixodes > Ixodes scapularis. The sequence goes on from NW_024609881.1 coordinate 26,019,355, forward strand.
GGTACTGTTACAGTTTCCGACAGTTGCTGAGATTCAGCCCAACCTCCCTAATGCCTTCCACAAGTTTTCTAACACGAGGGCTGTCCTTGATGGAACTGAGGTACGTATCCAGAAGCCGTCGTCGTTGCTTTCTCAGAGGCAGACCTTCTCGCCCTACAAACACTACAACACCTACAAAGCGGTTGTTGGATGTACACCCGAAGGGTACATTTGCCATGTTTCACAACTGTGGGGTGGGACTGTGTCAGACAGAATGATAGTTGAGGAGAGTGGGCTCGTGGATCAGTTGGAGTCGGGCGATGCCATCATGGTAGACAAGGGATTCAAATTTAATAGCCTACCACCTGGAGTGCAAGTGCACATTCCGTGTTTCAGGCAGCCGAACGAACCTCAGATGCCGGAGGAAGATGTGGCACACACCCGGCGGGTGGCCAGTGCACGTGTAGTTATTGAACGCGCAATCGGAAGGATTAAGCAATTTCACTTCCTTGATCGACCCTTCCCCATCTCCATGATAGATATTGCAGATGAGGCGTTTCAGGTTTGTTGCTTTTTAAGCAACTTTCGTATGCCATTCAGCCGTGCTGAGTAGCAGCAGGACATATGTGTCGGCTTCAGTGGCAACCTTCAGCTTGATAAACATTTTAGAATAACTTCCTTTTTGTGGTTGAACTCCAGGGTTTTGTTTTTAAATGCAGCACGTCGGAGATGGTTTTGAGGTACTCTAAATGGACCACAGGGTTCCGGAAAAGTTCTCACTTTAGAGCCATCAGTGAGCAGCGAGAACTCATCCGCTCGCGACCACGTGCTGGCGGGCGCCGCGCAAACAATATGGTAAAAGTAGGAAAGTCTCATCCGGGTCCGGCCACACCCGTCCGGCCCTGTCCCCCTCCCCCTCCGGCTTCTGGCGGCTGTTCGCGGTAGCAGAGAGAGCCGACGCTTTTGTGGATCTAGGATAGATCGCGCCACTAAAATTCCGTATAGTAAAAGTTTTGTCGATGATACCAGATTTTTGACGCATTTATATGCATTTTGGAAGTACAACATTTATAGAAAAGTTACCTTTTATCGAGCAGGTATTCGCACAACTTGCTATCTTTCTACAAGACTCCCCATTGACGTCACGCCGCGTGTTTCTCATGGCCGCCGCTCGCGGTTGCAGGTCGGGGAATACGTATTCTAAGTTTTGCCTCGCTAGTACGTGGCGGAATCGCAACATTTCGACGAAAGGAGGTGTGTTTTCTGTCATTTGTGACAAGGTGAACAATATCAAAAGCAGAAGATGCCAATTCTTTCAACGTTAAAATCGTTGCACAGCTCCTTTAATATTAATGTAATAGAAGGTTGTTTCTCGTGCACCAACGACTTCGGTTTTGGAATAATACCCTGGAACAGTAACACAATGCATCTCGCCCCTCTTTTCACTATTTGTCTCGTGCCCTTAAAGGGATACTACAACGAAATTTCGGCGCTCATTTTTTGGTCTATATGTGTTCAAAAAAGCAGCATCACATCGAACATACCAATATCTTGTTAAAAAAGTCATGAAAAGAAATTTAAAACGAATTAAACGATTAACAAAGAGCACCTGGTGGATGTCGCTAACGCCTCGCTTGTAATGCCCGTCTAGGAACCTTGACAGCTAGTGACGGAGGTTGTCTCGTCTCCGGCCACTACGAGAGAAGAGGGGCACGGGGAACTCCCCTCTTCCCGAGAATGCCTTTTGTGTGTCGCAGAAGTCGCTATTGTCCCCCTACAAGATTATAGAAGATTAACCCGTCACTCAAAATTCGTACAAAAGCAGCCGCTTCGGTGGCTGGAACGACTAGGCCATCCTCTCGACGTCAGTCTCGCCGTAGCTTTGCTCGTCTTGAGACGACCTACGTCACGATTGCGTTGGATGTCACGTGTTCTCCGCTCGGCCTTCTCCGAGCGCTTGCCAGAGTGCGCCGTTTATAACGAAAAATACAGCCACCAGGCTCAAAATACAAACGTGCCATTGTCATTTACGGATATTGTGGATCATATTCAACCTATTTTTGAACACGACGGGAATATTTCAAATTTCGTTGAAGTATCCCTTTAACTCTCACTGGGGGACATCCCCTTTAGATGAGAGAAATTTTGCAGTACGACCGCTAGCATATGGTCTCTAACGTGCATCATGCAGTAGTAATAACACTAACGCATCCTGGTTTGATGCTCATAAAAATTAACGGGGGTGGTAATCGTACCTAGGATCCCTGGGCTTTGTGACTAGAGCTTTCGCTTTACATGCTTTGTGCTGTGACATGCTATGCTCCATTTCACAATAACTTGGCGAACTATGGAGGCTGCGGCCCCCATGATCCAATAAGAGCGTCGGAGCAAGTCACATGATAAGACTCCATGGTTGAGGCCTCCGAGGCGTCGTTTTTGGGGGCACCGAGATGTCGCCAAAGAGTAGTTCAATGTTTCATTTCTTTCTTTTTTGTGCTAACTGAACTTGAGTGATTCCATCTTTATTAAGAATAAATATAAAAAATTAATGAAAAAAAATATTGACAAATTTTAATGATATTTAAACCGAAAAAGTAATGCGACATTTGTATTCAGTTCGATTTTTTTTTTCTTCTTGTAGTGCCGTGGCCGTTGGTGATTGCAGCCGTGTAATCAGCCGCTTGCAGGGCAACTATGGTCGAAAACGGAACCAAAATAAATTACTGGTACCGCTTTAGTGGCACAACTCTCGGCCTGCAGACAACAGCCAGTTCCTTGGTGCAGTGACACACACGCTTCCGCTATGTGGTTTTATGTGCCTCGCTCCGACGCTCTTATTGGGTCGCGGAAGCTGTAAGCTCCACAGTTCGCCAAGTTACAATGAAACAGAGTAGCACACTTGGTCACCGTTCCCCCCTAGTGCCTGCCATGATTGTCCTTAATCACATTTGGCTGTGATCCGCAATTGGCATACGAGTTTAGATTAGATATATCAAAGTATTAGATGTCCTCATTTCATTATTTCATGTGTGTGGTCTTTGGTCTCAATGTCTAATGGGCTGTGCATTTTTTTGTATGATTATACATCTTGCCAGTGTGTTTTAGGAGTGCAACAATTATTATGACTATAGCTGCTTTTTACAGTGTCGATCTAAAACTCACTATCTTCCTTATGCAGTTCGGGCTATTGCTGCCTCATAGTTAGTGTGTTGAGTTCGGTCATATTGTGCATCAATTTTTACTTAAATCTGCTATGTGGGAAGTACATGAATAGATAACGTCAATTATCTGCTGTGCATCACTGTTCACATTTATGATTCTAGTAACTTTGTACAGCGTTATCTAGAACTTGCTCTTTGGCTTTAGGTTAGTATGCAGTTTGGGTGATTACTGCCTCGGAGTCTTTGTGTTCAGCTGGGTTATGTCCAGAGTTTCCTTATTTGAAAAACTCTCATGCACCAATCTTTGGTGTTTGAATATATTGCTTGGGAAGTACATGAGTAGCTAGTGTGAATTCTCTGTTGTGCATCAATAGCGAGATTAAAGTTTGAATAAGCCAACGAAGTTTTGGCTACTTCGGGTCTTTTTCCCTGCAAAGTCGATTGTAATGTTAATGACTTTGACACGCTACCTCAACAAATCATGTGTTAATACAAGTTGGAGCTAGAAAATCTTTTTTTTTTTTGTTTTTTACTCTGAACAGTTTAAGAAGGAATTAGCTCTGCTTGTTTATAGGCAAATGGTTTTCTATTTATTGTAATAAACTGTAAAAATGTAAACCACCACACCCTGTGTCCTGTTTTTCTGCAGTAAACACCATTCTCAAAGACACGGGAGTGGCTACAAAAGCACTTCCCCTGACAAGCATATTTATTTGGCTCTGAAAAGAGCCGTTGTGACTTGGAGAAGCCTCGGGCTTCATGCAGGCGCTCCTTCACTCCAGCCTACGCAGCTTCTTTTTCAGTCCGGGACCGTCCTCCACCACATAAAACCCTTTGCAGAACTTCTTGAAGGAGACGTACTGGCCGCGAGCTATCAGGGCTCTTCGACGCCTCACACGGCCCGTTACCACTTCTGGGAATAGGGCATGCTTGGCGAAGTAGATAAGCCCTGGCAGCAGTGCTCCATCAACGAACTTCTTGTCGAAGGCGATGGTCTCGACGTGCGTCGAATTGGCAACAGTCGTGTTGTTAGTCCAAAAAACAAAATCGCACCACTGGTGTCCGGTCACTGCCATCTGCCCTTGCACCTGGTAGAAGTAGGCGTGAGTCTTCTTCAGTCGTACCACGCCATCCACAACTTCGCAGCAGAACTTCTTGTCCTTGCATGCCTCCATTGGTGTTAGCCCAATCTTCGAAGCCGGACACTTCACCTCCAAAAGGCCCTCTTCGTTGTCCTTCCTCACGATGCGGTCGGGCGATGCTGCAATGAAGCTGCACTCTGGGTGAATGTGCAGCCCAGTCTCGCGGATCTCGACGGGAGTGTCGAATGCTGCCATGAGTGATGCATAGGCTGAGACTGCGGTACCCTCGTGCGTCCTCCCATAGCGCATGGCCTCACTTGAGGCATCTGGGCTCGGGTACAAAATACCCTTGACCAGGTACTCGGGCTTGACACACTTGATGACAGCAGAGAAGACTGATGCCGTAATCCTGCCCTGCCGCTCTTTGTGCCACCTTGGATTATTGGCTTGACCGATGGTGGACCGGGTCACTTGTTCCCTCTCTTCCTCCGTCAATGTTGGAAGGGACTCCATGTGTTTTGCAACAACGTCCCGGGCATTCTCACTCCACAAATCTTCATCATCTTGGATGAGGAGCACTGGTGCCGCTGGTCCAAGTTGCTGTACACCACTGTACAGAAGCCACTGGAGGCCCGGTGTAGACACACTGAGGGCATCTCGCAGTTGCTGAATCTCCTCAGCCGAAGCAACACCAACATTCTCACAAGGGTCAAAAGAGCGTCGTTTCTTCTGCTTCACCGGCCTGTTGATCAGGTACTTGTGGAACGTGATGTCTGCAAGTGGCACCAGGGGAGCAGGCTTCTTGGCTGCAAAGAGAAATTTTGTCAGTTCAGTTCTAAAATAAGCCACATCTAGGTTTTCCATCTTGTAATCATGTTAATAGCTTATCATCCAAGCTGCTTTATGTAGAAAATGTAGAGTTTCACTTTCATGAAAACGAACACAAAAAGCATTGGCTGTTTGGTTCCACATTTATCTAGCAATGGAGGTGAGCTTGGCTAAATAATTAAGACAGCTTGGACGTTGGTCTTATTCTCCAATATATTAGGTACGAAGTAATAACATATTTCTGAGCAAAAGATTCCTATGGAGCCTCTTTAAGGGCCGTAGTGTACACACCTTCAGCAGGCACAATCCAGGTGCAGGGTATGTCGGTGCAGCTCGTCGAGCAGGCGTTGCAGCTCTCTTCGGCATAGAGCAGCATTGCTGCAATATGTTGGCAGGACTGGCTTTTCCTGGAAAATCGAGGCAGTCAACCAAGACCAAATTAGCGGGATTATAGCTGCACGCGTAGCAGCTCTTGGTTGCCTTCGTTGTACACAGGCTGTCGGTGCATGATGGAGACATGCATCTTTTACACTACCTAAGCCAAGGAGCAAGCACTGCGAGCATGAGCGATAAACCACATGAGTTTGCTGCTATACTCTTTTTCACCTTGTGTTGTACCGCAGGAAAGGCTATACGCGCGAGCTCCTTGCTCTATGGCACATCTCGGCGGCACAAGCTCCCGTGCACCGAGGGCAACTGCCAACGCTATGAGCTCGCGCTTCTAGCCGTCGCTGCGGTACAACATAAGGTGAAACGGAGCATAGCACGATGGGGTTTGTCTTGGCCAATGTAACTCGCGTGTATTCGATGAAATGAGCCTGGGCGAACCGGGTATCGCTTCCCAGGTTTCAAGGAGTGACCGATCTCGCTGCTTACGCGTTGGGGATAGCGTGAGCGGAACGCAATTAGCCTTGCTTATAATAGGTTTGCGCATGACTTTTAACGCATGTAAAAGCAAAATATCGCTCACCCAGCAACACAGCTGCAAGTGCCGCCGATGACGCTCCCGGTGCCTCTGGCGAACCACGCCGAGACTGTGTACGGCGCCTTCTTCATTGACGGCAGGCAGACGCCCCGGACGAGACCGATCCGGGAATCGTCCGATGTGTTCCATCGGACGTTCCGGACGTAGCCTTCTTCTTTGAAGGCCCATCCCCGGTGAGCTTGTCGGAGCGAGTCCGTCTTGCGGTGAAGGTACCGCCACACTTCATCTTGCGAGAGGTTGGCGAACGGCGGAGCGTTCTCAGTCCAGCCGTCGGGTGGGAACGGGAACGGGATGCTGCCGTCCTCGGCCATCCTCAACAGTTGCCGAAAGGTAGCCGAGCTACGAATACTAGGCGGAAAAGTGGCGTGCAAGAACAGTGGACCTCGCAACGTGTACAATTCAAGCCTAATGGCGGGCGTGTTTTCATACGAAGAACGCCTCGAACCCAGTTTTCGCTAGTTCGGACGTCTCCCAACAGGTAGCGCCACTTCTGCGGAAAAAGGTGGATTGGACTACGCATCTTTCACGACAGAGACGTGCTCATCGGCGACCGCGAAACTTCCGCTGAATGTGAGCGACCGCCTTCATCCTCGACATTGTGTAACGAGACGAGGGCTACGGCACCGTAGCCCTCGTCTCTAATCTATTTGCACCCTTGTCGCGCCCAACGCTGGGTTTGCTCTCGTTTCCATTGAAGGCTCAAGGCTTGTGCCCAAAATATGACGGCTTCGGAGCGACTACCGGAGGACGCGGACTTTTGGGAAAAGGTCATTCTTACTAAAGCTAACTCTGAGTCAGCCTCGAAAAAAGGGAGTGAAGCGTACCGTCGAAGGAAGATGGCCGGCTGCCAAACACCTGCTCCGCACGCTTCGAGAAGACTTCGCCAACTGCAAAAGCTTCGAAAACTACAACATAAAATAAACTATACAAAAGGAGGGGGTTCCTAGACACAGCGTCACGCGTGTCTGGAAGGCACGTCATCCGCTGCGTTTCTCATAAAAGGGAATTATATTAAAACTGCAATTTTTATGGAGCTGAACGCAAAAGGATGACGATATCCGTATTAGATTACTAACTGTCACGTCAATATTGAGTTAGAGCTGGTGTAATACGAGGATCCAACAACCGAGGTAAATATATTTGTCGCTAGAAATCTGGCTTTTACTGGAACGTAACAACTTCGATCAAGACTTCGCCGTCTGAAAACCGCGCTAATTCTTTTTTTTTTTTAAGAGAAATTTTTGTAACAATGAAGTGGCTTGATCAAGCGCTGAGGCTTCTACCATATTTCATTAAATAAAACGCGTTTTCCAACTGACGGGTAAAAGAAATGTGACCTCCAACATTTAAAAAAGCTCCTTAAAAGAGAAAAGCGCTTTCTTTTTTGTGGGATTTACAAACGCGGTGTTTATTCTTTGCACCTCCTGGACCGTCTAGAACAGGTACGGTTCTGGGCGGAGCTTAGCTACTTTCGGAACACGAAGGAAACATAGCGAACATATCACACAGCGGACCACGTTCTGTTAACGTGTTGCTTTGCGTTCTCAAATCTCAAAGTGTTAGACAAACATGTGAAGCTTTTATTCGTGGGCACTCCTTCGCGGGCCGGCGCATCGGATTGCGCAGTGCGTGGAAAGGGCGATGTGTATTACGCAATAGCTCGCATTGGTCCATGCTCGCATTGGTCTATACTCACATTAGCCTATGATCGCACTGGGTTATGCTCACGTTAGTTTATTCTCTCATTTGGGTATATTCACATTTGGCTGTGCAAAAGAACTCATCACAACATTCAGACGGTTACTTTGCTATGCCTTTCGAAACGCACTAATTACCTACAGCTTGGATATTCAGAATATAAAAAAACACGATATAACCAATCAAGTAGTTGGCTTTGAGTAAGTGCCAAGAGAACGTTCGGGAACAGCTACGTGCAAATCTTGCTCTTTTCTGTTTCCCCTAAGTTTCCGAGCGTCGAGAGAAGCGAAGAAATGCTCGAACCCTCTTTGTATAACGATCTGTTCAATTGCCTTTACAGGGCCAACATCGGAGATTTTGTGTCCCTGGCATGTAGCCTCGGTGACGTAACCTGACATTGTGACGTCATGTGACTCTATAACGTAATGTGACAGTTATTCACAGAATCCTCACAGTATGCCTCTGCGCCCGCAAAAACAAAAGCGCGAAGAGGAATGTGCCGCATTTCGAAGTCTTTTAGAAAAGAGACAGCCATTTCTTTTTCTTCGTTTTGCAGGGCTGCTTGGCCTTCCCAAACGGTCGGGCAAGATCCGGGACCTGTCCCAGTTTGACGCGCAGTTCTTCGGCGTGCACCCGAAGCAGGCGCACGTGATGGATCCGCAGCTGCGCTTGTTCCTCGAGACGTCCCACGAGGCGATCGTGGATGCCGGCTACGACCCGGGCACGCTGCGGGGACGCAAGATCGGCGTCTTCATGGGCAGCGGCGAGCCCGAGACCAACGAGGCCTTCAACGTGGACACAAACAAGATCGACGGCTGCGCCCTGGTTGGTGGCTGCCGGGCCATGTTCTCCAACCACGTCTCCTACTCACTCGACTTCAACGGTGAGCGACTTCCTCGCGGAGTAGAACCACGGCGCAATCCCCGGCCCTCTCAGCCTATTTGAACGTCTCGCTATGTTTTGCTTTATTGGATGGATGCCGAGAGTGGGCTGCCATTCTCGCCAATAAAAGATCCGCAAGGTTGAAAAGCTTAACTTTCGGGGCCGTTCGTCAAACCATAGCCTCCTCTATAATACTATGGTCAAACACAAAGTTGGTGGCAAAGTCCCACCGGCGGGGTCCGTGAACTTTCGACTTCAACGAGTCTAGAGAGACTCGGTAGCGTTGCGGTCTCCGGCGTGGGAGGAGGCTTGACGGGCGGCGTGCCTGGATGATTTCCCAGGGCCGAGCTTCACTGTGGACTCGGCCTGTTCGTCGGCCATGACGGCGCTCAACCAGGCCATGCTGGCGCTGCGCTCGGGACAGTGCGAGGCGGCCCTGGTCGGTGGCTGCACGCTCACGCTCAAGCCCGCCACGGCACTACACTTCAACCGCCTCGGCACGCTGTCACCAGACGGCAAGTGCAAGACCTTCGACGCCGACGGTAAGACCACTTTCTGTCGGGACTTGATTTCGGAAACCCGTTTTTCCTTTTGCCGGTCTTTAGTGAGGGATGGGGTGACTTTGGAACAGCCGGCCCCTATAGCACGCGCTCCATGCAATCTTCACCGTGCTTTGACTGCACGCGCGCGCTTGAGGTGCGCAAGACGCTCCCAAGTCTTGTCGAAGGTAGGATGCTCGAGCTAGAAAACAGTGAAAACTACACAATGCGGTCTGTGCAGGTGAGTTTTACGGCCAGGGGAACGGGGCAATTGCCACGATAAGTCAAATAATCAACAAACATTTGTTGTCAGTGAAAATAGACAAAATAGGAAATAGACGAAAACCACTAAATGGACCAATTTTGTAAACACCTTGAGCGCGGGAAGCGCAGCAGAGTGCTGAAGTTACCACTGGCGCAACAGGCGCGGGGCGAGGGTGAGAAAACCAGGCCAAGAGACGGGTACGTTATCGTGTCGATAGCCTTGCTCCCAGCTGCTGCGCGAGAGGTAACCTTAGCGCTCCTCCGTGCCTCCCACATATGCTCCTCCCAGTCTTTCTTAAATTGACAGACTTGGTTTTCGATGACACTCGCCAAGTCTCTAATTTAAACCATGCGTTTTTTATATAATTAAATTATTAATTGGCATATTCTAGTCGACTGATCGTGACACATCCTATATTATGTCCCCCTGGCCGTATAACTCGACCGCATAAACCGCATTAGTGGCAAGACGACTGATGGTTATCCCTGTCGTTCTCAAATCTCACCTTGTCAATGATCGGTTGGGAGTTCTTGCCTCTACGTGGTGTTCGTAATCCATCGTTCTTTACTAGCTACTGCGTCGATTGTCCGATCGATTATCCGACCATATTTGGAGCGTGGACTTCGAGCCTGCATTTGGTACCCGAGCGCTGAGTCACCGCTCGGCGTCACCTCGCATCCAATCGCACGCTTCGCAGAGGTTGCGGTGCCCCGAAAGATATGGCGGCCGCCGCTGTTCCCAACCTTCCGTAAGGATTCTTACGGGGAGTCAACTGAACCTGAAGGTTGTCCTAGAAGGGGAGACATCACTCAGTTGTGGACCTTTTTATAATAATAATAATAATAATAATTTAATAATAAATATATTTATTTTCCATCGAATATGATAGTGGAGTCGAGGAAAGAAGCTGTGGTGTACAGGTTCACAATCCCTGGGCTCCTACAATGGCCAAGAGCGAGCGGAGAAAACGCAGAAACACAACGTACACACTAGAACGAGCTAAGGTAAAAAAAAATCATAGGCCTTGAAAAACGTGCAAACTAAACAAGATCGCATGCCTCCAAAAATAATTTACGCACAGACAACGATAAGTTTTTAAGCGCTTAGATTGTCTGCATCCAGACTATTTCTCCGGAGATTATTCATTAAATGCGGTGGAACTTCGCATTTTCTTTTGATGGCTTTCCGAGTGCTTTCGGAACTCTCGAGGGCCCTTTGGGAATTGGGAGGAAACCCTTGGGTAGATGTTCGGGGGTGCCTCGGAAGAGCCGAGTTGGCGCCCCGTGCGCCGTGTTCTCCTCCCAGGGAAGGGCTACGTGAGGAGCGAGGCCGTGGGCGTGTTCTTCCTCCAGCGAGTCTCGGAGGCACGCCGCATCTACGCCAAGCTGGTGCACGTCAAGGCCAACGTCGACGGCTTCAAGGTCGAAGGTTAGCGCGGACCCCGAGGGAACTCTGTTGTGTCGGGGACACACTGGCCACTACTGCATGCCGGTCGTGTAATCGCCCAATTCCCCCTAGAAGACGAGCCGCTTTCCCCCTCAAACGTCGTCACATCCACGTGGCGCCGTCCAGATGGCGTCAGCGTCGCCGCCAGCGTTTGTCGATCAGTGTTGCGGAATGGGCACCCCCCCTCCCCTTTCCATTCCAATTCCATTCCGGGAATTACAGTTTTCAATAATTCAATTCCTTTCAACTCCTAGGAATGGGGAAACTGGGTCCATTCCCACTCCTGGAATGGCTGAATCGTTCCATTCCATTCCTCTAATTCCTAAACGTAAAAATTGGCACTTTACAGTTACATTGTGCAATGTTTCCGGCATAAGCAGCATAAGCTGACATTCTAAAACACATAGACAATTGCAAAAAAAAAATGCTAAATGCCTAAAAAAAGCACTGATCTTACTAAGCTCACGGTGCTGGATTGCCTGGGGTGACTCGAAGTGTCCGCAGTGGTCCGTCGCAAGGTGAAACAAGGTATGCAGAGACTAAAGTCAGAGGAAATGAGCGGGCATCCGCTAGCTTGCTTGTAACCCTAATCCACTTGAATGTAAAACATATAACACAGAAAACAAGCATCGGAACAAAGACCAAGTAAAAGGCGGACTTACACGTAAAAATGCAGTATAAAAAAACAAGCCTCGGAGCAAAGCGCAAGAGGAGAAGTGAGAAGTGAATTTCGCTTTGTTTTAATGCCGAAGCAAATTCCCATTTTGCACTTCAAAAGACTGCGTCCGAATGTACGTGGAAGGCAGTAGGGTTGGCCACCTGCTAAATAACGCTCCTCGAACTACAAGAAAACAATAACTGATCATCTTTCGGCGGCGGCGTGCGAGTCAACGAGTTATCAGAGCTCTGCGAGTTATGAGTCGCCCCCCGCTCCCAGATCTCGCGCGCGTGCAATCCCCATGCCGTCGCAAAAAAAAAAAAAAAAAAAAAAAAAGAATGTAATACAGGAAGCACGATGAGAAGCCGTGCATGGCGGCTTCTTTCTTTGCCGCTTCCTTCGTTTCTTTTGCTTGGTGCTTGGTTTCTTGTTTCGCTCTCGTGTAACACCAGTGAAGCCCGTTGTCTGCGCGTCCGTGAAAAGCGCCACCGCCACCCCCTCCCCCCTCCCCCCTTTGGTCTTTGGTCTGACGCTTGTTTTTTGTAGTGCTAGCAGTTTCCCGCGCATTTGTTTTCTGAGCAAGTGACTCGCTGACTGGCTCAGTTTAGCTGAACGTAACCGTAACCCCCCCCCCCCCCCCCTCACCCCCCCACAAAAAAAAAGAAAAAAAAATTACAAAGTAATAAAGAACCGGGCCCATTCCATTCCCATTCCATTCTGGGCAAAAGGCATCGAATTCCATTCCCATTCCATTTTCTCATCGTTACCGCCATTCCATTCCCATTCCTTTCCGGGGTCACGAAGATGCGGAATGATTCCGGAATCATTCCAACTCCAGAGTGGCAACTCCGCAACACTGGTGTCGATGCAACGAGGACGACGCTAGCACAAGGCCGACGCCGATGTGGACGCGCCTGCCGCTTTGTGGGAACCTTCGTGGAGGTTCAGCGTGCTTGCCGCTTAGGGCGGGTACACAAACAGTGACGTCATGAGCGGGCCTTGTCTTCAAGCCGTATTGACTCGGCCCGCTGCAACACCCTGCTGCATGCGCCCCCTACCCTATGTAGACCTGCGTAAGCGAGTGGACGAAGACGACCAGGAAACATCTTCGTCCAGACGTCGCGGGTGCGCCTTCACCCGTAGACGCCTCTTACGGGGTGTAGTCCCAAAAATATTCGCAAAAAGATTTTTTTTATTATTGCAAAACTGAATTGCGCATTGCGGAACGCTCATTCTCCGTCCCAATGTAGCGTTATGGGTCCGAACCAGATGCCAACGTTTTAGAACTAACCGTTGTCTTGATAGAAAATTGTGTGATTTTCTGAAAGTTTTAACGGGAATATGGGGCCCGTTTTTGCTCGTCTTCCGCAACTGGCGTCGTTCAGCTTCATGTATTCGAGAGCTCCGTCCGTTGGTCGCCAATTCCCCATTGAAAAGCTAAGAAGACCACCGTTGATTAATATAACGGGAAGTTCGGAATCTTTGGCACCTGAATCGAAGCGCTAGCGCTACACTTAGGCTTTCAGCAATTCGTAGTTTGCGGGGGAAAAAAAACACAATTTTTGGGGGGCGCCCCGTAGAACGGAGTCTATTTGAGACGTCTTGTTTGCACCTGACATGATCCCGTCAGCTCTTCGGCCACCACCAGACACGAGGGAAAGGAGGAACTCCGATCTCACTGAGACTCTCTTTTCTGTGCCCCAGACGTCGTATTCTCGCTCTACAAGGTGATAGAAAGGCCCCCCTCCCCCTCATTTGAGATTCGTACAAAAGCAGCACTCTCTCTCTCTCTTTCGTGGGTGGTCGAAATGAGGGATGTGACGTCAGTGCAAAGTTTATATAGAGTGTGTCCCCGAAAGCATCTAGTTTTGACACTATACGCATCGCGAAACGCACCGCCTACATGTAGTGATCCGGACCAGACTCAAGAGTTTTAGAACTAGCGGATATCTTAAAACGTGTTAGTAATATAGAGGGTGCCAGAGAAAATATTTACAGGTTTTTTTTGTTGTTGTTGTTGTTTTTTTTACCGTAAAAATAAACTAGGCATAGCCGAACGCTCATTCTCCGCCCAAAGGTAGCGCGAGAGGTCACAAACAGCTGCCAAAGTTTCAGCCCGATCCGATGCCTTATTCAAAAGTTACAAGTAATTTTCTGAAACATTCAATGCGAACATGGAGTCCATTTTTGCCCATTTTCGGTTTCTGGTGCCGTAGAGCCCAATACATTCGAAAACTCCGTCGGCCGTCATTTTCCCATTGAAATTTTCTGAAATTCATTTATAACTTTTGATTAAGGTATCAGATCGGGCTGAAACCTTGGCATCTGGTTGTGACCTCTAGCGCTACCTTTGGGCGGAGAATGAGCGTCCGGCGATGCCTAGTTTATTTTTTTCATAAAAAAAGAAAACGTGTACATTTTTTTGTTTTGTGACACCCTGTACTAACCAATTCAATAAAAAAAATGGGGGCCTGTTTCCCGGCAGCTTACACCATTCATATCTATATATTCGTGCCTACACTTTCCCATTGCAAGTTTCCGAAAATCACTTGGAACTTTCGAATATGATAACGGTCAGTTCGGAAATTCGCCATCTGATCCGGACAGTTAGAGCTACATTTGGGTAGAGACGTACTCGAGGCTGGTTCACACGCTTGCGACTGCCAACGACCGAGTGTGCTACGACATGTTGTGACCTCTTATAACGAAAGAAAACTCCTGGCTCCATCTATCGAATATCCGTGGAACATTAAAGATTTCGGTATGTTTACTATCTCTTTCGCGCATCGTTCTTTCGCGATTCGGCTCGTAAATACTTGCGACAATGAACGACCGTTTCTCATAGAAAGTACGTACATATGATCTCGCAAATGCTGCGAATCCCTCGCTCTGGCGGAATGCAGTTCTAGGGTAGCCTCCCTGAAATGAACTAGAAGGTATTAAGATGATTATAGACTCGGTCTTTGACGTCAGGTCAGCGAACCTAGCGTAACATACGATCTCACCTCTCCACCCGATCCAACCTCCCATCTCTTCTCCGGGTAAGATGACTCTAATGTCGAGCTATCTTGGTGGATCTTTCCTCTCAATAATCGTATTCTACTACTACTAGATATCAGAAAAGGTCGTATTGCAGTCGGTCGTCGGCAGTCGCGGTTGCGTGAACCAGCGAAGAGCGTTTGGCAATGCGTAATTTGCTTTTGCAGTGGAAATAAAAAATATATATATATATATATACAACTTGAACATGCTTTCAAAGACTGGTAAGCACAGAATGTGTGACAAGCCATCTATGGGCTGAGAAGCCGCTGGGGAAGGCTCTTCGGCTCTTTCTGCTACTGTCACCGTCTCTTGCGTTCCTCATAAGCTCGCGTACGCTTTGCGACCCTTTGCTGCTTAGAGGGACCACGGTGTCTGGCCACGGAGCAAGTGTGTCGAAGATTCGCTTTCATTTCTGACAAACGCCCCTATATGCCGCACCACAACAGGAGCTGGAGGAACAGTCCTTATTCGCGAAGGTGTTGGCTTCTCGTGCAAGAGGAAGTGCGGTCTCGCGATAGTTCAGCCAATAGTGTTCGTGACGTATTTTTATGCTGCGACGGTTTTTTTTTCTTGTAAAAAATACTCGGCAATAAAAATAAAAAGGCCAAATTTAGTTCAGTTGGTAAAGCACTTGAATCACAATCTCAAGGTTGTGTGTTCAAATTCTGCCGAAAATTTCTTCCGGGTCTTTTACATGGTTCCCTATGCGAGTAGAAGCGCTTTTCGGTGTCGATTTTTCGTTAAGGCCGTTCACACACTTGCAACTGAATAGGACCGACTAAGAGAACAATGGTTTTTAAGCCTCTTGCGACGGCTTAGGACTGTATGCGCTGCTGCGGAGCAGGTCCTAAGCCGTCGCGTCAGGCTTAAAACCGGTCTTGTCTCAGCCGGTCCTACTCGGTTACAGGTGTGTGAACGGGCCTTTACAGCCAAATGTTACCAATCTCCATGGAAATTGGGTCGATAAATCAGATTTCGTGTCAAAAGAACAGCAATCTTCATTGGGGAGACGCCATGTACTCGGAGTGCAGAGCGGTGATCCTTCCCTCGTTGCAGGCGTCACGTTTCCCTCGGGCCGTGCCCAAGAGGCGCTCCTGCGGGACGTGTACGAGGAGGCCCGGGTGGACCCCCTCTCGGTGTCGTACCTTGAGGCGCACGGCACGGGCACCAAGGTGGGCGATCCCCAGGAGTTGAGCGGCATCAGAAACGTCTTCTGCGGCGAGGGACGCAAGGAGCCGCTCCTCATCGGCTCCGTCAAGTCCAACATGGGCCACTCCGAGTGCGCCTCCGGTGAGCGCTCCTCCTGCCCCTGGACAGGCTCCAGTGTTGCCAACCTCCGCAGTCGTTCCTTCCCCGAATTTTATCGAAAAATTCCCTAGATTTCCAAAAAATGTGTTAATTTGCGTTAATTTTTAGATTACCGTTCTGGAGTAGCTTAAGAATATATTCCTCCCGTGGTTGGGTGGCCATTTAAAGGTTAAAATAGCGACGTTAATACCTTTTTACATAACTAAACTTTGCTACTTTGGCCTTGTGTGCCCCCCCCCCCCCCCCCCCAATATCACTGTTGTGATATTGGGGGGGGGGGGAAGCCTTTTTCCCCCACTGCACACATATACAAGGAAGCCTTTTTCCCCCGCTGCACACGGCGGGCACGAGGAGGGAAAAATGAAGAAACGCGTCTCCTAAAGCCCTCTTAAATTCATAAAAACAATTCCTAAATTTGAGCAAATTTCCCTTTGCCCTTAAACGATCACGGAAATCCCTACATCTAGGGGAAAATTCCCAAGGTTGGCAGCACTGATGCCACCCGACCCGGAGCAACCGTTTGTAGGTCAGTTGACAAGCTCCACGGAAAAATCGGCGTTCGAAGACGGTTCTTCTATGTCGCCCGCACGCGAGCAGATACGGGCGTCTAGTGATTCTATCGCTACCGCTCCTACAAGTGACGGCCGGGGAAGAACAGTTTTCGCACGACCATCAATTTACGCAAAGTACGTTCATCAAAAAAAAAATACAAGAAAATTGCTTTTCACAGCAGGCAATGTGCATTCAACGCAGTCTTGTGTGGTATCGCGATACTGTAACTCGTTGCAATTTTTTGTAACTTTTAACTGTACTCTATACATTATTTTTAAGTAACTCTCACGAAAACCTAAGTACTTTAGGAAAAGTAGCTAAAAGTATCTTTAGGAAAAGTAGCTAAAAGTATCTTTAGGAAAAGTAGCTAAAAGTATCTGTAAAGATACAGACACATTTCGCGAAAAAATGACCATATTTTCTGAGCACTACAGTTCAAATCAAATCAAATCAAAGCTTTATTTTCCAGAAACACTGGAAGGAGTCCCAGACAAAAAGCTGTTGAGACAGCTTGACTGGGTCTGGGACCCTTATTACATGGCAGCAGCTTGGTAGTGCACAACACTCTCCTAGCGTAACATTTGAGAGAAAAAAAATCGGAACTTTGTAAACATTATAACACTAAATTAGGAAACAACGAAGATATAAGAGCGCAAGTCTCGTTTGCTAATCGTGTATATGTTTATGTTATTTGTGAGGCATTTATTTAAAACAAGTGGTAGGTTGTAATGTAAAGTTTGAAAGTTGTTGTTCGTGCGGGAACAAGGGAGGACCCATGCTTCTCTGCGGCGTATGTTGACATCACTGCTATGCCTTACAAGCTCAGAAATAGTGAATAAGAAATCGATGAAGTGTGCGGAGGAGAAACGAATGGAACAAAGCAAACGATACTCATACATGCGTTCAACGGGAATTATTTGATATTTTAAAAATAAAGGTTCTGTGTGGTTTGTGTAGGAAACATCAGCAATCTATCGTATTATTTTCTTTTGCAGTAATAGTATGTTTTTAAGGTTTGTTTTTGTTGTAGTAGCCCATACAAGGTGACAATAACTCAAGTGTGATTGAAATAATGCATAGTAAATTTTAAGTTTAATGTTGAGTGGTAAAACGTTGCGACAACGAGAAACAATACCAACGATCCGAGAAAGTTTAGCTGTTAAATAATTTACATGACAATCCCACGTCATATTCTCTGAAAAAAATACACCTAAAGTTTTATGCTGGCTGACTATTTCGATTGACGACGTACCTAGTGAGAGAGTGTAATTTATTGAAATGGGCTTATTTTTTTATCTGAATAAGATTGCTTTAGATTTCATTGTATTTACCTTAAGGCCGTTAGTATCAGACCACAATGCAAATTTGGTAAAAGTAGAATTGGCTTGGCATAACAGTGTATCAGCATCAGAGGCAGAGAAAAACATACTCGTATCGTCCGCATATATAACAAACTGAACTTGGTTATCGATGTTTACTAGGTCATTGATGTAGACGTTAAATAAAAAAGGTCCAAGTACACTTCACTGCGGTACACCACAAAGAACACTTTGGAAAGAAGAGAAAAAACCGTCAATAGCTACACACTGTTTCCTATTTGTTAGATACGAGTGAAGCAAGGCAAGTGGTACACCGCGGACGCCATATCGACTAAGTTTCATAAGTAGCACTGTATGATTTAGGACATCAAACGCTTTACTAAAATCAATGAACACACCTAAAGTAATCAGCCTTTTTTCTATATTTCGTAATATAATTTCTTTTTGATATAACAAGGCGGCTTCCGTAGATTTGCCTTTGCGAAAGCCGAATTGATAGTCCGTTAATATAGAATGTTTACAAAAAAAGTGATTGAGGCGCGTAAGAATAATCTTTTCGAGTACCTTAGAGAAGATAGGTAACTCAGATATTGGCCTATAGTTATTCATTACATGCTTATCGCCTCCTTTATACACAACAGTGACTTTAGCCAACTTCATTTTTGCGGGAAACTGACCAGATGATAATGATAAGTTGTATATGTATGCTAAGTGTGGGGCAATTATATCCATTACAAATTTAACTGGCTTTATTTGTAATTTATCAATGTCAATACTTTTGCTGTTTTTTAGTCCTAGAAAGATGTTATACACCTCTACTTCGTCAGTTGGATTGAGAAAAAACGTATCATCAGTATGTTTCACAGAAGAAAGGACATTTTCATTATTTCCGTTTGCCTGTGCGGTAGGTAGAGCATTTGAATAGTTAGCATTAAACTGTTCCGCCAAACGTGCACCTGACATGTTATGACCGTCTATAGTTAATTCGCCAATAGAGTGGGAAACCTTTCTACGATTTAAAACTTCATTAATAATTTTCCACACGACGTCAGGTCGTTGTTTAGTAGCCTCATGAAACTTTTGCTTGTAATATGATGATTTTGCTTTCCTAAGCTCAGATGTCAATTCGTTCCTAAGTTTTTTAAAACATGACAGTTTATTTTGATCCCTCGTCTTTAAAAACGTTTCATATAAGCGAGTTTTCTTCCTCATCATTTTTATGTGGGCTGGGGTTACCCAAGGTTTTCTTATTTTTTTGCTCGTGGTTACAGTTTTAAACGGAAAATGTAGGGCATAAAGTGATTTAAAAATATTTAAGAATTCATTATATGCATCATTCACATCTAGTTTAGAGAAAACCGATGTCCAATCACTGTTGAATACTGCATTCCTAAATGCAAGTAGGCAATCATTAGTCATTTCTTGGTAGGTTACAGAAGATTTAGCAGCACCTTTGTATGGGTCATGATTATGTAAAGTCAAAAAGATTGGAATATGATCGCTTATGTCGCAGCTTATGGTTCCGGTTACTTTGATGTTGGTTGTAATATTAGTAATAAAAAGGTCAATTACACTTGATGTGGATGTAGTGATTCTAGTGGGAGACATGATAACATTACGAAACCCGTTAGAATGCAACGTATTATTGAGTGCCTTAGTTTGGAAAGAGTCCTCTAGTAAATTAACGTTGAGGTCACCCCCTAGGACCAAGGAGTAGTTATTAGCCGATACGTAGTCTAGAAAGCGCTCAAGAAAAGAAATAAACATTTCAAAATCCGCCGAAGGTGGGCGGTACATGACAGCTCTTATATTAGCCCCATATTTTAAGCTTAGGATCTCATAATCACTTGTAATTTCAGTAAAATATCTAACAACTCACATTTAATTGAAGATTTCACTTGAATTGAGACACCACCGCCACGTTTATGCTGACGGTTTAAAAAGAAATGTGTGTAATCCGGCAGAACGAGCATATCAGCATCCTGCTGATACCAGGTTTCCGTGAACATTATCGTATCGAATGATACACGGCACTGATCCAGAAATGATATAATAGAGTCATGTTTATTTGTTGCAGAACGCGTGTTCAAGTGAAAGATATGGGTACAATTTTGGGAGGATAAGAACTGACTCAGTTCTTCCGGCAACACAAGTTCGACGTAAACCATAAAAAAAAAGGAACAAATGGAAGAGACTGTACAAGACAGCGTAGCTAAACTAACAGATTTTCCTTACGTCAGCCTCATTGCTAATCTGAACAAGTGGGGTCCTCTCTGCTTGACATGCAAAAATCTTGCCATTTCGAACCCAGACATACTTCCAATTACATTGATGCTTTCTGGCAATCGCTTTTCCGAGAACCCGCTTCAGAGATGGGCATAGGTGTTCGTTGACGAAGGCAGGGGCATCCGTGTCAAGGCCAAGATCAGAGTTCTTAATGCGCTTCTTTTTTGCCTTATCGAGGACGGCATCACGTTTGCTGCGGCTTACAAATTGGAGAATAATGTTAGATTTGGTGGCGTCCTGGGTTGGCACGCGATGACAGATCGCAATGTCACTTCTAGCGATTGACTCGCCGATTGATTCCCCTAGCCTATTGATCAGGTCGGGAAGTACTTCGTGATCGTGCTTTACAACGCCCTTGATTTCTAGGTTGGAGTTTCTTGAATATTGCTCAGCTTCTGTGAGCCGATCCTGGTAGTCGATTAGACGCTTTTCCATTTGGCTGATTTTTTTCCGAAAGGTTTCCGTTTTCTTTCTTAAGCTCGGCATTTTCCTTCAAAACTGTGCCAAACTTGGCCTTAACGTCTTCGAACTCGAGGTTCATGAAGTTCACACTGTCTTTAAAGCTATTTATGTCAGCCTTCATTTCACGGATGTCACTTCGAATGTCTCGCTCCAGTGATACTTTGAAAGACTTCCACTCTTGTCGGAATTCTTCTTTAAAGTCACTAAATAATTTGGCAATGTCCTTCGCCATGGAATGTCACTTCACAACAACAAAACAAAACGAAAGCGCGAAAGTGAACAAGCAATATAATTGCAGGTCAACTGATAACAGCTGTGGCAGCAGCGACGGTTATCGTTACCTAAAATTGATTCGAGAAAGGAAAATGCCAGCAAACCTGTAACGATGATGAGTCGTGAGCGTGGCTGCTCAGTACCGTCGCTGCTGCCAAGTGTCAGGAGGAGCAGACGCGTCGCTCTTTTGTAGCGCAGGGGCGCTGGAGTCCCGTAGTTCCGACGAATGGCAGGACGGCAGGAAGAAGAGCACAGTCACGATGATAGTGACGACGACGACGGGCTTGATGTGCAACGGAGATCGATGCAGCACCACGTTGAAGTTTCCGTCGGCCAGCAACGCAACGGGCAATCTGTAACGATGATGAGTCGTGAGCGTGGCTGCTCAGTACCGTCGCTGCTGCCGGTTGGTTCGACCATGTGCGGAGTTTAGCCCCACATTATAGGCGACCAAATAAAGCAATAACTCAAAACTTGCTTCGACCGAGCAAAGTGCCGGCGCCAAAAATGAACGTCTTTCTACTACTGTTTTTCTTCTTTTTTTTATGGGTGGAAAGCGCATTTAGCGTTTGCTTTCTTTTAACTTTGTTGTGCGTGGCTCTCTCACCCCGTCTTGAGCCTTTCCGGCTTTATCGAACACCCCCCCCCCCCCCCCTTTCTTCAGCCAAGCGACAGAGCCACCTTGCGGAAACACGTGACTCGTAGACAGCCAAAGGCTCTGTTTTACTCCGAATGAGAGCCTCTTTGTCGACGGCACCGCAGCAGTCGTGGCGATAGCCTTTTTTGAGAAAGCGAGTCGTTGCCGCTGGTAGATACTCTCTGATCCGGGCCACAGAGGACATTTCTACTGGTCGACTTGCCCTTTCCCAGGGGCCCTGAACCCGTGATCCACAGTCAAATTATTTCTTCTGCGCTGCATGTATACATATGGAAGAAGTTAAAAAGAAGAGCGGAACACCTCCCGAGGAAACCTTGTGTTGTTTTTGTTCAATCCTTTCATTATCTCGTTTGATATTAATGGTCTTTTGAACTTTATTCAGTTGCAAATGTTTTAGCCTTCTGCTCCCCTCCATTATATTGTAATGAATCCATCTGTTTATCGGCATATCTCTCGTGTCAGCTGAGAAAGGGGAATCATAGAGCTCTTGAGAAAGGGGAAGCTAATATATATAAATCGTATTCATTGTGTGTTGTCATCAATGTTCTCATAGCTAAATTTAAAAAAAAGGTATCTTGAAAGTAACTAAGTTGCTATGACAAAGTAATTAAAACTGTAACGCGCTACTTTTATTTTTGAGTAACTGTAACTGTAGCTTAAATACATTTTTCACATACTATCTAACTTAAACTAATTACTTTTAGAGCGCAGCTCTTAGGCGCCCGTTTGCGGCTTGAGCGGCGTCGCCGTCGCCGTCGCCGTCGGCGTAACCCTTCGTTGCATGCAACGCGTTGCATGCAAGCGGCGTAACCGCGCGTTGCATGCGCGGTTTAAGCAACGCATATGCAAAGCTTACATGCAACGCGTTGCATGCAAGCGGCGTAACCGCGCGTTGCATCATGGGAAGTTTCCCATAATGACGTCACGAGGGTTACCCTCGTGAGGGTTCCAAGGGTTACTCTCACGAGGGTTACGAGGATTGCCGTCACGAGGATTATGACGGTACCCTCACGAGGGTTACCCTCACCAGGGTCACGAGCGTTACCCTCACGGAGGTTGCGAGGGTTAGTTACCCTCAAATGGGTTACCCTCATGAGGTTCACGAGGATTACTCTCACGAGGGTCACGAGGGTTACCCCCCCCCCCCCCCCGAGGGTCACAAGGGTTATGAGAGGTTCTCTCACGTAACCCCCTGAGGTCGCCTGACCCTTCCCTGAGTTCACGAGACCCCTCCCCGTAACCCCCTGAGGTCACGTGACCCTCATAACACCCTGGGGTCACGTGGCCTCAGGGAGTCACCTATCTGTACCCTTCCACCCTCCTCCTCAAGAGCTGCGCTCTAATCCGGCGTTACAGGGAGTTGTAGACGGCTTTCATTTTTGAAAGTAGCTCACCCAGGACTGATTAAACGTTCCACCGGTTCCGTACGCGTCTGTCCATGTTCTGTCGCGGATAGCTCAGCGAGGGCCGAGCGCACGCGCCACGGAAAGACGCCCGGATTTCTGGGAAGCTTGCCAACTGACCTTGATCCTGTAACGTTGACCTGGAATGCGCCTTCGACTGCCGTGTTAAATGGCCCATCCCGGCCGTACAACGAAAGTGAACGCTCAGCTTCTCCTCTGCGGTGGGAGCGGATGACAAGAATTCCAAGGTATTTTAGAGCGCAGCTCTTAAGGCCCGTTCACACTGTGCCATTTCTTACGTTAAGTTACGTTACAAACCCTTGTGACAACTCACGTTACGGCCGCTGACGATTCGCGCGTTCACACTGTACCCTGCTGTCCGTAAGAAAGACCCAAAATGAATCCTCTGGTAATGATTAAGGTCAGCCAAAAACGTATCATCCAACATGGCTGCCGTCCGCGGTGCCCGCTGGTACACCGCTGGCCCGGCTGCAATTGCGAAAAATGCGATTGCACCCTCGAAGAAAGGTTAACAGGCTCGCAACGTGACGGAAAGGGGGCACACCCACGCTTTTTAGCTGCGGCTTGTACATGTGCGATTGTAACATGCGCGTGTAGCTACACACACAGTATGCTCTTGATGTTCGAATTATTTAGCAAAACTTCATTTAGCTTTCCTACATTTGACTCCGGCTGCTTCTGTGTCCTGCCGATCGAGTCAACACAATACACTAGGATTGTTTTGGCTCGATCAAGCCAAAAGAAAGCTTCCATCTAGGCTGTAAATGCGGACAGTAGTGGAGGAAGAAGGAGGGCTTCAAAACAGTTGACAGTCAAGCGGTTGAACGTGAATTTTTATATCTGTTTAGCTGGTACCATCCAAATGGACCTTGTCCACATACCGAGAGCACCAGGCGGTGGCTGCACGAACTAAAATATGGCGGCTGTGCTGTGAGAACTGGGCTAGAACAATTATCTTAAATGTTGAATTGAACTCTCTGACTTGGGAAACCGGTGACCTGAATCTGATGGTGCTGAACAGGTACTCCAGAGCTTCTTGGCTCAGCCTGCTCAGCATTAAGAACCTGAAGCACTGCTCATTGAAGAAGTATGCTCGCAAAGACAGTGCAGATTCTGTCGAATGAACAGCACCTGTTTGCACGGGTTTCCAAGATGGTATGCCTAACTTATCCAATATTGTCCGGCCTGAAAACAACACCATGAAATCGAGCAAAAATGACTTGGCGTCATCTCCCTTCTGGGCGTTAAGGTCACTGAGAGCAACCTTCACGGTGCGTGATGTCATAAGCGTAAACCACATGAAGACCTTCTCAATGAAGAAGGCTGTGGTCAAGGCTTACCTGGGCAGGTGGCCCTTCTGCACAAGGTACCGCAGGGCCGCAGTGAAGAAGCGCGTGTGCCGACACCATATTCATTTGCTCGTAGTGGCTTGGATCCAGGACGGCCAAGTTCAAGTGTGGCACCAGCTTCAGTTTGTGCTTGCTGTCAATTTTGCAGTGCCGAACTTGTCCGAGAGAGACCTGGAGAAACAAAACAATGCAATGTTTTAGCCATGCTGACAAAGCCGAAGAGCAAAGAAGGGCCTCGTGTTTTGGTGGTTTGTAGACTGAAGACACGAAGGATCCTACAAAGAAGGGGGGGGGGAGGAGGAGGGGGTTTGTGCTCGGACGACGACACCAAAGACCATAGAAGATATGGGCGAGAGGGGGAAAGCGCCACACACAAACGCTGCAAATAGATGTCGCCCCCCCCCCCCCCCCCAAAGATGAGTGTGACATCACTCACAAACGTTGCAGTTGAGCATGGTGGATTTTTCGCATGGGCTAGCCATATAACAGATTCTTTGTTAAGAAGACATTTAGACAGCTGTAGCAGCTTTGTGTATGCACACTAACCATACTTCTGATTGGAAAGCATTATCCAGCAAGCCTAACAGTTATTACCATCATGCTCAAAAAGAGTTAGTAAGCTTAAATGCATGGCAAATATGAAACTGAACTGGAATGCATGTCTACATGCTTATGACTGCAGTTCCCTAGCTTGGCCTTTAAAAAGGCACTGAAAAGTTTTTAAAAAGGTCCTTTTTGATCTTATATTGTTTAAAATGTGTTAGTTCCCACATATACCATGTCATATATTACAAAACCGCCAATTCATCTCAGGGCAATAGAAAAACATGTGGACTCTTTTTTCTCGTGGACTACATTGCGTGGACCAATGAAAGTCCTACAATACGAGCAGATTCCGTTTGATTTTATTATAACATCTTTCAAAGAGATTTTGATAGGTACACATACAGATAAGACTCTTCTTTTTTTGTCTCCGCCCGCCAAGCCATCGCTTGCAACTCGCCGACAAGCGCCCTTTGTCCACCACTTCACTCGGAATAAAATTCTTCCCAAAAACGGCGTGTCCCGATCTTTGAACAAGCTTTTAACAAGGAAACAAGGTACGCACGACTGTAATTTTGGGTTTGTTGGGACGCTTAGAGCGTTTACCGTATTTTCCGGGCCATAGTCGCGTATTAAATATCATTAAAAGTTGAAATTTTTGGGCTTGGCGCACTATCTACGCGTGTGGACTATACAGGATTGTGGTTTTTCAATACCGTTGCTTATGACGAGACGAGACGGATTTGTTTTAAAAAAAGCATGTTAATGATCTGTGTATAATACAAGCTCCCTTGTGAGTTAACAAAGCAGACATATGTCAAGGTGTGTCGTCTTTAAGAAGATTTTTGTGTCGACTAAGCACCAGGTGCGGACTATGCCCGGCAGGCGGACTATACACCGGGTGCGGACTATCTAAGCAGGAACTCTTACTTTTGACCCCAAAGTTGCCCCTGCGGACTATACAGCGGGTGCAGACTATAGTCCAAAAATACGGTAGATTGAGTTGTCACCACAAAAGGACGATCTCAGAAACGACTTCAGTGCCCCTTTAACATTTGACATGCCAAAAAGGGACATGTAGTAGAGGATCTGTTTTGCGGCACAAAATCTTCCGTCTACTCTTTGGTGCCGCTACCCTAGGTTTCTCACAATTACGGTTCTTACTGTTTCATTAATCACGAGAGCTGCTCCACACTGTCCTGCTGATATGGTTACTGAAGCTACTCTGAAGTGAAGAAACTTTCATTAGTGGTAATTCTGAAGGCATTGATTCTTGACTCCAAAAGGGATGTTTTAGAATAATGCATATCTATAGCCGGTGGCAGGTTAAGAGTAAAGGTCGGGCTGGAGAGGAGGAAGCAGACTGAAGGTTGGAGTGGAGAGGGGGACGCCTCCTTTCCACTCCAGCATTTGATCTTCTTCCTCCTCTCCAGCCCGCGATTTTCTCGTAACCTGTCACCCGCTATAGTAGGCATTTGTTCAGGATCACCTTGTTGCTGGTTGATCATATTTGGTCACTACGCTGATCCAAGATGATATCCTGCACTCAAACATGGTGGCCTCTCAGATTTTTAGCAGGTGTGGTACGTCTGCTAGGAAGTGCAGCTGCCTTCCTCCACCACGCGGGTGAAGACATGACGGGCTTGGCTTTCCATATCGACTTACATGGGTTCCACAAAGCCGCCAGATTGCTGTGTTCCCCGGTCCCATGTCTGTTGTGACGGCGCTCACTTTGATGCCGACAGCCTCTGCACGCTTAATAACTTCAAACAACACTCTCTTCACTTTAGCTGCATTAAAAGAAGATGTAGAAGAAAGGGTAAAAAAAAATTAGGGTGCAGCTCTGCGCAAGGTCACTTTGCTGACCGATTTCTTACCTCGTTCATTGGATTTTAAAATATGACAGCCGATTAACTGACTCCGATTAAGTGGCCCGTCAAGGATTCTTAATAATGCAAATTATGTCGGTGCTCTTGGCACGTTCGAACATCAATCCCATCAGTCAGACCGACACCATGCTACATCAGGTTGCAGCAAGAGATCCAAGGCTAAACAGTTCCTCAAGTTCCATGCACGTGAATGGGTGTGCTAGCAAGCAGGTGGTTCCACCAAACCGTTTTTTCATATACTTTTCCTAAAGTGTAACCATTAGAAGTAACAATAAAAATAATTGTTCTATGAAGAGCTTGCATTTATTAGCGTGGTAACATCTAACATTTCGAATGACTTCAAAGTTAGATCAGAAAGTTTGGTGCACCCCATTGCTACAGTTGTCTGACAATCCAGTAACTTACCCGTGAAGTGATATGCAACCGCTTGCTTCCCCCTGCTTGTAAGTCCTGCCAGCATAAAAACTAGAGCGTGAGTTGCCAACTCATTTTTCGCAGGAGGGTTTGACAGACGAATTGCTTGCTGCCCTGAAAGATCCAGCCATCAGTTAGTTAGCTCACAATCGGGTAACTGGTACTTTCAAAGTTCTAAGACAAAATGAATCGCTAAGATAAAGACTATGAAGATTAAATGCAGCTTTCGCATAGTGACAGCAAGATGTGCAGATGACTACCAACAATAATGTTTTAGCAGGCATGCCCTACCTATGATTTTTCCTGTCGAAGCATCATAGTCGAGACTGGGTGAAATTCGTATTCCGTCCATCAAGACACAGGCATGCCTTTCTTCTGGTTTCATTGCTGAAACACTCTGCTGCAAAGCAAAAAAAAACCTCATCCGGGATTCCTGCGCAGATATTGTTTGTTATTTACAATCATTTTTATCAACATACGCTGCGACTTTTTACTACTGCTTTAAGGCCGGTACTTACCAGGAGTAAACTTAATGTGGTCAGTCAGCTCCTGAGGTGTTCTCTTGGCTGGCAGGGGTACAACATTCTCCCTAACAAAGTCATAGCCTCTGCTCCCACAGACAACCTTTAGGTGCAGAGCCTTCTTCACCATGGCCGGGGACCAGGATTTTCCCCTCATGGTGCCCTTTTCCAAGTAATAAACCTGGTCGGGGGAAATGACCTTTCCCAACGCATTCCGATGTGATTCCTTTCTCTTTCTGCCTGGTAGCGTCGCCTCCGCTCGAGGTTCAGTTGCCGTTCTATGTGTGCCTCTTTCTCAGATTTCAGATCACTGTTTACTGCATGTGAAGAAAACTGTGTTCTAGTCGCTATTCATGGTAACTGGCATAAAATCGTTAGCACAGAATGGGGCATGCGGCTACTGTCATATGCAAAACTTGACTGCAAACTGCCAATGTTTTAGTTTTTCTATCGCTCAATTAGTAATAGGTAGCTTTCAAACTTTTCGCAGCCTGGTGCTCAAAGAATAACTCGTCTTTTTTTTTTTATCTCACCTCCATAAGAGGATAGCTGGTCCAGATGAACCGCAGGGGTGCTTCGCCATACCAGCGTCTGCAAGACTGCAAGTTAAGTGGGATGTCAAGAAAAGAGCGGCAAAATATTGGGTCCCCCAAGGGATAATGTTAACCAACTTACTCGCACCTCATTCCCAGACTGTGTAATAATTGGGAAGAATTTAAAGTAGTGTTGAGAATGCGCTCAAAACAACTCTGCCTGGAAGGCTACCCGAAACTGGTATGTTGTCAGCTTCCCTCTCACCTTGTGAAGCCACCGAAAGCAATTCTTATGCAGACGCAGGCAATGTGACCATAATGGTGTGGTCAGGCCTGCAAGTTGCAGACCACATCGTCAACAAAGGGCTAAACGTTTGTATTTTATGGCAATAAACAGAATGTTTAACTGAATATAGGGCCACTGTGGTTTTCTTCTCGCATCAAACATTCACGCATCTGCACAGCTGGACAAGGCATAACGACTACTGCATTGACTTCGACAGTACATGTCTAATTTAGATTGATATTAATGCGTGGCAGGGGCACGAGTCATTCTCAGGCCATGCAAAACATCAACTGGTCCCTTGGCACTTTGACATCGGCCCATGTCAATCATGCGAGGAGTTTCAGATGTGTACGCTGGATAGTAAAACTAGCTAGAAAAAGTGTGATTTGTGAGTCCTGCACCTCCCCCCCCTCCCCCCCCCCCCCCCCCAAGAATATGGTTACCTTACCTATGTATGAGGCCATCCGGTAATTGTATAAGCACCACTCGAAGCACCGCCAGGAACAAGCTTTATTTAAAGCAACTGCTGAATAATGTTTGCCATGGTGAATTGTTATGACCTATCATCTCACCTGTCAATGCTGAAGGTTTGTCTTGAGCAGAAGGAGGTATACCGGGCGCTGAGGGTGATATCAGGTCAACAAGTTCAAAAATATGTCACGAGCCAATTCATAATTAAAAGTACCTGCTTGTGCTCCTGAACCGTAGCCGGCAAACTGACATGTCAGATTGTGTTCCTACCTGGTGTTTCTAGCGTTTTCGAGGTCCCGTCGACAGATGCCTCACTGCTCAGCTTGAACGATGATGAGCTTATTGAACAATAATGCATCATCAGGCACATGAAGAATGCACCAGCAAAGAAGTGAACCTTAACTAGGCATACCAAAACTCACAGGAAAAGGTACTTGAAACTGCAGTTTTCTTGAGCTGTTTATTTTCTTTCCCAATGCATTCTCCAAATTGGTCAGCCGTGAAATGATCCTAAATGCAACAAACATATAAAAGGTCATACCAAATAACCAATACACATAACCAGTAACAAATATTTTTTTATGACATTGAGCTCTGCGCCAGCTTTGGTGCGGCAATTTTTCACAACCCGAGATTGACCGTTGCCTTGCGAGAGTTGTGTTCCAGTGTACATGCACACCTTTAGAACCTCGTCGAAGATGACACGAACACAGAGTCGACAACGAAGTCGGAACGTTCACCGACGCAAACAAATCTTCAGAGTCGTGGTTATCCGACATGAATTACGTGTAAAATGCAGGTACCGAGAAAAATGAGTGATCGTGAGTTTTCTGTCGGCTGTAAGACGGGCAAGCCTCCGGAACGGCTAATCGCTTGCTTCTAGCCGCCCCAAAGCCTACCTGAAGTTGTTGAAAGCCGTCTTTTTCTGAAATGAAAACGAGACGGCGTTTTGAGAAAATAAATGAACTAATTACCTCACGTACCCTGACCCTTTTTGCCGCCGACCTGTCTTGGCCGAGGCGTAATAGCCACAGAAGTCGTCGTCGGATCGGCAAACCAAACGGAATACAAAAAAATTATTTTCCTTTTCCATCCTTGGAGCGGTTAATACAGTCAGGCGCGTTGCACCCAGTCATGCTGCGACTGCAACACTTCAGACAGCAGCTATCGATAGAGTGCGCATAATCAAAACGCTCGATGGGTGATGAAGGATTAAACAGTGTTCAACGTGACCAGCTCGTCCTGTTGAGCGTGACAGAATCCACTAACGGACTGGCTAACTGCTCGCTTGCGGGTAGCGGCTAACGGATCCGCGAGCGGCCTTAGCGGTGACTTTCCTGCACGGCACTTGATCCGGCTCCTCACGTGATCGGATCTCGGCGAATAGCGGCGCGGCGGTACGTGGAAAACAGACGCGCAACTCTGGCCTTACAGGAAGTCTAAGGTTTGTTTATCGCAAGTGCCATCTGAGGGGAAGGACTGTCGGCGGATTTCGGCGTGATCTTTTTATGCTCGAAGTAGAATACTGAGTACTATACTGCTTTCTATTTTGTTTTTAGAGCGCAGCTCTTAGCCGCCCGTTTCCGGCTTGAGCGGCGTCGGCGTAACCATGAGGTCACGTGACCCCCGTGACATCACGGGGGTTACGTGACCTCGGCGGGTCACGTAACCTTCCTGAGGTCACGTGACCCCCCCCCCTGAGGTCACGTGACCTCCGTGATGTCACGGGGGTCACGTCATCCCCCTGAGATCACATGACCTCACGGGGGCCACATGGCCCCCGTGAGGCCACGTGGCCCCCATGGCAGAGTAGCAGGCAGGATTACGAGGTGAGGAGGAGAGAGGAGGGGTATACCCTCCCCTCAGTACCCTACCACCCTCCTCCTTAAGAGCTGCGCTCTAGTTCGGCGTTACAGGGAGTTGTAAACGGCTTCCGTTTTCTCTTCAACAAAAAGTTTAAGGTCTGTGTCCTTCAAAGCAATGGCGGAGAGTTCTAGGAGCAGGGGATTTCGGTCGTGGCGGGCGGTATTTTTTACGAGAAGAAACGGAAAAACGCACGTCGCTTCCATCAGTTATAAATAAGCGGGTATAAATAAGGGTCTCGCTAGTCAGTGTTATTTATTAGCGGGTGGTTGGACGTGCCACGATAGTGACCCTGGCAACACCTCGCAGGCATCTGCTCGTTGGCCAAGGTGATCCTGTCCATGGAGACCGGCACCATCCCGGGCAACCTGCACTTCAACGAGCCAAACCCGGCAATCCCGTCGCTGAACGACGGCAGCATTCGGGTGGTGGACCGACACATGCCCTTCCCGGGGGGTCTGGTCGGGATCGACTCCTTCGGCATTGGAGGCGCCAACGTACACACCATCCTGGAGGCAAACCCGGGCAACCACGTGGACTCCCTCCCCCGGGAGGAGCCCCAGCTGCCCCGGCTGGTGCTGCTTGCCGGGAGGACCCAGGAGTCGCTCATGGTGTGATTTCTCGGCGTCCTCTCTTCGGGAAGGATTTTGGGGTGTCTTGGCCCGCAACGCGGCGTGTCTACCGACCTGGGTAACCTGGAAAGCTTAAAATCAGTGGCGTGGCCAGAAAGTATTTTCTGCGGAAGAGCTAGTATTCTGCTTCTCAGGGCCGCCTCGGCCAGGGGGCTAAACACGAGAACAGAGTACGGCAAATCGTAAGTGCTGACATCGGGGATTCCAAGAGAAATGAGAGAAAGAGCAAAAGAAAAGCAAAAGAAAGAAAGCGGACGATAGGTTAGGTGTTTTCTTTTTGCCACGATGGCTTCAAGTTATTCGAGCGCTCGTCAGCGTCATTTATTTTTATGCAGTGCACAATTTTAGAGCGCAGCTCTTAGGGGCCCGTTCCCGGCTTGAGCGGCGTCGGCGTCGGCGTAACCAAGGTCACCCCAAGGTCACGCCACCCCCCAAGGTCATCCCAAGGTCACGTGGCCCCCGAGGTCACGTGACCCCCAGAGGTCACGTGACCCTCCCCCAGGGTCACGTGACACCCAAAGTCACGTGTCCCCCGAGGTCACGTGACCCCGAGGTCACGTGACCCCCCCCCCCCCCCCCCCCGAAGTCACGTGACCACCCCCAGGGTCACGTGACCCCCCCCCCCCCCGCCGAGGTCACGTGACCTCCCCGATGCCGTCATCGTCACTGATGACGTCCCCGGCATCCGCATCGTCATCACTGATGACGTCATCAGTGACGTCACTGATGACCTCACCGGCATCCGCATCGTCATCGTCAACATCACTGATGACGTCGTCAGTTACGTCACTGATGACGTCACCGGCATCCGCATCGTCATCGTCATCATCACGGATTACGTCATCAGTGACGTCACTGATGACGTAACCGAAATCCGCATCGTCATCGTCATCATCGCTGATGACGTCAACCGGCATCCGCATCGTCATCGTCATCATCATTGATGACGTCATCAGTGACGTCACTGATGACATCACCGGCATCCGCATCGTCATCATCACGGATGACGTCATCAGTGACGTCACTGATGACATTATCGGCATCGTCACATGACCCCCCAAGGTCACGTGACCCCCCCAGGTCACTTCACCCCCCAGTATCCTTCCCTCCTCCTCCTCAAGAGCTGCGCTCTAATTCGGTGTTACAGGGAGTTGTAAACGGCTTTCACTTTTTTTTTATTCTTTGCCAGGCGATTCATTTTGGTGTCAGAAGACTACCCAATCAATATTTTGCTACAGCGTCACATACATTTTAATAAAGTAAAAAAAAACGCAATTGCTCGAAACCGAAATTGGCAGGGAAGGAAGAAGATATAATGAGAAGAAGTTGGCAGAAGTCACGTGGCCTGTGCAACTTCTTTTTTTTTATGCAAAATAAAGCTAGAAAACATCTAGGTGCAGAGCTTGAAAGTGACGTTCTGCTGCTTCCTTCCGTATATTAAAGTGTTGCCAGTGATATGGTCCTATTGGGACCGCCGATGTCTACGTCTGTCATTCCGAAGTGGTAGAAATGCCCGGGACCATTTCCTTTAGATTATTCTTAACTCTGGTGCCCGGGGCTTTTGCATGGACGAGAATGCTCACGGCAGGCCTGTGTCCCCTCGTAGGCCACCCTGGACCGGCTGGAGGCGGACGGACCCTTGCCGGACTCAGCCTACGCCCTGCTCAACCGGGTCGGGCAGCCCAGCGTCAGCCAGTTCCCGTTCCGCGGGTACTCCGTGGTGGCCGTGGACGGCTCCCGCAGGCCCATGAAGGGGATAGAGGTCGGTACCAGCCTTCCTCCAGTCTCGATGGATCATAGCTCAGGCACCACAGACCCTGCACTATTGCGTCGTGGGCGGTGTTCTTCTAGGGACGTGTCTATCGTAATTCCTCGAGATTGGGATAGCTTTGAACGTGCGGTCTAGTACAAGTGAATTTTGTGCGAATAAAGCTCAATCTTGAACTGCAATTATTTTTCCTTGGAATTAGCTCGTCGTAGGTTGCGTTTCTGTCAAAATAAAAACACGCATGAGGCGTGTACACGAGGCCTGTTCAAAAGGCGTGTTATGCAAGGCATGTGCCAGTCATGTGGAAGGCTTGTATAAGACCTGTGCATTGCATGTACATGTACAAGGCATGCGCCAGGAATGCCACAAGGCATTTGAAAGGTACTATCTGCAAGGAGCTTTATCAGAGGCTTCCGTTTTACAGTGCTAGCTGTTAGTGCCCTTTCCCGGCAATAAGTGCTCACATTCGAACGCAAAAACCCACTCTACACCAGAGCCACTGTTCTCCATCTCCTCGTCGTTCCTCACAAAAGGCAAGGCTCCTTCTCACCCCCCCCCCGTTCCTCCCCCCTGTAGGCCTGCGCTGTTCTGAAAACCCACGTGATCACGGGGAGACCGCTCCTCGCCTCCCAATCATTCTGCTACATCCACATACCCTCCCGCAACGCCCTCCCTTCCTCCCCCCCCCCCCCCTCCAGCAGCTTCTGTTCCGAAACACCCACGATGTCGCACTGTCCGGACACGCTCCCTCTCCTCCCCACTTCCGCCACCCAGGTTCCGTTCTCGCGTCTCTCCGCGCCTCTACGGAACAGTTTGCATACATTCTTTCGCTTCTTCCACCGCAGGTGCAGTCACGGGCGCCCCCGTTCTAAAAGAGCGTCTTAGCCCCCCCCCCCCCCTCAAAAAAAACAACTAAAAAACACGTCTTTGTGTCCTCCAACACATGCAACATCTCGCACAATCGTTCCATTAAATAGCACGTCTCCTCCATCAGTTCCACTAAAAGCAAAGACCCATGGCAAACATATGATACAGCACACTAGCTGAAGGCGAATCTCCTTCAACGTGCCTTTCCACAACGCGGCAGCTACCCCTCTCAATCGCAGCAAGCATTGTGTGGTCGTTAGCCATTTCTTTTTTGTCCGCGACCGCACCCGAGCTGCGTGAGCGTCCTGACCGTTGGCCCTTTCTCCCACGGTACAGCGTGCCCCGTCTGAGAAGCGGCCGCTGTGGTTTGTCTTCACGGGGATGGGCTGCCAGTGGAACGGCATGGCCCGCCAGATGATGCAGTTCGACGAGTTTGCCAACTCCATCCGGCGCTCTCACGAGCTCCTGGTGCCCTTCGGCATCGACCTCGTAGACCTGATCACCAGCGACAACGCCAAAAACCAAACGATGGTGTCTCCCTTTGTCTCCATCGCCGCCGTGCAGGTGAGCCGCGGTAGAGAACCCAAATTTAAGAAGAAGCTCAGGCGGTTTTTCTGTAGCGACCCAGATTAAACACAATTTCGGAATACCCAGGGTCACACTTTCCGGCGCGTGATATTTATCAATCCTAACTACGGGAATGGCTGTTGAGAAAGTGGCGAATGAAGGTGATGTTAAATTGGACATTCGAATTTCGCCCCATTGTCGAGTGGGGCGACGGGGCCCGTTTCGTTCGATTTTCAATTTACACTTTTCTGCACCGGTGTAGGGTGGTGCGGTAAATGGAACGAGCCCACCATGTGTCGCAGTGTTTCCCGCATGTCTTTCTGATTTGCTGGCATGAGCTTATAAGCAGCATTCATTTCGTATAACCAAATTTATTGTAGCCTGTTGGAAACAATTGCTCTACTGGCCCTCATATTGTCCCATGTTACAACATCTAAAATCACCTTTTGAGTCTTGCTTCCGGATCAAAGTTAAAACTTTAACATCTTCAGAAAAAAAAATATTGTAAAACACCCCCCTCCCCCCCCCCCTCCTCCGCTTTCGCAGGTGTGTCTAGGGCAACTCATTTTTTATTTAAAAAACTAGATACACCAACTTTTAGCAAAGAAATGTTATAAATGAGAAAGCATGAACTGTCCCATGGAGCAGAGCCGGCGTTGTCCTTAACCACAAAAAACGGCAAAGAAATTCCCTCCGCAGAAATTCTCTTAAAATGGCTCTGATGCAGTACACGAAGCCAGTGTTTTCGTGCATAATAAAACTAGAATACTAGGTACGGATCTTGCAAATGGTGTATTTTCGCTGCTTCGTTTACACTAAAGCATCGCCAGCAATATGGGCCCACTGCGACCACCGACGTCCGCGTCTGTGCCTCCCCGTTCCGAAGCGACGGAAATACGTGGGACCTTTTCCTCTAGACACTTATATGTTACCTTTGTGAGCCGCACGCGTCTGTTTTCAGTCTTTTCGGGTAAGATTGGCAGGACGGAGGACGTTGCGCTTCCCGCAGGTAGCGCTGGTGTCCATGCTGAAGGCGGTGGGGGTGCAGCCGGACGGCATCGTGGGTCACTCGTTGGGCGAGATCGGGTGCGGCTTTGCCGACGGGGGCTTCACGGCCGAGCAGGCGGTGCTGTGCGCCTACTGGTGGGGGCACTGCACGGAGCTGTGCAACCTGCCCAAGGGTGCCATGGCCGCCGTTGGTCAGTCTGCCCTTCTCGGCGCGGGTCGTTGTCTGCAGGTCGTCTCGTCTGGACGTGGGCTTTCTGTGTGCTGTCGAGGCTGCTGGCCACTCCCTCAAGTCTAAATACACTGATGCCTCGTTAGTAATGCGCAAATAGTGGATTTTGAGTTCGAAACGATTTCGAAGCAGGAAGGGGTTTTGCTCGAATATTTTCTAGTTCAATGTTGACTAGTTTTTTTGAGCCTTTTACTACCGTGCACAAACCAAAATTCAGCTGAACCCACGCGGATAGATCCCAACCTTCCTCTTGTCCACTTTTAAACTCGGTTAATTTTAGTATAGCTATATTTATGAACGGTCACATATCGAAAAAACACAACTGTCGCAGCTACCCTATTCTAGGAGTTCTATAAATCTGCTTGCTACGTGCAAATATTGTTTCTTCAGAATGAAATTTGAAAAACAAAAAAAAACAAAAAAAAAACAGGAATGATGTGCGTAGGCTGTCAAGACATCGCTGCCTATGTTTTACTCTCGCATAATCGCTGCGGGATCGTCCCGTTGAGTGCGCTTCTCACCAAGCACCTCTGTACTGCGGAAATGAAACGAGTATTGCTTCTCCGCAGTTCAGGGGCCCAGTGTGAAGCGCACTCAACGGGGCTAACTCAATGGGATCGATACCTTGAAAAGCATGAATAGAGAGTTTTAGTAGATCGTTCCCATGACTCCGATAACGACACCCGATACTCCGCCACCGCCTTCCTTGCGCATGCATAGTATCGTTATCGGGGCTGTCGGAGATATCGGAACGATCTACTAAAACTCTCTATTATCCCAGTTCATATCAAAGCGAATATCGAATAGCGTATTATTTGAAAGTACTATTAGAATTTTTTTTAATATCTGCACCACACTGCTCGTTAGTAGTTACTATGGACACCTCCGTCTCCTCAAAAAAAGCATTCATAATCCAAGTGCATACTAACGAGACAAAAATGCATATTTATCCAGTTCGCCCCCGAGAATGTTGTCTATGTTTAGAAACCTTCGTTTTCGGGTAAAACCCAATATTTACCGATATTCGTACCCCGAACATGCTGCCTAAAAAAGCAAGTTGAATGCATTTTTCTCCGGAATTCGGAAAATGAATTTCACTTTTTTTTTCAGATTTGTCAACCTAGGAGTGTGGAGCTCTAGATTGAAGGGTGGTCAGTGGGGCTAGTTGATCGGCTTTTATTTGTGTACTTCGCGTCATCTTGCTCGTCTCGGTGCCTTTAATTGTAATCCTCCGCCACATAGTTTAATAAAATCATTAACAGAACTTGTTGAAAACGTGCTCAACAGGAGAAGCTTTGAAGTTCTATTTTCTGGAAAAAAAAATGTTATTTTTACAAAGGCAATTTCAGTGAGATATTCACTCGAGCCACTCTTAAGAGCCGAGAAAGCGCTTGAAAGCGGAGCCCTTATGATGCAATCAATTCAATAACGTTGACCTAGAGCAGACTGGTGGCGATGGCCGGTATTACTCAAGAGCTTTTTTGTCAATGTTACCTGAGAGCGTCGTCATGTTAGTCAAAACCTGCATGCTGTAAAATGTTTACGCGTAAAAATTACTAGAAGATGGCATTGCACTCCTGCAATGCAACGCCTCTGAAAAAGACGACATTGCGGAAATTGGGAGCAATTCAAACGGTAGCAGCTGCTAGAAGTGAGCTGCCCTAACACGAGTATGGACTTCGTGGTGTATTGGCATTGCGCTATTGCCCGATACCTCAGACAACCGAATGCCGTGCTGACGTTGTTGTGCTTTGCGAATGAAAGTTGTGATGTTGAGGTAACGTTGTCAATAAACATTGTATGTGCTCATCCAACCAATGATTGCTATCTCTACGGAGCCGTACTGGACATGGCCAGCGATCTCTTGCCTTAACTGGCAGGATCTCTGTCCGGCCTCTCCCAGGCCTCACCTGGGAGCAGGCGAAGCAGCGTTGCCGCGACGGAGTGGTCCCGGCCTGCCACAACGCGGAGGACTCGGTGACGGTGTCCGGCCCGGCCGAGGCGGTGGTGGAGCTGGTGGCACAGCTCAAGGCAGAGGATGTGTCTGCACGGGAGATGAGCAGCGTGGACGTGGCCTTCCACAGCCACTACGTGCAGCCCGTCGGGCCGGTCCTGCAGGAGGTTCTCGAAAAGGTGGGGCCCGCTGTCCCTTGCGTGCTCCCGCGCATACCCACTGCCGTGCATAAATTTTCTTGTTAACTATTTTTTGTTGTTGTTTTTGTCTTGCGTTTTTCTTCTTTTTTTTTTTTTTTTTTTTTTTGGGCGACTGGAAATTTTTTTTAGGCAGCGTCTGTTTCAGTTTGTTCCTTTGTTATTCCAGAACGGTGAATCTTCGCCATTCAACCTCGCACTCCATGGCAAACACACAGATTTCTATAACTTAGAAATTAATCCTGAATCCGAAAAATGTAAAAATGAGAAATTTGCGG
Organism: Ixodes scapularis; assembly: GCF_016920785.2. Classification (NCBI taxonomy): domain Eukaryota; kingdom Metazoa; phylum Arthropoda; class Arachnida; order Ixodida; family Ixodidae; genus Ixodes; species Ixodes scapularis. The sequence continues at coordinate 26,057,571 of NW_024609881.1, forward strand.
TTCGCGGTTCTGAATGAACTGCACATTGTTCCTTAACACCGAGTGGCAGTCCAAAAAAAGTGCCCTCAGGTTGCGAAGTCAAGGTATCGTTTTGCATTGTCCCGAAAACAACAGCGCGAGAAAATTGTCCTCGCTTGGAGGCACGCGGACATCAATTAATGCCGTGCCAATAAATAAGCGCGTAATTGATACGCGAGTATATTCTATAAAGCGTGACACTTCGTTGAATTTACCCGAGACTTGGGTAGAAGCAGTGGGGGGTGGCAAACCAGTATCTCCCCCCCCCCCCCCGGGTCGCATATTTTTACTAGTGATGGGCCGAACTTTTGCCGAACTTTTCTAAAGATTCGGCAAAAATACACTGTTACCAGACTTAACATTATATTTAGTTTCTTCTGACAAAAAAAGGTTTATGTTTTTTTTAGAGCGCAGCTCTTAGGCGCCCGTTTCTGGCTTGAGCGGCGTCGGCGTAACCAAGGTCACCCCAAGGTCACGCGACACCCCAAGGTCACCCCAAGGTCACGTGACCCCTCCCAAGGTCATCCCAAGGTCACGTGACCCCTCCCAAGGTCACGCGACCCCCTCCCCCCCTCAAAGTCACGCGGCAACCCCCCCCCCCCCCCCCCCCCCCCCGAGGTCAGGTGACCCTCCCAGAGCATATTAAAGAATGAAGGGAGGAGGAGAAGGAGGAGGAGGGGTCTACCCTCCCCTCAGTACCCTTCCCTCTTCCTCCTCAAGAGCTGCCCTCCAATTCGGCGTTACAGGGAGTTGTAAACGGCTTTCACTTTTTTCTTAAAAACAACATGTAGTGCCTATTGAAAAAGTTATGACTAAATAAGGTGATATTACAAGATAATTGTATCGATGTCGCTTTTGTGTGTTTACTGGCAGTTTTAGTGTTTGCTTGCAGAAAGTGGCGTGACAACGAGGTTGGGTAGCAGCCGGCGCAGTCACGATTCACACTTCGAGAGTTTTGATTTTGAATCTTCATCAGCGCACGCCTGCAAGTGTGTTTACATTGTTAAAACAAAGGCAATCACTGCGTTTGTACTTTCTCTGGGAGTCTCCGTTTCGTGCGCGAAAACGAATGTAACGGTTGCTGAGCCTTCACCAGAAGAAACAACAATATTAAAGTAAATATGCACGTTTTTGGATTAGAGTTACTTGACGTTAGCTTTGCATGGAAGTGTGCGTTCCACATTCGCAACGTGTCGTTCTTAACCTTTTAAAATTCCGGTTTCTGGTGTTAGAACCCACACGGACGTTTAGGAAGTTAGGGAGAGTTAGGAATGTCGGATGTGCAACGTCGAGCATGATTGTTCTGTTTTAGTTTTATGCAGATACATGGAAAATCGCGAAATAACGCGAACTAAAAAGCAATATTTTTCTGTTTTGGCACAAACTACTTGTGAGCAGAAAACAAGATTGTTATAATAATAATAAGAATAATAATTTTATTTGCACATACCGGAAGGGGCCCATGTGGTGGTGTGCGGGGCTAGGCAGATAGGTGAAAACCCTTACGCAGAGCGCCTGCCAGCCAGACCTGTACGTAGTTAAACTACTTTACTCAAGCTGCTGTAGTTTAATTACTTTTCTGGATAGTTTAATAACTTTCAATTACATTTCTATTTTGGTTATTAGTGGTTTAACTACTTTTCCGAGTGACTTCTACCCAAATTACAAATTACTTTCTAATTTCAGTGGTTGTTGTGCCTATCAACAGAGATAAGACGTTGGAAGATCAGCTGATATTTTCAGAGGGGGAAGCATGTGGTGTAGAAAAGGGGGGGAGGAAGAAAGTGACTTGAATAGTCCAAAACCCCCCAAAAAAATTTAACGAGTCCCCCACTGAAACAACACTGCTGCGAGGCGCGGGGAGCGAACAGACACGACGCAAGAGAGGCCGAGCAACTGTGGCATTAGCGCCGAAGACTTGCGTTTCTTTGTATCCAGAAGCTCAAGGAGACGTGACGCATTTGAAGAAAGGGCTTGTCCTCGCTTCTCCCCTATGTAGGAATTCTTACCCACTACAGGAGGTATACACACTACATCCTCACTCAAAGGAGGGTAACAAAGTGCAGCACCCGCTCTGAAGTTAATCTGGTGCTCCTGTATAGCTTGTGCTGTCTTTCAAGACGTCATCTGGTCATTTCTCTGAGTGAAGTAATGGCGGCTATAAGACCGATACAAATAAGTGCCTTATAAGTTGATTGTGTAAAGTGGTACGTCACCGAGAATAAAGCAATTCATCTATTGAGTATTAGTTGCCGCCATTTCCAGAAACAAATAAAAACTGATGCACCTCTGATTTTGCCGCCCTTTCCGAAAAAAACTGATGCACCTCCGATTTCCCCTGCAGCAATGCAAACAATCCAGTTAAAAAAAAACGCTGTATAGGGAATGAAAGGTCATTCTGAAAGAGTGTGTTAAAAAGTACTTCTACTTTACTTTGGAAGTACATTGTATTCATAGTACATCACTTCAAGTTCATTGCACCCGGTGTACTTACTAATTTACTTGAAGTGCATTACCTGTCATGTAATTTGTACTTCCAAGTAGTTTTAGACGTACTTTACGGAACACTGTAAGCAATCAAACACTGTCTGCAAAATCAAGCTCCGGCAGTGCTAAACCTCAATGGTGAAATGATACATCCGCAGTGCATCCTTGACCAAAAAGAAGTACGCAACAATTAGGCATGCAGAAGCAGAACCAGCTATTAAAGCATTTCTGTGAAAACACAAGCGCCGCTTTATATTCGGCTAGCAGAATTTCGCTAACGCATCAAAACCTATGTAAGTGCTTCCCTGTTAGCATAAAAAATAAAAGTCACTTCAAAAGTAATTCACTACTTTTTAAGGTAATTAGTAATTTACTCAATTACTTTTCATTTGAGTAACTTCTACTCTAGTCAAATTACTTTTGAGGCTAATACTCAGTAACTTAACTTAATTACTTTTTTTGAGTAGCTTGTACATGTCTGCTACCAGCCCGCCACCACATATGAAAAAACAAAACAGACAAATATATATGTTCAGAGTATGCACACTACAGAAAGTACGTAAAAAGGAAACAAAAAAGGGAGAAAACATGTATCACAATATGAAGAGGATACCAGCTGCATCCCATACATTCCGGCAAGCTCTCGTGACTCTGCCCCGCTTGACGGAAGTGGGCTGCGCACACTGAGGGTAATTGTCAGTTGTCAGTCATTGTTTCAACTACCTCGTTGTATCAACGTAAAGGTCAAATGAAAATCACGTTATCCAGAATACACCTCATCATTTGTCACTTACGCAGTGGACTGCGTAAGTTGCTGTTCGATCTTATGTTCTTGAGGCAGAAAATATTGACGAGAACCACACTCGCAAAAGCTCACAAACGCGCAGTTGCCGTGTCGCCTACTCCATACCTCGCCGTAACCGCTGGCGCTGGTTGTACTAAACTGTGCGATGGTAAGCACGCGACTGCGCGGCGTCCATTTTCGATTCATGGTCCCGCGCGTTCGTGCGCGTGCGCAGACATTTGTAAAATTTTTGGCGAATTTTTGCCGAACTTTCCTTCACAATTTCGTCATGTGCGGAACTTTGCCGAATCTGAAGTTCGGCAGATTCGGTCTATCAATTTTACGGCGTGTGTGTGTGTAGGTGTTGTAAAAGAGGGGGGGGGGAGAGGAGAGGGCCAGTTGGTGTATGCGCACTGGGCGCTTTGGTCACTGGCTCCTTTTACGGCGCAGGCGATAGACTCCCTAGCAACGACGCTCACGCCGGATTGGCTGCTCGGCAACGCGCGGGAACTTAAATTTCGGATTCGGACGGCGCGTTTATCACTCGAAGCGCGTTAACCCACCCCTGCGGCTGCGATCACGCAGCTTCGCGGCGATGGTGTGCGGCTGCTAATTACAAAACTATTAACCCACTTAGCCCCCCCCCCCCCCCTCCCCGCCGCCCCCGTACACGCCGCTTTGCGGTGTCCAGCCGGCAACCCAAGCCCCGCTGTCCCTTATGCAGCTCCGTCAATAGAGTCCCATACGATTTAGTTCAGCGATGTTTCGTCAACAACATTTGTTGTTTTTTTTTTTTTGTTTTTTCAGTGTTAGTCTTAAAAAAGGAATGTCGTAAATATCGCCGGATGCCTCGACAAAGCAAAATGTTTGAGGAAAAAACCTTAAAAAAAGTAAGCCCACACCATAGAACCCGGGTCTGATACGTACGAGGCACACATCTTACCACAAAGTTACGCTACGGCTTCGGAAACTCGCACAGCAACCGCTGCCTATGTTGGCGGTGGCAGCCCCTATCTCCACGAACCAGCGAATCCGGCGTGAGCGCCGTTGCTAGGGTTTGTATCACCTGCGCGTTAAAAATATGCCCCCGCGGGTCGGGGGGCGGTGTCCTTGGTATTCCTTGGGCGCCGCCAGCCAGTGTTTGCCCTGCCCAGTGGCGGCTGTTTCAGGAGGGCAAAACACATGCCTTGCCCCCCCCCCCCCCCCCCCACTCTGAGAACTGGGGGGGAAACGCCCCCCTTGCCCCCCCCCCCCCCCCGGTTGGTACGCCAATGGGTAGAAGAGAAACGACAAACTGTTGAGGGAACACAGAACAGGGCGTCTCCGCATTTCCTACATATATATTTTCGTGGTACTGCGTTACTTGCACTGAAATTTGCATCCAGAGTGCAGGAAATACCCTGGCATGAGATGCGCACCGGTGAAAAAGTTTGGCTGTCAAAGGGTTAACCTGCAAAAGGGTATTCATTCTTTCTCGCGCGAGTTGAAACATGATTGTGCCCGGTGTAGAAATAACCCTGAAATACTTCCGGAATTCTGAACTAACTTTAAGTTTTCGAGTGTTTACGAAAAACAAATCTACGCCCTGTCTCGGGAAAATGGTCGCTTAGAGCACTGGCAGATGTAATTCACCCTTACGGCGAAAAAATTGTTCCACCACCCGGGGCAGCCGCTTGCACCGCCGCAAGCGGGGCGGTCGTCGCCTCACCGTTGACGGTGCCCCGCGTCCTCTAAGGTGGTCCCCGAGCCCCGCCCCCGTACGGAGCGCTGGATCAGCTCGTCGGTGCCGCAGAGCCGCTGGGGGGAGCCGCTGGCCCGGAACTGCTCGGCGGCCTACCACGTGAACAACCTGCTCTCGCCCGTCCTCTTCCGGGAGGCCCTGGAGCACGTGCCCAAAGACGCCATCGTGGTCGAGATTGCGCCACACTGCCTGCTGCAGGCCAACCTGCGCCAGGCCCTGGGACCGGAGGTGGGTTTCTTTCCTTAATCTACGAGACGTCTGCCCGTCTTTCTTTGTACCCAAGTATTGTATTCGCTAGATATTAAACACCCGAAAATTGGAAACAAAATATTGAACAACAAACCTGCGTGTGTGGTGTCCACTTTTCTTTTTCCTAAGATGTTTCCAGTGTTTGAGATGTCGAAAGTACACATGCTCGCCAGCGCATTCTTTGTTATTTCTACCAATGGATTCATATTAATAGAAACGTGAATACATTCGCATTAATAAAGATGTGAATACATAAATGTTAATCTATCAATTCACAATGATATAAACGTTTTTGCAGAGGAACAACATGAAAACAAATAACATTTAAGGCTTCTTAACTCACCTGCGACTACTTACGACCGAGTGCATCAAGACTTCTTACGATATCTTAAGACAAGAGAACACACTGGCACCATTTATGAGGTGAACATGGAGCTGCATTTTACTAGAGCGAAGGTTTTGCAGTATTTTCGTGATCATATGTACATACTATCCGAGATATGGTCATCTATTGCATTCACAAAAGTTTTTCAAGCCAACAAAAAAAAAAAGTGTAAATCCAGAAATTTTGAGTGTTTTACGGCTGCCCTATAGATCATCATTATCATCATCATCATCATCATCATCATCATAATCATCGCGATCGTTTATTTTACCTTGAAGGACCAGGGGCATTATACAAGGGAGTGAAGACTTAAAAAAAACATGCAACACAGATATTTAAAAACAAAAACACGCTGCAATCCATTTATAGGTTAGCAAAAATAAGGTAATGGTTGCAGCAATTTTCTTCGTGTCAGATATGAAAACAATTATGTCAGGCAGTGCGTTCCCGTCGTCAATGGCCAATTGTAAAGTAGACATTTGGTGAGTGACGGTTGAAGGTGAAATCGGACGGAGTATAGAAGAATGGTTTAAACGAGGGAAAATGCGGTGAAGTGGCGATAGCAAACTTTGCTTGAGATGATTGTTGTAATGAAATATCCTATGAAGAAGAGAAAGACGAGACAGCCTGCGGCGGTGATAATATGTGCCAAGGTTCGCTGATTGGCTAAATCATGATGTGCTTGCATAAGGGGAATAGTTAGAATAAATAAAACGGAGGGCTCTGCTTTGAACGGATTTCAGGTTGTTAGTTTGGTATGCCTGCCACGGTGACCATATGGAGGGAGCGAACTTTAGTTTAGTTTTGACCAAGCTATATTGTTTTACTGGGGATGTAGCTTGTCTGAGATTACGACTAAGAAATCAGAGAGTGCGGTTAGCATCGGCAATGACAGATGTTATGTGAGTGGTCCATGAGGGGTCAGATGTCAGATGAATCCCTAGGTATTTATACGATGAACAAGCAGTTACTGAGATGTTAGAAAGGTGGTAAGAGGAAGATAGAACATGTGAACTGCGGGAAAGCGTTATCGATTTACAGCTATTATAGTTTAAAGCAATTTGCCATTTTGACAACACTGACATATAAGTTGGAGATCGTTCTGCAAGATTAGTTGATCGTGGCGTGAATGAATCGGTCGTTAGATGACACAGTCATCGGCGAAAAAACGCACTGCAGAAGAGATGCCATGGTGGAGATCACTAATGTAGATTAAAAAAGGGGGCCAAGAACGGTTCACTGAGGGGCGCCAGCTGTTACCATATTTGTGGTAGAGTTTACATTGCTAATAGAAGTTTACAGAGTGAGATTTGTGAGAAATTCAGAAATCCATTTGACTACAGAAGGGTGACTATTAATATATATTAGTTTCATTAAAAGACGTTGATGAGGGATTCTGTCGAATGCTTTGGAGAGGTCAATGAAGATGGTGTCAGTTTGAACATTGGAATCGAAATTTGAGTAAACGTCAGTTAGAAACGCTGTTAGCTGAGTTTCGCAAGAGCATGACGTGCCAAATTTGTGCTGGTGCTTGAAAGGGAGGTTGTGAGAGCATAGAAAGTTTGTTATGCTTGAATAGAAAATAAGCTTTAAGAGTTTACATAAAACGCTGGTGAGCGAGATGGGACGATAGTTGCTGATTAGATGGCGATCGCCTGTTTTATGAATGGGTATGACGTTAGGGATTTTCAAATCGGATGGTACTTTTGAGAGTTTAAGAGATTGAGAGAATATGTCGCAGGGAAAAGTGGAAGAAATGTATTTGGTGTTTATTAATACCTTAGAGTTAATTTGTTTGTCTCCAGAGCTGGAGGACACCTTCAGTTGATCAATTGCCTTAAGTACTCCATTGCGGTCAATTAAGATAGGATTTATAAGAGGGTGAATGAATGGGCACGAGTCGGGAATATTTAGCAAGTCCTCGTTAGTAAAGATGGAGCAGAATAAATTGTTAATAGCCAGAGCGCCGTGTTTACCTGAAAGCGGAATCCCGTCGTCATCTACAAATTGCAATGGAGGTGATAGGGCCAGGTTGATTATTTTCCAAAACTTTTTTTAGTTTGGTGGTTTGTATGTTGGGGAGGTTGTGACTATAGAATTTTGTTTTGGCATGATTAATGGCGGATTTATAAGCTTTATCGCATTCGTCATAGGCGTTCCAAGAAGCCGTAGTGTAAACAGCCTTAGCCCGCTTATAGAGTATTTTTTTCTTGTTGGAATAACTATGGATTGTTTTATTGTACCAAGGGTTAGTGTTATCAGATATAATACGGGTCAGTGGCTTAAAACGTTCGATTAGGTACATCAGTTTATTTTTGAAGAGAGTCCAGTTTTCATTAACCATTCTTTCCTAGAAGTTAACTGAGAAAGTGTTATAAAAATCTTCGAGGTTCGAGTTGATAGATGCGTAGTCAGCTCCCGCGTAATTGCGAATGAATGCCGGGCAATTGATGTTACTGAAGAGTGAGGTCTTGGCTTAAGCATAAGTCGAGTGTATTGCTACAGTGATTAGTAATCCTAATAGACTGAGTGATAACATTTGAAAAGCTAAAATCTAAACAAAAGTCTATAATTTTTTGAGAAATGCGTAACTAAAAGAGAGGGCAGGCCAGTCAATGTTCGGGTAATTGAAATCCCCAAAGAGAGTAACAAAGGCGTTAGGGTCTTTAGTTGTGATTTCAGAAATACACTTATATAGCTTGGTAACAAATTCTTCATCGCTATGTGGCGGTCTGTTGCACACACCCACTATTACGCGGGACGTCGTAGCGACGTACACCCAAACAACTGCCAAGTCGGTAAGGATCGGTATAACCCGAGACGGAATATGATTTTTTATAGGTAAAAGCACGCCTCCCCTCTCTTAGCAGATCTATCACACCTATACACACGGAAGTTTGGGTAGATAGGAAAATGTTCGGTATCAGATATATAAGGTCTTAGCCACGTCTCGGTAAGTACAAGCAAATCTGCGTTGCATGCTTCAATCAAAAAAATCGCATCGTCTCTTTTTGGTATCAAGCTTCTAATGTTGAGAAAAAGATTGAATGATCAGAAGGTTTGTTACCGATATCATGGCGTTTCGCAGGTTGATTGAGTGACGAAAGAAGTCAAAGCCGTTGACAACTCCCTGTAACGCCGAATTAGAGCGCAGCTCTTGAGGAGGAAGAGGGAAGTGTATACCCCTCCTCCTCCTCCTCCCCTCATTCTTCAATCTCCTCCGGGGGGTCACGTGACCTCGGGGGGTTTACATGACCTCGGGGGAGGTCACGTGACCTCGGGGGGGGGGGGGGGGGGGTCAGGTGATTTCGGGGGGGTTTACGCGACCTCGGGGGGGTCACGTGACCCTGGGAGGGAGGGGACACGTGACCGTGGCGGAAGGGGTCACGTGACCTCCGGGGGGTCACACGCTGACGTCGCTCAAGCCAGAAACGGGCCCCTAAGAGCTCCGCTCTAAAAACGAAATGAACGCTGGCATCGCTATGCACTATTTTTACTTTCAGCGCACCAAGAGTGGTGTCAAATATATAACACGTATTGTCTATAAACAGCTTATCGTGACGCAGCTTGTAAGTCGTGCCTTTATACTTCGCAAAATAAAGAAAGTGACGGCGTGCAAGTCGGACGGAAAGGGAAAAATCTTCACTGGTAGCCACACGTGTTCCTCTGAGCTAAACTGCGCCGAAGAAAGAATGCCCTCTTTATCTTCAAATGATTAAAACTTCACAATTATAGGGCGAATTTTCTGCGGATTGAACTCTCCTAAGTGGCGTTCTCTTTCAATTTTACTTGAGTCGACATTCACGCCTAGGTTTCTGGAGCATAGGCCAGTTAAGAAGCCCTTGGACTGAGATCACGTTTCCCTATCGGTATTAGAGCACTGCACGGGCCGGAATTTCTAGGCCCGGCCCGACCCGGCCTGGTAGAGACACGGCCCGGGCCCGGCCCGAGCCCGACAGAATTTTTAATTTCTAGGCCCGGCCCGACCCGGCCCGGAAGAAACACGGCCCGGGCCCGGCCCGAGCCCGACAGAATTGTTAATTTCAAGGCCCCACCCGACCCGGCCCGATGGCTGTAGCCCGAAACAACCCATTTCCGTTTGAACCCGTCCTGTTTCGACCCGTTCCCGAAACGAGCTCCCCATTTGAACCCGTCCTGTTTCGACCTATTCTTTAAACACCCTTCCCATATGAACCCGTCCCGTTTCGACCAGTTCCCTAAACGCCCTTCTCGTTTGAATTTGTCCTGTTTCGACCCATTCCCTAAACGCCCTTCTTATTTGAACCAGTTTCCGAAACACCCTTTGCGTTTGAACGCGTCCCGTTTCAACCTACTTTTATAAGGCCCTGCACATCGCAACCTCTTCACAAAAAGTCTCCATCGTTCTAAGCCTGGTCTGCGCACCTTTTCTGTTTAAGAATATGTTCTGAAGTAGCTTTACACGTCAACACGTTCTTAAAATATACAACCCTTTCAGGCAAGCTTAGGTTTAATATATTCCTACTTAACCCCTTAAAACGTTTTTTTGAAGATGGTTCCCAAAACGTGCAAGCGCGGAACGGACTATGTACACTGCGCGACACTGATACCGCGAACACGACGTTGGCTCTTTTTTCGACTTTTACTTCGAAATGGTTTTAGTAGGCACCAAAGTATACCGCTTAGGTCTGTGGCCCAGATGAGCACTTCTAAAAACACTAATATTTTTGAAAACAGCGTTTCGATTCTATAAGAAAACATAAAAACACGACGATCGCTTGTTCGCGCTAATATAGTGTCGCGCTCGGTGCAATAAGGGAGTCTTATAGAATAACGTACTCAAGCACTTTGGGCAAGCTAAAATTAGCATCGCCATAGGTTTTACATCGCAACGCTATTTTTTCGGTACCCAAAGCGCTTGCGTACGTTTTTCTAAATCTTCCTAATAGTGAACTAGATATTTTTGAGAGCGATGAATCAGACAGGTTTACAAGCATATGACTGGGACTTTATTTTGTTTGCAATTTATAACACAACCCTCGCTCACACGGAAAAAGCTTGAAGGCTTTCGAGCTTCAAGACGTCTTTTAGTTATTATTTTTAACGACGCTGTAGTGAATTTGCACTTCGCTTTTTTTTTTTGTATTCAACGAACCTAAAATATTAATGAGCAAACTTCTTGCTATCAACAACAATTTATGATTTACGGCACTAGATTGCCCAGGCACGGCCCGGGCCGGCCCGGGCCGGCGCGGCCCGAGAACTTTTTTGTTCAAGCCCGAGCCCAGCCCGGGCCCGAGAAAATACGTGCTACCCGGCCCGAGCCCGGCCCGCGGGCCGGGCCGGGCTCGGGCTTTCGGGCTGGCCCGGGCCCGTGCAGTGCTCTAATCGGTATCGGTGACGCCAAAAAATAGAAGGTTGTTGCAGCGGGATCTGCCCTCCCCGTCGTCACAATGGGTTTTCAGCTGTGAAAGTTCGTTTAGGGCTGTAGTAAGCTGAGGTTCGGCAGGTGCGTCGCTACCGATATTCTTCGGCTTTAGTAAGTCGAGCTAAGTTGTGCTGTTTTTAACGCGTTCTTCCACCAAGTAGTATAGATGGTGCTAGCTGTCTTGTCGCGAGAGATTCCAAGAGGGTGTAATTCACATGGTCGTAGGCAATCTCAAGTGTGCAAACCAGCCTTTACGCGGTTCATGTCCCGAGCATTTCTCTCGCAGGGTTGCGCTTGTTTCGTGTGAGCCGAAACGTACCGGTCGTTGTATTTCCAGAATAAAGACGTAACAATGTCGGTGCACGATTGAGGCGGCGGAGAGGTCACCCTGCCCGCGCGTGTGTTCCGCAGGCAACCTGCCTGGGGCTGATGAAGCGGGACGTGGTGGACGTGCCGGCCTTCTTCCTGACCTTGCTGGGCAAGCTGCACGCCAAGGGTGTGCCCCTGCAGCTGGAGCCCCTGTTCCCCCGGGTACCGTGGCCCGTGCCCAGGGCTACGCCCAACGTGGCTCACCTGGTCAGCTGGGACCACTCGGAGTCCTGGTCGGTGGCTACCTACAACGACTTCCCCACCTCGGCTCAAGTGAGTGTTGCTGCAACGCCCGCCGGGAAAAGGCCGATTTACGCACTTGCGTCTGGTTGCAACCAAGCGCGTTGTGCATCCTTTCTCTCCCTGTTATTGTTGAAACGTTTTATGTTACATGAAAAGTGAATAAGCTGCTGTTTTGCTTGACTGTATCGTGCATTCAAGCTGGAAAACCTGGATTTGTTAGAAGATTTTAAGGCATCTGGACAAGTCTGGGAATTGTCGGGCAATCATCCAAAACTTTGTTAATTCTGAGAAAATAACCGAGGAAGGCGGCGCAGCGACACGCAACAAAGCGGGACGGCGTGGCTTGCGGTGGTACGGATGACCTTCGCGCCTTGCGACAGTTTCCCAAGGTAAGACTGTGCAGCTTTAGCCACTACCCGACTCGCCGGAACAGATAGGAACAGCCCGAACATCCTCTGAAACCCTATTTTCTGCACATTCGTAATGATCGGGCCGTTTTATCGAAATACTCGGCAAAAACCCAGTAAAGACGGGGGACTCGAGAGAAGCAATTTCGTAGACACTTTGCCGTAGTCATCTGGACTAGTGGTGCAGGAATAACAGGAAGAGAGAGACGTCAAGAAAAATGAAGCCGGGACTAAAACCGTAATACTAACTGAAACCGAAAACCGTTCAGGAACGAAATATTTTCAGTAACCGTAACCGGAACGAAACCGTTATTTAAAGTTTATGAAAACCTTAACCGTAACCATGACCTTAAATTATTTACCAATAACCTATATCAGCCAAAAAATAAATATTAGTTTTTTTTTTAACAATGACCTTGAGGAGGGGTCTTGAAATGTTGTGGCCATTTGACAGAGTTACCGACCACGAGTGGTGCATCTGGTAATAAATTTGAGTTCAATATAAATTTAGTATTATTAATATTTAGCTGGTATTAGTGGTCGAGCAAATAATGAAAAGTCTTTATTTCTTAATCAGCCACACTCCTACAATCCCTACATCTACTCAGTGCGTGTCATCGACAAGGAATTCACTAATAAGTTAGAATTCTGAGATGTCCATCCAACTCGGTTCTTTCAAAACGTCCGGACATTGAATGGTCGGTCTGGTTTCTTCAGGAGTTTGTCTCAGCCCCACCCACGTTCCCATCTGTAATCTCTAAAATTTGAGTCTGAGGCGCGGTTGAACTTTGAACTCAATGGGAGTAAAAAGTGTGACACAGCACAAACAAAACACCAAGGGGAGCGAAGCTGGCAGAAGAATGTGAAGAGGGAGCTCCTGGTGAACCTCAAAACGGCGTAGCGATGTTTCACCAGGAGACCCAGCTTCTTCAGGGCTGAAGAAGCTAGGTCTCTGAAGAGCCCTGAAAAAGCTAGGTCTCCTAGTGTAACGCCGGCACGCCATTCTGAGGCTTGCCTGAAGCTCCCTCTTCACAGCACAAACAAGCAATCGCCGTTTTTGTTTTTTTTTCGCATTTAAATTGCACATTAGTTTAGACCTTAGGTTCCGTTATTTCACACTCCAGGTGTGAGCAGGGGGAAAGACGTTTAGGCGGTAAGTTGCGCGGTTTGCGTGTCGTTTCAGCTCAATCACAATGCTAATATAACGGCTTGACGAATCGACTTGTGTGCTTTGTGTGATAAGAATCCTGTGCAATGTGACTATCGTTCGTGCTTCCAGTATCTGTCGGTTTGTGGCTCTGAACTCCACCACCGATGTATGACCTCGGTTTCTTAGAGGAAAAAATAATCATCTTATCTCCCCCTCCTTCCTTCGCCCAATCACCTCATAAACGGCGAGGGGGAATAATACGACCAAGGCAGTGAAAGATGAAAAGGGCATGGAAGAGGACGTACTGAGCAAAAATTGAGAGCGCGAAGTGTTGTACTATGTCTTCCTCTAAGGATTATACCCCCGTCAGACGGTCTACCCCTACAAAAATAGTCTATGGCCGCCTATAGAAAATCCTTTGTTTGGCCGGCTATAGAGAGTTGGCCCACTAGCTATAGCCGCCTATATGGCTCTCTGTAGCTTTTCCTATGCTCTCGCCTATGGCTGTCTATAGATTTTTCAATGAAAAGCTAAAAATGTCGTGTGGTTTACTCTTTGGGTTTCTGTAGAAAGGATGCAATAACCGCCTATAGCTTTCCTTACTGTTCTTTAGCCATCTGTAGCGTATTGTATGATCTGCTAAAGAGATCTTTATGGCTTACTCTATGGATATTTTTAGACAGCGTGCTATAGCAGCCTATGGCTTTTTCTATGGTTTCTTTAGCCGCCTATGGCTTTTTTTATGGTTTCTTTAGCCGCCTATTGCTATCTGTATGGTCCGCTATAGCTCGCTCTGTAGTTGGTTCTATGATTCTCTCTACCCATTGTGCTATAGCTTCTTTTAGCCTTTCCTACGGTTTCTTTAGCCACCTATATCCCTCTGTATCGTTTGCTATAGCTTATTTTATAGCTCGTCCTATAGTTTCTTTTAACGTCGTGCCATAGCTTTTTCTATGGTTCCTTTAGCAGCGTATAGCCCTCTGTATGGTCTGCTTTAGCTCGTCCTATGATTCCTTTTACCATCTTGTTATAGCTGCCTAAATTTAGTTTTACAGCAATCGTATGAAAGTGCAACAAATTATTTATTGTCTCTGTTTCTTAAAAAAAGTGCCGACCTCGGTTTTAAATATAAAAGAAGGTTGTACATCTCAACCTTATTTAAGACATTTCGAACTTAATGAAAACATCTAATACCCTTGTTACACGGGCACATTTAACTGCAGTTACGCTAAGCCGCAGTTGGCGCACAATACTTGCGGACAACATTCTGTGGCTATGCAGTCAAAGCAATGGGCGAACGTGCGCTTGAGCATCTTGAGCATCTATCGAAGCAGTGCACGCGCGCTCTTCACTTGTTATGGAATAGTTGTCCGAGAGTATAGTGCGGTATCTGTGGTGCCGCGCAACAGCAGTTAAGCTGAGTTAACCACGGTTAAGTGTGCCCGTGTAACAGGGCTATTAAACAGCGAGCAAACCCTTCAACAACAAAAATGCACTCGCCCCAGGTGTTTGCAAAAAGGCAGGTAAACAGACACAAGGAATTGTTTTCAAATCGTTTAGAATTTTATTACACACTGCGTATTTTATAGATAAAGTACAAACTAAGCTATTTCTAATATGTGAAGATGTACAACTAAGCTGTTATAGAACTGAGAAGATTGCAATGCAAACAAGAACCGGGGTAATTCTTGGGTAGTGTCTAGTCTTCCGGCTGCGGGCCGACATGTTTCCCCGAAATTCTACCGGCAGCCGCCATTCACTGGCGGTGCAATTAGTTCATCGAACGACGTTCATCGACAGATCGTTTCATCAACACAAGATGTTTCATGAACAGCTGAGAATAGTTTTTCGTTTCTTTTGTAATGAGCCAGTGCAGACCCCCAAGAAGTGGCGTGAACGGGAGGGCTGGGTCGGTGAGCACGTGCCTCAGGAATACACGCGCGACAAAATGCCCCTACAACGTGCAATTCGCGTAACTAATGTCGACGAAACGTGTGTCCGTAGAACGTGCATTCACGAAAAGGTGGCAACAAAACCTGTTTTCACGAAAAGCAGGGAGAATAAGAAAGTCAGTATTTTACCCCAGTTGTGACATTATTTCAGACGGATAATGGCCGGCGACAGTCGGTAAAATTTCGAGGGAAACTATTCTCCCGGCTGCCAAGAGGTAGACACTGCCTAAGTCTAGAGGTTATCCGCAAGAGTACCCGTAGAAGAACGGTCGATTGTCGCCAAGTAGGTTGCAGCGCACTTATGTTGAATATATCGGACTTTAAAGATGTCATCCGAGATATATGTCGACATGGGCACTGCAGAACAACCACTCAAGCACAAAAACGAGTAGGAAGGGATCTGTGAAGATTCAACAAGATCTATCACACGCTGTCATTTGCCGAACCGAACACGAAACGCATCACAAGAATGTCTTTCTTTGAAGAAATCTTAACGGGTAGGACTTTTCGAACGAGATACCATTTACCACAGAAGCGAAATTAACAGCAGCCCCGCAAGCCGCTACTACACGCGAAAAGGTCCGCAAACAAGCATTCCGAGATTGTCAACGACTAATGCGTCATCCGACAAACCACGCGATCCCGCTTCTGCCGTTACCTGCGCACAGAGCGGAGTCAAGCGGTAAAAAAGTCTACGGTTGATTGGTCCGGCGAGTGAGCACCTTCTACCACGCTTTCAGCTTAGGGAGAGAGAAAGAAAGACAGAAGGAGTAGAAAAGCAGCACCTTCTTCAAGGCCAGAACGGGGGAGTGCTGTCAAAGACTAACCTTCAGGGGTATCCCAAATATAAACACAATTAGAGGGTTTGTCATTTGTACCCATGTTTGATAATGCAGTGAATGCTACGCGTGAATTTGGACTTCAGGAAGGTGCCGTGTTCTGCGTTATCACCAGTGTCGAGACTGTAGTCACGTGATCCTAACCAGAGACACGATTGGCCTAAAACACGCATAGCCTCTACTCTGCTGTCAATACCGAGTAAACAGGACAGCTCCATGAAGGCCAGGTTTTGAACTTCCAAAAACTGTGCTGCCCAGCCCAAAAGTGACTCAAAGCACGGCAAGTTTGAAGATATCATGTTTTACGCCATATAACCCACATTATATTTTCAAATGAACAACTAACCGCTACTATTTTTGCGCACGATGTCCACAAATAAATAAATAAATATATATATATATATATATATATATATATATATATATATATATATATATATATATATATAAAACTGAGAAGAAAAAAACCCTTAGTGAAAAACAGCAACAACGGACGATTTAATCTTCGACGTTTCGGCCGGAGTCCGGCCTTCGTCAGGAAGACTCCTGACGAAGGCCGGAAGTCAGGAAGACTCCGTCAGGAAGGATATATATATATATATATATATATATATATATATATATATATATATATATATATATATATATATATATATATATATATATAATTTTTTCGTAAGAGCGCAGATCTTGGGCCCCTGTTTCCGGGTTTCCGGGTTTCGCGGCGTGGCCGTCGGCGTCGCCGTCATACTGGCTCGCTATGGCGGGAAAACTGACGTCACGTGACCTCAACACCAATTCAGTTCCCTGCTCATTATAGCGGGGAAATTCAGTTTCTGCGCTAGACTTGCCGGACAAATTCAGTTTCTCCGCTAGATTTAGCGGGACAATTGACGTCACACAACCTCATGACCAAACCAATTTCCCGATAAATGACCTCAACACCAATTCAATTCTACGCTAAATTTAGAGCAGAAATTAAGTTTCTCCGTCAGATTTAACGGACAAAATCAGTTTCGCGGAGAAACTCAATTTTTTCATAGGTGATGTAACACCGGCATTCAAAACAGCCCTCTGAAGACTTCATTCAAGTCCAATAGACGAGTTTATAGCGCGAAAGACTGTAGTGACAAGAGCAGAACTCACCTCGGTAGCGGCGTAAGCAGCGGCTTTATGTTCGTTTACGCCCGCGTCGAGAACGACGAAATATACACAAAAAGATAAGATGTAAAAAACACATCACGCAGAAAGAAATACAAGCATGCCAGGGACACGGACAAAGTAGAAGACGTTAACACTACGAAATACATATACTTACAAACAAAATAAAAATACACTGGAAGAGAATGAGATAATAAGAGCTAAAAAACGAAAGATTGAGATGACGTCAACGCCGAGGTAAGGCAATGCGAAGGGACAGCAGCCGGCAGAACTTCAATAGGCAGCTAAGGACGTTTTTGTGATCGCGGGTATATAGCACCGGCGACGTACGCCCCATTGAGCTGGCTAAAGAAACTTGTCGCCCCGAGCGAGTGAATGAATGACTCTTCCACTTTCCGGTCTCTGCAGTGCAAAGAAGGTCGCGGGTATATAGCCTAAGCAACATAAAACAGCATTGAGCCGGCTAAAAAAAATTGCATGATCGCGAGTCTATAGCTCGAGAAACGTACATTCCTCTATAGCCGGCTAAAGCGCATTGAAAGGTAGGAGGCCTATAGCTTTGGTGACATAAAGCACTATTGAGTCGGCTAAAGAAAATTCAATGGTCCCGAGTCTATAGATCATGGGAAACAAACCACTCTATAGACGCTTTACAGCAGCTGTGCATGGGCGCCGCCATAACTGACCTTCAGTTTTTGTTCCCTCCTATTCCGTTCGCTTCACTTCATCATTACCACAGCACGACAGGTTATTGCCATTTTAGATGCTACTGAGTTCTTGTGCCCGGCATAGGCCCTTGTGAAGACCCGTCAACGCCCGCTTCAGCGGCTCGGTATCTCGGTAAGACAAGAGAAGGGCGGCTATGGCGGCTCAATCTGGCGCGTGTGTAAAGCGTCTATAACCGGCTAAAGCACACTGAATAGTCGCGGATCTCTAGCACTAAGGACATACAATTTCCTATAGCTCCCTAAAGGAAATTGAATAGTCGCGCATCTATAGCTTTTTAGGCATATATTGTTATAGCCAGCTATAATAATCTGAATGTTCGAGATTCTATAGCTTTGAAGAGATAGATTATTCTATAGGTGGCTATAGCGTGTTTTATGGTTTTTATGTTTTTTTTGTGGTTGACCATAGAGGGCCATACAGGGTAATAGCACACGATAGGATTTCCCAAAGACGTCCATAGACCATTTTCGTATCGGAAGTATAATGCCACTTAGGCCAAAAGCCTTCGGGATTCCCCAAGGTCATTCAATCTTTCGGGTGTCAGGCGCGTCGGAGAACATCTCTAATGCCATTTAGGAGATGCTAATTGCAATTGTAGTTTTCGATTTGTTGCAGGCAACGGTCACCTATTTAGCGAAATGAATGACTCGATAAAACAAAATTGCTGATATATTGCCACTTATTTTTGCACACAATATTGTGGGTTGTCTTTATATAATTTTTTTTCACGATTACTCGTGTTGCCTTTGCTAGCGAAGCAACTTGGCTTGGTACGGGCTGGTACGAGCCGCTTTAAAGGAAACCGTCCATTGTTGAGAGTTTGTTCTCTGTTCGGTTCCTTGCCTGCTCGCTCCCGAAGCAGCAGAGAGTTGACCAATCATTGGCCAATGGCTGGTAATGGTCCTTTGCCCAGTGGCCAGACAGTGGCCGGAGATTGGTCAATGGCTGGCCTTTTTCTGTTCATTGGCCGATGGCCACTGGCCATCAGCCATCGGCCAAGCATTGGCCAATGGATGACCACTCTACTGCCACTGGCCAAAAGACCATCGCCAGCCATTGGCCATTGCTTGGCCAAAATCCGTGCTGCTTGGGTCTGCTCTGTTTACCCCACCGATTCCGGTTGTGTGGACAATGGAGCGTTCGAAACCGTTAGAGGCTCAAGTTGCTGTTCTTTCTTGTATGCCCGCGCAGCAGCAAAGCTTTCTGGCTGCCATCCGAGCTGTCGTGTCATCAGCGAAAAGTAAAGCCGATCGCTTGGAGGGCCAGATGCTGGCCCTCCAAGCAAAATACAGTACAATGCAAAAGTAAAGTTATAAAACGAAACCACAAGCGAAGGAGAAATGAGAACACAAAAACAAGATCAAGAGCGAAGATATAAGGAGAAAAGGAGAGCGCAGTGCTGAGCAGTGATGAGCAGTGACGAGTACGAACAGGAAGGAACAGAGGAGGACGTGATTGCTGTGCCAGCGAGTATATATGTACGTAAAAAGGACGCTAAAATCGCTCTGAAGTAGGCAGACAGCTTCATTAATTGCTTTAAAATTTATTTCAACTGATAATTTTCTAAATAACGGTATGTATGTTTTTATTATTTTCGTAGTCATCCGTGATCGCTGTCGACGAGAGTAGGCAGTTGAGGCGTTAACGGAGTTGTGGTAACTCCGTTGATCGTAAATGTCATTCAGCCCAAATAACATTTGACTTGCGTGTCTGACACCGCCTAAATGACATTTGAGTTAAAGGACATTTACTCCAAAGACCTTCAAGACGCCCGCCTGATAGTGGTATTAAAGGGGCTCGGAAGCGAAATGTTTGCACTTTTATTTCTTTGTTTAGATGTGGTCCATGTTGTGCCGGCCGCCCAGAAACACTGGCCTAGACCAGTGTTTCTGGGCTGCATGCAGAGAAGGCAAGAAAACTCATTTTAAAACGAATGAACAGATTTCAATATTTCGTCTGGTGGCGGTCTGTGAAGTTCCGTTGGAAGGCCGTCACGTCATGAGTTTGTAATACCCCTGTCAGACGGCAGCTAAAATGACACTTACGCCAAATGACATTCAGGTTTTCAAATGACATTCAGGATGGGACCTGCCAGACGACAACTAAAATGACATTTAAGTGATGTTTATTACTACCCCTGTCAGACGGGCACGTTAAATGACATTTAAGCAAAAGGACATTACAGCTCGGCCAATCCACGTATTTAATACGACACCCTTCACGTGCACGCGCCCCGTGCAGAATCAGGATCACGAGCTGATTCGCCGAGCGGTGAATGACATTCGATTAAAATGACATTTACTTTCCCGTTTGACAGGGGTATAAGAAGCAACGCCAGTCCACGGCAGTATAGACCGATTGCTATTGCCGACGTGAGCGATCGAAAGCGTCGCTGTGGTCGGCCCACCACAATTGGCCGAATGCTGACTATGACGTCAGCAAAAGGTTTTCTCATCGACGCAAATATGAGGAATGTAAGAACTTCAATTTTGACGGTGTTGGCAGTGTTACTTTGAGAGCTCTATGATTTGAGGCTTTCACCATGCTCATTAAAAAATCCATCGAGCTTGTTGTTCACAAGGTAATGACGTCACGAAAGGTAACCAAACGAGGGCGCCACCGAAACATCGATCTCGCCGCTAATATTACCCAAGCATCAAGGAGAATAGGAAGTATTCACTGGCGGCCATAGCTGTGTGCGCGACTGCTGAGCGCGTGCAGATGGCGAGCTTCCACGGTTCTTTTGGAACGTGCATTCCCCACCATCAAGATTGCCAGTCTTAGCAACCTATCAATATATGCTCGTTCTGAGCAGCCTCCCCCCCCCCCCCCCTACCCTTCCCATAATCCCCTTCCCCCGTCACGATTGGATGACTTTATCAAGAAATCGTGATGTATCCCATTTCTTTAATAAATACGTTTTCTCACTCACTCATGCGCTCTAGACAGCACCCACAAATATGGCGTCCAGTGAATACTCCTTATACAAGGATTGGCGTTCCACGCGCCACACGGGCAGGCCTTCCCCGTATAAAAGATTTGACGTAAGTACCGCAAATAAAGCGTCGACGAACGCGCGTGCAAGGTGCAATTTGTTTGAGGCATTTGCTTTAGAAAAGTTATTAGGGAGTTTTAGAATAGCGCACGCTAGAGCTTTGCGCACGCAAAGAATAGCGTCGTCGCCACTGCGCATGCTCCGAACGCAAACCAGGTTTTGCGCTTTGCGTGCGCAATTTTAGCGTGCGCTATTTCTCGGAAATAGCGTGCGTACGCAAAGAGTTTTTGCGCTTCTTCAATGAGGATTCGCGATGACAAGTTGGATAAAGCCAAGACGAGCACAGTTAAAAAAATGGCGGCTTGCAGGATTATGTCGGCGGCTGCTTTGGCGGCGTCGTGAGTGCGACGTTGGCGGCATCTCGCGACTGGGGTTTTCAATACGGGACGACTTTGTACTCGGTTTGGCAACGATCACCGGCAACTTGATGCTTGCGAGGCGCAAACATTTCTCGGCGAAGGTACGATGTGCGAAGGTCAGCACACGAGACCTCTCTTGCCGAGGCGACGCAAGCGGACATGATCGGTCAACCGCTCGCGTCGCATTCTCATGTTTAAACAAATCTAAAATTCTACTCTGGACAAGGAAACTTTTTTTTCTGAAGTGACAGCATTTCATGTGTGATATAAAAATTGTTACTTTATCTTGGTGGCGTTGCCAGCGCGGGATGCTTGGGCTTTTGCGTCGCGACGGAGAAACGCTATTCTAAAACTCTCCTGCGTCGCGTGCGCTAATACAAGCGCTAAATTTAGCGCTAGCGTGCGCTAAAATTGCGTACGTTATTCTAAAACTCCCTATTACTGCTGAAGCCAGCACGTGGGGCGCGTGGAACACCAATCCCTGCATTCTCCTTGATGCGTGGGTAGTTTAGCAATTAGCGGCGAGATGTTTTGGTGGCGCCCTCCTACAGTTCCCCCTTGTGACGTCATTACCTTGCAAACAACAAGTTCGATGGTGTTTGTTATTAGCATGGTGGAAGCTTGAAATCATAGCGCTCTCAAAGGAACACTGCTAACACCGTCAAAATTAAAGTTCTTTCATACCTCTTATTTCCGTCGATGATAAATCTCCTTTCCAACGTCATAGTCAGCGTTCGGCCAATCGTGTAAGTCCGACCACAGCGACGCTTTCGGTCGCGCACGTCGCCAATAGGTCTATTGGAGTTAGTTAGTCCTGGATGTTACTTGGCGGAGAACGCTCATCAGCTGAGCCTGCAGCCAAAACTACCAGCGCGAGCTAGCCCGTGCTCCTGGCTTTGAGACATGTATTTCTAGCGCAAGCGCTCGATCGTTCTGCGAAGAACGCTTCAAAGCATGCAACCTCGAGCTCTCGCGGTTGTGGCATTGGCTACAGTCTCAGCTCCACGGTGCTTCTGTAACGTGCATTCCACGCCATCGAGATTGCCGTTCTTTGCAGACGTTAGCTAAGAGCTTGATCTGAGGATGCGGGGACCTTTGTCAGCCAACCATACACCATTGCTGGGTACTGGCGACTGTTTCTTCTTACTGGTTCCCTCGAGCAACTACTTCTGCGGAATGAAACTAATACGGTGATGCGAACGCTTGTGGCACAGAAAATACCGACATGACCGCAAATGACGTTACGGGCAAGCTACGTATTCACGGTGAGAAGCTCGCAAGGGGCGCTTCTGTTTTCCTCACTCTGAGTAGTACACGTGCTACCCACGCGGTTATGTTTTATTTTTCATATAGACGCTTTCAGGCAGCTGTGCATGGGCGGCGCCATAACCGACCTTCAATTTTTGTTTCCTCTTATTCCGTTCGCTTCACTTCACCATTGCCACAGCAGGACAGATTATTGCCACTTTAAGTGCTACTGTGTCCTTCTCCCCAGCATAGGCTTCTCTAGAGGCTCGTCAACGCCCGCTTCAGTGGCTCGGCATCTCGGTAAGAAAAGAGAGGGTCGGCAATAACGGATCAACCTGGCGCGTGTGTAAAGCGACTATTGCATAGGAGGTTGGCATTGCACGAGCTTGCACCAGCAGAAAAAGTTGAAGTATCCTCACTCCGGGTTGTGAACAAATTCCAACAAGTGGCGATGCCCAAACTTCTCCCCGCGAATAGACCATAGGCCGTACAGTCCTCGGATAATACTACTAGGCGAGATTGTCGCGCGTTGACGCCACCAAACGGCAAGGCTCGCAACTACAGTGCCCCTGACAGTGCATGAACTATTCACGTCACGAATGTGATACGCATTGCGCTTCTCGCTGGCCGACTTTGAAGCGACGGAAGCTCATGCTCACGTCATTTCTTTAACGAAATGACGTGAGCGGTAGCTCTCAGCTCCTCGCTTCAAAGTCGGCCAGCGAGAAGCGCGATGCGTATCGCGCTCGTGACGTCAATAGTTCATGCACGCTCCAGGGCACTGTAGTTACGATCGCCTTGCCGCTTGGTGGCGTCAACGCGCGGCAATCTCGCCTAGTAGTAATATTTGAGGGGGAGAGCTCGAGGTCGCTGCTTCGAAGCCTTCTTCCGTAGAACGAGCACTCGCGCTAGAAATGCGTGTCTCAAAGCCAGGAGCGCTGGCTAGCACGCGCTTGCAGCTTTGGCTGCAGTTTCTGCTTATGGGTGAACGGAGCATAGTAAACGCGTTAGCGTCTCCGACAAGTCACATTCAGGACTAAGTAACTCCACGAGCGAACCATACTGCTGACAAGTGGCGCTGCATCTTAGGCACTCATAGAGTTCCTGTATAGGAGGTATTCACTGGACGCCATATTTGAGGGCGATGTTTAGAGCGCATGCTCAGAACGAGCTCACATTAATAGCCTGCTAAGGCCGGCAACCTTGATGGTGCTAAATGCACGCTCCAAAAGGACTGCGGAAGCTCGCTGTCGGCACGCGCTCAGCAGCAGCGCACACGGACACGTGACACGGATATGGCCGCCAGTGAATACTCCCTATAGGCTCCCTACGGGAGCCAGAGTTGCGCGTTCATGCATGGCATGTGGATACAGCTTCTCACGTGACTGAACTCGGCGAATAGCAGCGCCGCGCGTTCGAGGCGCGCGGCGTGCTCAAAAGCCGGGAAACGTACTCCGGGGCGCGTGCAACGTCTACTTTTCCGCACGACACTTGATACGGCTTCTCACGTGATCGGATCTCGGCGAATAGCGGCGAGGGCGGTACGCGGCACGTGGAATCAAACGCGCAACTCTGGCTCCCGTAGGGAGACTATACAGGAACTCTAGGCACTCATTACGTCGCGGCATTCCAACGGAGCTTCACTGACCGCCACCAGACGCAATTTTGAAATCTGTCCATTTGTTTTAATATCATTTTTCTTGGCTTCTCTTCGTGCAGCCCAAAAACACTAGCCTAGGCTAGTGTTTCCGGGCTGCCGGCACAACATAGACCACAAAAAATGAGTGCGAAACATTTCGTTTCCGTACCCCTATATGTGCGCTGCAACTAGGGATGTTGCGAACCGGCTAAGTTCGAATTCAACCACGTTCGAGTTTTTCAAAATTTTATTGGAAATTATTGTGGCAATATGAGCTAGTTGGTTCATGGTTGTAGACAAGCGCTGAAGCGCCGAAGACAATAGACAAGGACAAGACGTTGACGTAAACACTGGCGCTTTGAAAAGTTCGAGAAAGTTCTACTAGGGTTCGACTGTTATGCGCATGCACAACGGGCTGGCTCAGTTAGCTTTGCACTGAACGGTGATGACCAAATTATCAAGTCAAACATTCTACTTTTCGTAAGTACAGCACTGTTTGCTTGTTTTGGTAATATGGCAAGAATAAATTATGTTATTGTCATCGGTGCCGGATGCTGATGTTTAGCTAATTAGAAATGCGACATTGGTTTGTGAAGAAATACAATGACGTTTGTTATATGAAATTTACTTTGATTAGATGAACAGGTTTCTTTCGCGTCCGTTACGTGGCGTACATCCTGTCGTTCTGTTCAAAGCAGTTTCTTGTTCCGAGGCAGGTGCTATGGGTAAGTTTCAGTTCTCCGAATCGCGCTCGCGAAGCGTCACGTGTCCAAGGATATACATTACACATCTGCCAAGGCCGGAGAAACAAGCTGTGCTAGCTAAACGTGTAACAGGCTGTAGTTGAGCTTGTTCGTGCATAATACTATAGTAGGTGGAGTACTTGAACTTAAGAAAATATTTTTCTAAGTTCAGCTGGTCCTATTATAGCTAAACGTGTGGAGGAGCTACATTACACATCCTGCCGAGGCCAGGCGAACAAGCTGGGCTAGCTAAAACATTTAAGGTTTTAGAATCATGTACCGTTGAGAGTAACTATTTAAAAAAAAAACTATTTCGTAAAAACATATTTTACAAAACTAGACATGGTTATATCAATGTCTAGCCACACTGTCCACAAAGTCGAACCTTGCAGCGGAAAAATAATTTAGTCATTAGTTGTTCCTACTGCAGGAGTTTAGTCTACCCGAACATGGCGATACTGCTATTCATGGCGATACTGCTATTCACTGTAGGGGAAATCGGTGGCCGATGCCTTGTAAGGGCGTGCATCGGTAGAGACGTACAACGTAAATCACAACCAAATTGGGCTTTATGGAAATTTAATACGAGACTATTAGAAGACAAAGAGTTTAGCAAGCGAGTTCGAGAAAAGTTTAATGAGGCGAGTACGAACCACCTATTCGGCATTTTTGCCCAGTGGGACTCGTTTAAACAAGAAATTAAGAATGAAGCAATTGAATGCTCGTGCATAACATCATTCCATGCAGAGAAAGACAAAAATCTTCTTTTACGCAACCTACAGACCCTCCACGAGCTAGAGTGTGAGACGCCTGGTTTGTTTCATGAAGAAATACTACGAGTGAAGTGTCAGATGCAAAGTCACGAACAAAAACGGTTCCATGGAGCACTAGTACGGTCTCGTTGTAGACGATTTCTATCCTCCGAGGCACCCACTCGACGAGCACTTGACGATGAGACTCGAAATAGACAGTCAAAAAGAATACAACTTCTGAATTGTAACGGGGCATTATCATCTGACGAACTTGACATCATGAATGCTTTTGAAACACACTACCAGAGCCTCTTCGGGCAAACACAATCGATAAATAGAGAAAAAGGTAAATATCTAGTCTCTTTGATGCCCCAGGTTAGCCAGCTTAAGAGCGATCTCCTTGGTAGACCAATCACATTGGAAGAAGTACAATGCGCGATAGATGAATTACCCAATTCAAAAACACCAGGGCCCGATGGACTCCCAGCAGAGTTTTATAAAGAATACAAGGACCTCCTAAGCCCGTTTTTACTTAAAGTATTTCTGGAAGCGTATGAGCAGGAAACACTACCACCTTCTTTTTATAAGAGCCATACAGTTTTAATCCCAAAAAGTAAAGAGGCAGATAAACTCCTAAATGTTGAAGGGTACCGCCCTATCACACTCTGCAATGTGGACTACAAAATCTTTGCAAAACTTCTGACAAAACGACTTCAATACATCACATCCAGCGTTGTTGGCAATCACCAGACTTGTGGAATTAAGGGCAGAACGATACAGACAAACATACACGTAGCTCGTACAATAATAAAGAGCTGTTGTGCTCATGCAGAACAAGTGGCTATGGTTCAAGTGGATTTAGCAAAAGCTTTTGATCGCGTCTCCCATATTTTTCTATTCGACATACTCCGCCACGTAAACTTAGGACCAACACTTTTTAAAGGAATAAAGATATGCTACCGCAATTGTACCACTAGGCTTAGAGTCAATGGCTCTTTGTCAGGTCCAATTCGTCTAGAGTCATCTGTCAAACAGGGATGCCCCTTGTCCCCCCTTTTGTTTGCACTATACTTAGAGCCCCTATGTCTAAGCGTAATAAATAGCCCAACTGTAGAAGGATACCGTTTCTACTCCACAGAGGTCAAAGTCTTGGCCTATGCGGATGACATTGCGTCCTTCTGTAAGGACAAACGAAGCGTAGACAATGTGTTCGCTTTAGCTCAAAACTTCTGTTCCACGACTGGAGCGCTCATCAACAAGGCAAAGTGTACTGGCTTCTGCTGCGGGCAATGGGCCACAACACCTTCAAAGTACGCTGGCATTTCATGGAGCTGCATTGCCCCTCAGTACTTAGGAGCTCCTTTTAATTGCGTGAGGAACAATAGACATTATTGGACAGAAAGGGTTGAAAAGATGAAAACCCAAGCGGCAATAATGAAAGTAAATCAGTGGTCTATTTTTGGACGGGCGAAAGCCTGTAATATCTTCTTAGCAGCAAAACTTTGGTACGCACTTCAGGTGATTTGCTGTACTAGAGGCCACATTCAGAAGTTTCACAGGGTGTTTGCAACTTTTGTATGGGGTTCCACTTGGGAACTCATGAGACGAGATAACCTGTTTCGTTCCGTTGAGCAAGGCGGTCTCGGGCATTTACTAGTGATGCAAAACTATCGATACTATCGATAGTTTTGGAAAAACTATCGATAGTGTCGCAGAACTATCGATAGTCGACTATCGATAGTACTATCGATAGTTTTTCGATAGTCGACTATCGATAGTCGACCATCGATAGCTTTTCGATAGTCGACTATCGATAGTACTATCGAGTGTTTTTCGATAGTCGACTATCGATAGTACTATCGATAGTTTTCCGACAGTAGGCTATCGATAGTTTTTCGATAGTCGACTATCGATAGTTTTTCGATAGTCGACTATCGATAGTTTTCCGACAGTAGGCTATCGATAGTACTATCGATAGTTTTAAGATAGTCGACTATCGATAGTTTTTTTTACTACCGATAGTCAGATTTTTGGCGGCTATGGAGACTATCGATAGTACTATTGATAGTTTTGCACCACTACTAGAGCGAACACGGTTGCCACACCGCCACTCGCCTGACCTTCCTCCTCTTTTCACCCGAACTCCCGTCTTCGTCATCACTGAAAGCTGAACCAAAGTTGGGATGGTAAGTTCTTGGGCTAGTTGGTGTCCGATTTGAAGAAAAAAAAAAAAAAAAAGCAAGAAAAAAAAAAGGGAGCGACGCAAACTGCTAGTGTCGGAAAACTATCGATAGTAGACTGTCGACAGTACTATCGATAGGTTTACGATTGTCGACTATGAATAGTTTTCCGATAGTCGATTAACGATATTTTTCCCATAGTCGACTATCGATAGTACTATCGATAGTTTTTCGATAGTTGACTATCGATAGTGCTATCGATAGTTTTTTTACTATTGATAGTCAGATTTCTGGCGACTATCGATACTATCGATAGTACTATCGATAGTTTTGCACCACTAGCATTTACACGTCTTTTTAAAACAAATTATATCACGCTTCTTGTTCTTCAGAACTGTGTCTCATGACTTCCTTCGAACTTACATGCAGGTAGCGCTTTCAAGTGCGTTGCCGTATTTGGTAGTAACAACAGTGCCTGCGAGCACATCTCGTCCATTGGGATACCTCGGAGAGGTTGTGAGCTCAATAGAGTTCCTTAAAGCACGTTTTTCCTTGGAATACTTATTTAAAGTGTCGCGGAAAGCTTTATATGTTGATCTCATCGATGCATTATTTCCTATACCCCTGTACCGAAGTATGTTCAGTAATGGCCCGGGACAAGACGTCCTGAAACGTGTGTGTAAGTTACATGTCTCACCGACAGCGAAGTCATTCTTTTATAAGCTACACAGTTCAACGTTGCCGGTAAAGCCTTGGCTGCGCGAAAAAGGAATATTAATTTGTTCCTTGGTCAGTGAACTGACGTTTGTGCAACCAGCCTGAAACAATAGAACATTGCTTTATTTTTTGCACCGACGCCTATTTGTTTTGGGATGTCCTACAAAGGACATTGAAGAAAGATCTGAATATCTGTGCATATACGATACGTTTTTGCCTTTAAACCAAAATAATACTTTTCCTTATGACCTGTTCACATTGATGGGTCTGCATAGCCTTTGGAAAACAAAGATGATTGATAGAAATGCTGATCCTCCACGGTCTACAAAGTCCAATTTCATAGAAACTGTGTCACATGTACGCAATGTGTACGACCACCTCAAGAAACGCCCAGAATGGTATACCCTTCTTGACAAATGTGTTCATCTTCCCGACTTTTAGGGATGTGACCCTATTCGAAATATGTTACCATAGCCCTCTTTCTTCGTATTTTCATGTGACCATTATCAGTCAGTTTGAATGTAAATAAGGGATAGCTCTGTTAGAATGTGTCTTGATTGTTTTTACTGTCCTTTTTCCATGTAATAAATACAAAAAAAAAAGAAATCGGTGGCCGAGTGGGCTAAAGCGCACACCCAGCTCGACGCGCGTGGAGCGAAAGCTCGCGCTGCAGAACCCAGAGATCGTGGGTTCGAGCCTCGCACTTGCCCGTTTCGATCTTGATGAGCATCGTACCGGCGTGCGGTCGTGTATCACTTTTGCGTAAGCACGTTAAGGACCCCAGGTTAGCAGTCGTACTGCACTGACAAAATTGCTCATCAATAGTGTAAACTAGAGTCGCCTCATCCTGGCAGACCGACCTTACGCTGTATAAATCACTAAAACATCCAATTTGACTTTGACTTTCTTCACTGTTGATGAGCAATTTAACCAGTGCAGTGCGACTGCTTTAACTTGTACCACGCAGTAGTAATACACGACTGCGCGCCGATACGATGTTCATCCAGATCGAAACAGGCAGGAGTGTGGATTGAACCCAGGATTCTGCAGCTTGAGCTTTCGCTCAACGTGCTCCGAGCTGGTGTGCACTGGCCCAAAAAAAACAAATTTGTCGTTAGCCGTTTTATACAGCAGGAGGTAAGTCTGCCGGCGACCTTGTTACCCTCTGTAGATACGCAATTTAGCCAATGCAGTACGACTGCTAGCCTGGGGTTTTTAACGTGCACCACGCAGTACTGATACACGACCGCACGCCGGTACGATGCTCATCCAGATCGAAACGGGCAAAGGTGGGGCTCGAACCCAGGATCTCTGGGTTCTGCAGCGCGAGCTTTCACTCCACGTGCCCCGAGCTGGTGTGCGCAGTGGTTCTAGTGTGCACTAGGTGTGCACTAGCCCACTCGACAACCGATCCCCAGCAGCAGAGCAGACTACCTCTGCGAAAAAGGAAGTAAAAGAAGCCATACCGAGTAGCCAGCCGGAATGCAAATTCTGGCTAGCTTATTCCAATTTTTTTACGAATTATTAAAAAAAAAACACGTGGCAGGAAAGAATGCAGGAAAAATCAGCTTTAACAAATGTACAGGAAACGAAAACAGGAAATAAGGAAGGAGCATTGGTATAATAATTCATGGGGGAGCTCGTTGTTATATGAGGCTAGAACAGAAGTATTTGCAACTTTCAGCGATGGTGGTACCGCGGTGTGAGAATCGCTCTCTCTAGCTCCTGGATGATTGGCCTCATAATTAATGGACTTGCCTACACCTTCATGGCGTGAAAAAATAACGTTAGGCTCTAATACTGCTCGTATATAGCAAAACTAGAATTACTTGCACGTCGCAGACCCAGCCTCGTACCGCTGTTCTACGACAATCATCCAGACCATCCAGATGACAGCCATTTTAATAGGCACTAGTGCGCCCCCCATAGGTCATGAAAGTTCTGAATTGAGAACTAGGACATATAGGACAAAGGTATGAAGAAATAGATACGCGGTGTGTCGTATGGCAAGGGGGAGACGAGACAATAGAACATGTGGTGCTGACGTGCACAGGGCAATTTGCTCATCTTGCGGACGCGGCCGCGGCTGCGGCCAAGAGGGATTTTTCTGTCACGTCACTAGCTTCATGGGGACAAGGAAGTACCTAGCGTCCCTGCCTAGTGGCGGAGAAATCCGCATCGCTTCAAGCAGAAAAGCCTAATTTCGCTCGCAGAAACTGACTGCAGGAACTTTCAACTGGAGTCCAATTGACCGCCCCTTTATACTGTAGGAGCGGCAGCTAAAGTTACGGCCAGGAAGGGTAAATATGAGCCAAAATAAAGAAAAAAACCACGCGAGATAAAAGCGGTGGCAGTATTTTTATCTACCTCCGCCAGCGCCGGCGGCTCGCGCTTTCAGCTGTGGTGGAAAAAGAAGTGACCATAAGCGGACGCTCTATTCTGACTGTCTGAAAATTTTAACTACAGGGTGTCACAAATGAAAATTTACACGGTCTTTTTTACCGCAAAAATTAACTAGGCATCGCCGAACGCTCATTCTCCGCCCAAAGGTAGAGCTAGAGGTCACAACCAGATGCCAAAGTTTCAGCCCGATCAGATAACTTAATCGAAAGTTATAAGTGATTTTCTGAAAATTTCAATGGGAAAATGGCGGCCGACTGAGTTTTCAAACACATGGGGCTCTATGGCACCAGAAACCGAAAACAGGCAAAAATAGGCTCCATTTTCCCATTGAACTTTTCAGAAAATCACTTATAACTTTTAACTGAGTTATCGGATCGGGCTCAAACTTTGGCATCTGGTTGTGACCTCTAGCTCTACCTTTGGGCAGAGTATGAGCGTTCTGCGATGCCTAGTTTATTTTTGCAGTAAAAAATACCGTGTAAATTTTCTTTTGTGACACCCTGTACTTGCTAGGGCCCTTGTGGCCCTGGAAACCGCTGCGGAGAAGGCAGCGATTTTTCAAGTAAGATGAGCTCGAAGGAAAGTAGTATGACGGTCATTGGTGACCGGGTTAATGTTCATGAAGATGAAAACTCCAAGGTGTACAAGGATTACAGGATCATTCTGCCACGTCTACCGACAGGTATCCTGGTTTCCAACTCACTCTTTTTGCACGCGGATATCACCGGAAGACCATACAAGCCGACAGACTTCAAGGAAGCTCTTTTTTCGATAATTGAGCCTGAAGATCTGATCGCGCTAGGCCCCTACCAGATGAGCCATGTATGGATGGCAGTCTTCGCCAACGGAGCAGCCAAGTGCAAAATCAAAGCGTGTGAAGAGCTCGTAATCAAGCAAAAAAGGTGCGTCGTGATCGATCCCACCAAGGACGAGATCAAACTTAAACTTCTATGGTTACCACCCTAACTACCGGACAGTGAGGTTAAGAAGGTCCTGGAGCCGTTTGGAACGGTAAAGGAAATTACAAGAGAGAAGTGGATATTTTCTGATTTTGTGGAAACAGACACCTTAACCCGGGTTGTGACACTTGTCCTTAAGGACCACCTCTCTGTTTACAAGGTACCCCGCATGCTCAACATCTATGGAGTGAATACTCTAGTGGTCATTCCCGGTCGACCTCCCGTCTGCCTACGCTGCAAAGCAGTAGGCCACATCCGTAGGCACTGCTCTATCCCACGTTGCACTCAGTGCTGGCGGTTCGGCCATTCCATTGAGGAATGTGTCGTGACCTACGCCTCAAAGCTTCAGGGTAATGCTTCACCTAGCGTTGATGTATGCGAATACATCATGGACGTCGTTTTGGAACCTTGGTCGGAGAGCACTGAGTCTGTGCCTCCTGATGACACTGGACTGGCGGTGAGGAGGAAGGCCACAGTTTATATAGGCGCTTCCCTCTCTCCCCCTGCCGGCAGGTCCTCAGTCAATCCCGAAGGAGAGTTGGCGGAAATGATGTGCGTTAGGCGTGAGGGCATGTCGGCAGGGTTGTGCGCAGTCGGAAACCACTTGGCCCGAAGGTTTTTCTTTATTGCAAGAAAGGTCATGGCGAGGGACAAAGTCCAAGGCAGGGCACGAAGGTGGCCTCAGGTGATGGCCTGACGGAGGGCCAGGTTGTCAGTGAAGATCAGCGTCGGGGTCTTTGCGATGAGGACGGCCAGCGTCCATGCGATGGCGTCACGAAGATAAATGCGGCCGTCGGGAAGAGTCAGTACAGCCAGTGCTGCCGAGGGTTGACCACTCCAAAGCCGCAGTTGGATGCGTCCGCACACATGACCGAAACAGGAGATGTGGGGACAAGGGAAAGGGTGTAAGGCATGGCGTTCTAGAGGGCCTGGAAGGTGACGATCCACTGGATAGGGGGGGGGGGGGGGGGTTGAGGAAAAGACAGCCTCAAAGAGCGGTCGCAAGGCACTATAGCCTGTTTGGTACAAAGAAAAATAAAATGCCCAAAGGCCGGCAAAGCGGCGGTACTGGGACTGGGTGCTGGGTTTGCGCAGAAGCGCAAGCGTGTCGGAGAGGGAGCGGACGCGCTGTGGCGTATGAGAAATAGTGAATTCGTTAGTGTCAAGGGCGAACTCTAGAAACTTTATGTTCCGCGAAGGCATCAAGAGAGTGTCCTTAGGATTAATGACAAAACCACAAGCCTCAAGTTGCTGGACAAAAAGATCGGTGTTATGTTGGAGGAAGGAGGGGTCTGGGTATGCGAGTAACAAATTATCGATGTACGCCCACGCCGAGATCTTACAGTCTTATAAGTGTTCGCCCAGCGCACCTCCCCCATTAGTAGACTGCGACCGCACCGCCACGGTTTTCCACTTCTACCCTCCTGCCGACTACGGCAACCTTAGAGTATCATACAATGCTCGCTCGGTTGTTAACAACCGACCCCCCCCCCCCCCCCCCCCCCTGCAGATCAGCTCCCCGTTTTACGCGAAGTTGTCTCTTCCATGCTCGCTTCAGGACTACTTAAAGTCACAGGCCGCGGCCCATTCCTGAGTCCAGTGCAGCGAGCACCCAAGTCCTCTACGGAGTCCAGATTCATTCTCGACGCTACCCACTTGACCCCCCACCTTCGTGCCCCCCCCCCCCCCCTTCAGACTTGACCCCCTCCCGAAAGTCCTCCTCCAGGTCCCCCTACCACAAAATGCATACTTTACTAAGGTGGACCTGGCGGAGGCCGTTTATCACATCACACTTCCTCCTTCCGCCCAACGTCTTACGACTTTTCGGCTGGACGGAGCCTACTATGCATTCACTCGTCTACCGTTTGGCCTTAGGCAAGCGCCTTACTTAATGCAGACACTGGCAACGGCCATTGCTCGCACACTTCGTTCTCGCGGGATCTGGGCGTGGGCGTACATCGGTAATTTCTTACTCGCACACCCAGACCCCTCCTTCCTCCAACATAACACCGATCTTTTTTTCCAGCAACTTGAGGACTGTGGTTTTGTCATCAATCCTAAGGACACTCTCTTGATGCCTTCGCGGCACATAAAGTTTCTAGGGTTCGCCCTTGACACTAACGAATCCACTATTTCTCATACGCCACAGCGCGTCCGCTCCCTCTCCGACACGCTTGCGCTTCTGCGCAAACCCTGCACCCAGTCCCAGTACCGCCGCCTTGCGGCCTTTGGGCATTTTCGCAGTGAACTGGCTCTTCGCAGTGTCGAGGCTATAAAAATGACGCAGCGTTTTTGGATACGGAGCATTATTCGTCCAAAGCTCACCAATGCTACGCGTGTCATAGTTTAGCGTGGAACGTGAATGGACCTGGCGGCCCGTGGCTTTGGTCTTTAGTTCATCGCGGGATGAGATGAAGTAATAGGTGCAACATATCTGTAGAAGTTCCGCCTCAATTTTTCTAACGTCACAGGATCGGACTGCGAAAAATGTGCTGTTCTATTACCACATGCATTTGCTTAAAAATGGCAAAGATGACGTAGGTGTAATAGTCCACAATAGCGAAGACTAGGGAGAGAGAGACAGATGGCGACGTGAGAGAAGCAGGGGAGTTTGTTCTAGCGGGAATGCTGAACTGGTTCCCCGTGAAAGAAAGTAGAGAGAAAGGAAAGAAAGGGGGATAAATGAAAGGGGGAAGGAAAATAGCGAAAAATAAAATAAAGATGTGAACGCGCTGAGAGTTAATGTCGAGTTATTTCACAGGCGAAAACTAGGGAAAGGAGCAAACAACACAGGACATATTAGAGCGCAGCTCTTAGGGGCCCGTTTCCGGCTTGAGCGGCGTCGCCGTCGCCGTCGGCGTAATCGCGCGGTGCATCATGGGAAATGTCCCATAATGCACCGCGCGAGCCCCCCACCGGGGTCACGTGACTCCCCTGAGGTCACGTGACCCCCTCCTCGAGGTCACGTGACCCCCCGAGGTCACGTGACCCCCGCCGATGTCGCGTGACCCCCCGATGACGTCATCGTCACTGATGACGTCACCGGCATCCACATCGTCATTGTCATCATGATTGATGACCACCGGCATCCACATCGTCATCGTCATCATCACTGATGACGTCACCGCCATCCACATCGTCATCGTCATCATCACTGATGACGTCACCGGCATCCGCATCGTCATCGTCATCATCACTGATGACGTCACCGGCATCCACATCGTCATCGTCATCATCATTGATGACGTCACCGGCATCCACATCGTCATCGTCATCATCACTGATGACGTCACCGGCATTAACATCGTCATCGTCGTCATCACTGATGACGTCACCGCCATCCACATCGTCATCGTCATCATCACTGATGACGTCACCGGCATCCGCATCGTCATCGTCATCATCACTGATGACGTCACCGGCATCCGCATCGTCATTGTCATCATCACTGATGACGTCACCGGCATCCACATCGTCATCGTCATCCTCACTTATGACGTCACCGGCATCCACATCGTCATCGTCATCATCACTGATGACGTCACCGCCATCCACATCGTCATCGTCATCATCACTGATGACGTCACCGGCATCCACATCGTCATCGTCATCATCACTGATGACGTCATCAGTGACGTCACTGATGTCGTCACCGGCATCCGCATCGTCATCGTCATCATCACTGATGACGTCATCAGGGACGTCACTGATGACGTCACCGACATTCGCATCGTCATCGTCATCATCACTGGTGAAGTCATCAGTGACGTCCCTAATGACGTCATCGGTACCCGCATCGTCATCGTCACTGATGACGTCATCAGTGACGTCAGTAATGACATCATCGGCATTGGGGGTCACGTGACCCCCAAGGTCACGTGAACCCCAAGGTCACGTGAACCCCCCCCTGGTTAGTTTAACCCCCCCCCCAGTGCCCTTCCCTCCTCCTCCTCAAGAGCTGCACTCTAATTCGGCGTTACAGGGAGTTGTAAGCGGCTTTCATTTTTTTACACCTTTCTGTGTTGTTAGCTCCTCTCCTTAGTCTTCCTTGATTTGTGCTATTACATTTGCAATATGATTCACTTTCACCAACTAGTCCAGCTCCTAATTTTATTACTTTATTCCACTTAGCAGTATTTTACTTGGGGAGGGCCATAATTCTGCTCGTTCCTTCAGTGTGAGCGATGCCTCTTCTTTATTGATTGATTTATTTATTTATTTGGTACCTACATTGTCCGATGGGCATTACAGTAGAGGGGGGGGGGCAAAAGAAATTTACAAAAGCAAACGTACAGCAGAACAACAACAAATAACAAGGCAAGCAGGAGAAACATGCCAATGTATACTGCAATAATATGAGAAAACTAATAACAGCGAAATAACCAAGTCAAACAGGTGCAACATGCCATTATATACTGCAATATTATGAGAAAATGATTAACAGCAATGCAGAGATAACATAAATCTTAGACTGGAACAAACTAAAGCGACGAGAGGGTGCGAATGGTCCTTCCAGCACCCAGTGCGAACTCTCTGACGGTTGTTTACGAACGCTGCCGAATAACAAAACGGCCATGTTTATTTCTTTTTTTAATATACAGAATGCGATGAATCCTCGAGTAGCGGGGGTAACATGTATGCGTGGGTATCAAACTATATAATGTAAATAGATGTTGTGAACAAGTGTTAGGGCTTGAAATGTGTGCACCTTTTGTCCAATTAGAAGTTCTAAAACGTTTTTTGAGTTCTTAATGTGAATGTCCCGTTGATGGATATCTGTGACTACCTTAAACCGTTCATTATAAAACGGCTGTCTATCATTGCAGCAAAGCAAATCATTAAAGAAACCGAAAAGAAAACGGTTTTCAGGAACGTGTAACCGCGTAACCGAGACCGTTAACATTAAAACCGTGAAAAACCGAAACGAAACCGATGTCTACAGGACGCTGTAACCGTAACCTTAATCGCTGTAACGCTGTAACCGCAACTATGCGCCAATCGCGAGTATGCCAAGCCCGACGGAATGCACCAGACTGTCCTCTCGTAAGCGGTCCGAAAACTGCACAGCCTACACGGTCCTTTCCAAATGCATCCGTCGCCTTCTGACCGGCCGCGATTCGCCAGCCATTTTCTCGGATTGTGTCATGTAGATTTCGCTTGCGGGTTGAAACTGATTTTGTCCTTCCCGTCCCACACGTCTTCCAGGAAGTGGAGGTGTTTGACCTGGAGGCCGGGGAGAACGACGGCTACCTGGCGGGGCACCAGGTCGACGGGCGGGTGCTGTTCCCGGCCACGGGGTACATGGTGCTCGCCTGGAAGTTCCTGGCCCAACGGTCGGGCAAGCCTTACACCCAGGTGCCGGTCATCTTCGAGGACGTCACCCTGCACAGGGCCACCATCCTTCCCAAGAGCGGTGCGTCCACGACGCGATACAACACCGGTTTCTGCTCGAAACATCTGCCGAAATATGTGCTCGCAACATTCGTAAGCTTTCGTCCTATGCCTTTTTATGCGCGGATACCGCCAAGAGTGTTAGAACGGAACAGTGATGTAAAATCAAGTTTCCCTTTCGCGTGTTCCGTCAATTTCGTTGCACCAGGATTCAACTGTGGCACTCTCCGCTATGTCCTAAATGGCTTGGTCACTGAAAAACATTATTTTACTCGATTCTAAGCACCCCCTTTTTTTCACACCCGCGATGTTCAAAGAGGGGGGGTGCTTAGATTCGGAACATGCCCCGAAAATACGAAATTTGCACAAGAAATATGAATTTATTATAATCAAAATGAAAGAATAAATGTTCTAAAGGAAATAAATAAAGAAAAGACTGGAGAGTAGCCCGCTTGTCATAAGTTTGCACCACGGTCGACTAGTCGCTGTCGCGACTGGTCTTTTGAGGATGATGTATAGGGCGCAAGTTTCCGACCGTCGGCTTTGATGCACAGCATTACGGTCACCCTTTGCTTCTCATAGCCAGTCGTACGCACTTTTACTTCTTGGGCGCCTACTTCGTTCATAATGCACGTCCTTGGCATGTCGATGTACACAGGGGTCTCATCGGCATTGCCGATCTGCCCGAGTCCGTAGCGAGATCCGCGACGCAGGTTCATCACATAACGTTGGAAGTCGACAAGCTTGTCCTCGAAGTCCACCGGTAGCTTCTGGCAGATAGTGATGCGGCGTCTCAAAGAGAAACCGGTCCTCTTCATGATCCTCTCCACCCAGCCTCGGCTTGCGCGGAACGCCGCACTCCGAACGGTTCAGCAGCGCCGTGATTTCCGTAGTCTTCCGCGTAAGAAATAACCGTTCTCTTGAACTTCATCGTGTATGAAGTTCTCTTCGCACTCATGATGGACGACTTCCGCAAACCACGTGCACACGGTGAACGAAATACAATCGCGAGGCCAACGCGGACGAATAGGCTTAAAGCGCGAAA
This sequence comes from Ixodes scapularis, assembly GCF_016920785.2. Classification (NCBI taxonomy): domain Eukaryota; kingdom Metazoa; phylum Arthropoda; class Arachnida; order Ixodida; family Ixodidae; genus Ixodes; species Ixodes scapularis. The sequence continues at coordinate 26,095,983 of NW_024609881.1, forward strand.
CACATGTACGACGAAACCTTCCGATCCGACGTGCGGACTGCCGGAATGACCTTGGGGGGAGAGGGTTTTCGTAGCATCGGAGAGCGTTGAAAACCCTCGCCTCCGACCGTCGTATTGCGCGGTCGGACGTCGGATCGGACGGTATCGTCGTACATGTGTTTCGCGCTTAAAGCGCGAAACACATGTACGACGAGATCGTCCGATCCGACGTCCGACCGCGCAATACGACGGTCGGAGGCGAGGGTTTTCAACGCTCTCCGATGCTGCGCGAAACACATGTACGACGAAACCGTCCGATCCGACGTCCGACCGCGCAATACGACGGTCGGAGGCGAGGGTTTTCAACGCTCTCCGATGCTACGAAAACCCTCTCCCCCCAAGGTCATTCCGGCAGTCCGCACGTCGGATCGGACGGTTTCGTCGTACATGTGTTTCGCGCTTAACAGACTAAACAACCGACTGCAACAAGCACCAGGAGACCCAACAGACAAAACAACTTCGATAGAGGGTATGGCAACGCACCCCCTTTCGACACCTGCAGGAATGCGAAAGTGGAAAATGGCGGTATGTGCTGCCATCTATTAACTGACGTTGAAACCAAGCGCCAGCGGCCGTGCGCGACTCCGGCGCTCGGCGATACAGGCGTCTCCGATCTCAAATTTCTTGTTGGGAGGGCGGTGCTTACATTCGCATGCAAACTTTTTTTCAGGTGTTTATGTTTTAAAGTGTGTGTGTGTGTGTGTGTGTGTGTGTATGTGGGTTGGGGGGGGGGGTGGGTGCTTAGAATCGGGGGGTGCTTAGAATCGCGAAAATACGGTATTTCACAAATTTCCAGAAGTTTGGGTTCCAGGATTTTTTTTTTATTGCACAAAATTTCCCAATTTACAGTGATATGCTACGTATTCATTAGATGGGGCTCATAAATTCGTGCAAACAATTTTTTTTGCAATATTCAGAAGTTGCAAAATTTTCGAAACATGGGTGCTCGTGGAAATTGGGTTGTTTACATCTTTCGGTCCTATGTGACTCAGCCCGTCCTATTTTGCACGTCGCATGGTTAATTCCAGTGTGGCAATGAAAAAAAAATGTTCCCGTTTTTCTACATTGTAATTCTGCATACGGTGGTCTGATTGGTGAAATATACTATTTTGTTGAGGACACACATGACGGCGAATGCTGGGACACAATCCACCAGATTGTCCAATAGGGAGTATTCACAGGCGGCCATAGTTGTGTGTGCGACTGCTGAGTGCGTGCTCACGGCGAGCTTCCACAGTTCTTTTGCAACGTGCATTCCGCACCATCGAGACTGTCGGTCTTAGCAGCATATTAATGCGAGCGCGTTCTGACCATGTGCTCTAAACATCGTCCTCAAATATGGCGTCCAGTGAATACCCCTAATTGGCACGTGCTTTCGCAGCCTATGCTTGAAATGTCTCCACCGGCCAGACGACGGAATTGATAAAAAACGAAACAAAGAAAACAAAAGTACTTCGGTACCTCGATCTTACGGCCCCCAAGTGCATGCATTTTCTGGTCGGCGCATCTGCTCGGACCGCCGTGAACGCTGGCTCGAACACCAGTCCCAGAGGTCTCTCCACTTCTACGCGTGCGTAAGTTCAGCAATAACATTCAACTGCTCTGGTGGACGTTGAGGCACTAAAACGGGTCTATGACTAAAAAGTTTGTAATCAACACGTGTAAGACAAGGAGCAAGTTCTACATCATATGGCCCACCCAGAAAACGTCCTGAAAAACAAACGCGTCTCCCGTAGAGAAATGTGGGAAACCAAGCCCGTGACGGGCTACCACTGGCCACTGACGGAAGTGGCCAGCTACCGAAGTGGCGCCGCTTACGACCAAGACAGGGAGAAGACTTTATGCTGCAGCTGCGATGCGTACGCTGTCCACGCACATATCTTGCACTATAAATGATGCGATTTATACCCATTTCAAAAAAGCGATGGGGACCGAAGTGAAAAGACGCTCTAGACGGCTTGACCAATTCTCTGCACCCCTACATTCCGCAGCAGTAGCGTGACAGGAATGTTCGAACCGAGCACATATAATTTATCATTCGGCAGTTCGCGAATACCCAACTATATAAAAAAGTAGACAAGAATCTTCACTGCGAACGATTTAAACAACTGTTCAATAATCGAAACATTAACGCCTAAATGAAAATATGTGCACAACGTTTCTTAACTATCGAAGATTCGTGCTTTCCATGGTGACCATAAGCGAAGTACCGCAGCCAATTATATTTTGTCTCACACCCCGTGATTTTTTGTGTTTTTTTTTTTTTTTATCATTCTTCGTCGCCGCGCAGGCCCAGTGCGCCTCATGGTGAACGTGATGCGCGTGTCGGGCGAGTTCGAGGTGTGCGAGGCCGGCACGGTGGCCGCAAGCGGCCGCATCTTCCTGGCCGAGGATGGGCAGGAGCTCCTGGACCACGAGGCGCCCTCCGGGCCCCCGGAGACCGTGACCTTCGACCTCGACGCCGAAGACATCTACAAGGAGCTGCGCCTCCGGGGGTACGAGTATTCCGGAAGCTTCCAGGGCATCCTGAAGGCCGACATCCAGCGTAAGTTGGACACGGCTGTGATTTGCTGCCACAAGCGTGCCTAGGGCACGCGTGAGGGGCACGGCACTTATCCAGTTCGAGGTCATTGTTACGACTGGTTTATACACTAGCGACTTCTTACGACCGAGTACATTACGACCTCTCTCGATATCTTACCACAGAGAACACACTTGGACGCCGGCCCCATCTATGAGGTGGCCCTGGAAATGCATATCACTGGAGCGAAAGCTTTACGGTATTTGCGAGAACAAAGGTACACACTATCACCGAGAAATGCTGGTTTATAACATTGTCAAAATGTTTTCAAGAAGAGAATAATGCATGAAAAAATAAACTATACAGGAATCGCAAGTGTTCCCCATGGCACCAGTGTGTTCCCTCAAGCGATCACAAGAGGCTGAAACGCACCCGGTCGTAAGCAGTCGCAAGGTGTGAAGGAGCATTTAGGGCGAGATGCTTCCTTCGATTTGTGCGAATCTTTTTAAAATGGTAGCCTCTACCATTTCGTTGATCGGATGCAATTGCGTGCCCGTCAATGCAGACCCCTACGGCAAACTCAAGTGGGAGGACAACTGGGTGACCTTCCTGGACACCATGTTGCAGTTCAGCAGTGTCAGAAACCCTGTGCGCTCGTTCAACCTGCCCGCCAGGATCCACTCCTGCAAGGTGGATCCGGCAGTGCATGCCAAGGTCGTCTGCACTGTAGGAGACCAAGGTGGGTGGCTCAGTACGACGCTGACGTAGCTCAGTGCAACGCCTCGGTGCAACACTGGCAGCTTGACAAACCTTGGTGCAACACCGGTAGCTTTCTGCGATCCTGGCAACTCTACTAAAATGTTAAAGTGGGCTAATTAGATTAGCATATGAAAAACAAATAGCGTGAAGGACAGACAAAAAAAGAAGACGGAGACGGGACTAGTGCTAGTCTTGTATTCGCTTTCTTGTTATTTTCCTTGTCTGTCCTTCATGCAATTTATTGTTCAAGACAATAGTCGCTTGGTGCAACACCCCGGTGCAAGATATGGTAGCTTGGTGCGACGCCACATGTCACGGACCATATTTTAAAGAAGAACACGCAGGTATCCTACTCTGGCATTAAACCAGGTATACTGAGGACGGGGGGGGGGGGGGGGGGGGGGGGGGGGCTAGCTCCAGCCAGTTCGATATACATACACTTCTCAACACTGCTAGCCCAAGCGCGATATCTGCGCTATTTAACATTTGACTTCTGAGGCTATGGGTAAGTTATAGTGCTCCAAAACAGAACCTTCTACCACAATAGTACTTCGGGTATCAGCCCTTTCTTTCTAAGAGAAAAGCACAAAACAATGGCGATCACTACTTCGTGAAACAGTGTTGCACCGTATACATTCTTGCGAATACTATTAAGCCAGCTTTCACATGCATCGACTGTGTGAAAAAAGTCGGTGCGACAGACGACGCAGCGAGTGCGATCGCAATGTTTAGTTTCACATGCTCCAACAACCACTCGATTTCTTTCGGCGCGGCCGGCTCTTCTACCCAAGAATAGTTGCAGCGGACACAGACGCGACGCGTTTCACCTTGCCTAAAATACAACAAAAACGTCTTAATAATATTTGGTAAAACAAACGTTTTACCAAATATCATGTAAGCCAATTCTGGCCCGTCCCACGGAGAGCGGGCGAAAAGTGATCGCAGCGCCCCTGGAGAGCTCGGAGTCTCGGCTACCAGGCGAATTCTCCACAACGCATTGGTTTTGCCTATCTCCGTGCGAGGTGACCAATAAAAAAAATTTGTCACAAGTATTCGCTGCTTTGAATGTTAAAAAATAGGTACCACCTCATGAGTGAAGGACATTTTCTTCGCGTGGGAAAGATGTTAGAGCTTTCAGGTTGCAATTTTGGCGCTCTCCTGAAGGAAACACTCTGTCACAACTTACTGTTCCCCATGGAGAACAGTAAATCTAACTACGTTTTGTGCTGTTTCTTGCACAGATAAAACACGCTGGAACAAATAAAACACGAATGTACCTTCGTGCTGTTTCTTGAAAAAGGGCAATGTACAAATATTTTTGAACATTTTAAGGTTTCAACTTTACTGTACTTACCAATCAGTTCCTTTTGTTGTTGCGATTCCCAATTCTTATTCATGTTTTGCTCATAACCGTTTCGTCGAATAGGCGAGCTGGCTAATTCCGCTAAGATCATCTCCGAAAAAAAAGCAAAAGGCAATTTCGAACCAGGTACGTTACTGCGATGTCAGTATGCTCTGGAAGAAGTCGATTGTGCACATGCAAAATTTGATGCTATTACTGAAATTATTAAAAGCGGAGTTACAGAAAAAGCAGACTTCTCGCGCTTGCAACAGAAAAAAGAGGAGAGCGTCGTAGCACAAATAAAGGTGCTTTCGGTCACGTTATATACGGTGCAAAAACCGATTATTCGCGACGGGACGACTAAGGGCTCATTCACACTGGAAGCGGATCCGCGTTCGCAAAGCGGTTGCGAACGCGGTTGTATAAGGATTCAGTACAATTGCACGCGCACACGATGACATCAAATGAGCGTGCAATTGCACTGGATCTTTATACAACCGCTTTCGCAACCGCTTCGCGAACGCGGATCCGCTTCCAGTGTGAATGGGGGGGTAACGTCTTCTGACCTTTCTACGATAAAAGCCGGTACCCGTTGGACCATTTGCAACTTCTTTTATTTTTCAAATTCCACTTTTTTTTAAGTTTGAGTCGACGCTACACCGGCGCGGTCTCTCTTCCTCTTGCTTTTATGTTGTGCTTTTTTTTTTTTCTTATTTTTATTTACTCGACGTTGGAACCATCGCGTATTTTGCTTTGCCTTGTTTGGCTAGTTTTTACTCTCTTTCCTTCGCTTCGGCGCTTACTACCGCCGGTTCGTCTGCTCGTCTGCTTACGCTATGCTCGGACTGAGGGCCGTCTGCAACTTTGTTGTTGTTTTTGCTTTCTATCGGTCGTCTGCGATGTCCTCAAATTTTCGCCTTCGATTGAGTTTCTAATCCGAAATATTCATATATGTGTTTCGATATTTATTAGCTATATTAAAAAGTGTAAGCTCTGTATACATTTCTATTCAAAATGTATTTGTGTACGCGGGCATATCTGCTATGGGTCATCGTTTGTTGATAAATCAGCCGCCTCCGGGTATACACCAGCGCATACTTGGAGATAGCAGGCATGCCATGGGCTGCCTACCACTGCAAAAACAAGTTTCTCCATGCGGTAGAAAATTTTAGAGCGTAGCTCTTAGGGGCCCGTTTCCGACTTGAGCGGCGTCGCCGTCGGCGTCGGCGTCGGCGTAAACGTGAGGTCACGTGACCCCGCAAGATCACGTGACCCTATGATGTCACGTGACCCCCCTGAGGTCACGTGACCTCAGGGAGTCACCTATCCCTCAGTACCATTCCATCCTATCCCTCAGTACCCTTCCATCCTACCCCTCAGTACCCTTGCATCCTACTTCTCAAGAGCTGCGCTCTAATCCGGCATTACAGGGAGTTGTAAACAGCTTTCATTTTTCTTCCGTTTTCTGAAGACCGAACAAACGTGAGTAATTGAGTTACTGCGGCATTCAAATTAAACTGGAAGGGCTATCTAAGTCTGGCTTCAAGATCACCACTTCGCCTCAACAAATTATAATGACAACTCCATGGAGATCGTGGAGAACTTCACGGACGACAGACCAGACGTACAACTGAACACCCAGCCCCATGTAGCCGGGTGGGCAGCCAGTCAGATCTTTCATCGTGCTTGCCAAGTCCAACTGCAATCCGAAACATGGAACACCTCGAAAGACATTTCGTTGAAGAGCGAGGAAATATTCGCATGCGAAAATGACAGCACCTTCCCACTTAGCTCGTCACCTAGCCGGTAGCATCAGTCGTGCTTTCGACGCACCAGAGTAGAGTTCAGCTGAAGGCGGACTTGAGGCGGCTCATCGACAAAACAAAGGCGCGTTGTGCAAAGCTTGCCTGGACACGTACATCTACAAGGTACACATGAATGTACTTTTAGAGCGCAGCTCTTATGGTTAGGGATGCCGCGAACTTTTTTCGAATCGAAGTTTCGATGATCGAATCAAGCGGTTCGAAAGGTTCGAAAGATTTCGATTTTTCGATTTGTTTACATCGTAAAATTCGACAGAAGTCGAATTTTCAAACTTGTTAAGCTAAGAAGTTCGACGTTTTTCGAACCGTCGAACTTATTACGCTAAAAAATTCGATCTTTTACGAACTCTCGAACTTATTGCGCCTCAAAGTTCGATGCTTGTCGAACTTCCGAACTTGACTGACCAAAAAATTCGATGAATTTCGAACTTTCGAACTTATTTATCAAGAGAATTCGAAAAGCTTCGAACTTTCGAATCCTGAAAAGTCAGAAGTTCGACGAACTTCGACCTTTTAGGGTAAAAGTTCGACGTTCGTCGAACTTCAAATGACCGGCGGACGGCTTCATTTGAATTTAAGTAGTGAGGTACATTCGTAATATTTTTTTCTCTAACTTTTACACGCGGTGCTGCATTCCTTACGAAAGACAATGCCGTTTGTTTCAATGTTCTGGCATGCTTAGTTTTAAAGAAATAAATTCCCGAAGAAGCGAGGAAGGACGACGGGTTTTTGACGATTATCGTTTGTGCCAGATTTGAAGTGCGCTGTAGCCGAAGCTATTTATGGTAGAGATGTTATACTTTTTTAAGAATGATCTATGTATAGCCTAGGTAAGTGCCGTCTTAAGAGGTGATTATTGTTATTCAACGTGAGTTTCGAAGAAATGTCCAAACATGTATCTACATGCAATTATGCCCTAAACTTGATATCTATTTTTGTCTAAGTTGTTTGAGGTATCGCATTTAAATTAACACCACATACAGTACATATCATTGCCATCTGCAGAATACAAAATAATGTATTTATTGTTTTTTTCACGTTAAGGAATAAATTAACTTATTTGAGAAGATTTCTAATAGTGTTCAAGTTCAGCACGTCATTAAAAGAAAACTTTTTTTTTTTTCGCTTCACGTTCCTGGGACGTGTTTCTTTTAGCCTGTACACATTTTGGTAAAAGAAACTTGTTTCGAAGTTCTGAACCTCTGAATATACAAGAATACAACACTTCCGGCAAATTCTTGATAGTTTTTTTTTTCCAGCTTTTTATCCTTGCATTTATTTATTTATTTTTTTTTTTTTTTACTATTGGCACAAGTATTTCGGTCGAAAAGACATAGCTTTGAACTTCCGAACCACTAAGCATGTGACGAGTAGTGCCTTCTGACAACGAGTTTCTAACAATGACCATCTACGCAATCTTTTATGCAGTGAAGAGCGACAGTAGCGATATATATGCATAAATAATTTCAGATTAAAATAAGCTCGACCACGCCCTCTTTCCCGTATTGTTTCCTTTAACAGTCCGAAATATCTGGAAGGGGGAAAAAGAAAACTGAAGCCCCCCCCCCCCCCCCCCCCCCCGCTACCCTCTTTCCCTCCGTTTTTCCTCTTCCGACGCCACTTGTATGGTTGAACGCTCCTCGACCTCGAGTTGTGTCGGCTTTGGCGAGGCGATTCCTCCGTCCCAGAAAATAAACCCCCAGGACAATTACAAACTTAACTGACTATATGCCAGCGTCAATCGGGCGGCGTTCGATCGAATTATTAGCAGCGTGGCGAGGTGGGGTGGCGAGGTGGGGTGGCGAGGTGGTTTGCCAGGTCGCTTCAAGGTTTTTCTGAGCCTCAACCTCCTGCTCGCCCCTGGCCGTTTCGAACTGGATGAGTCTCGTAAAACAGTGTGTTCGTGTGATCACTACTGCGTGATGCAGGTTAAAGACCCTCCCCCCCCCGGGCTGGCGGTACCAATTACTGATCTATGGTCACACGTCACTCTGCACTGGCAAATATTCCAGCACATCCGGGACACTCGTCGTCTCATTTAATTGCCTGACCAACTTCGCAGAATCTAGATATCACACCCTAACTTTTCTAAACTTGACTTTGTGGAAACCAGTGAGTCGTGAAAACGTTATTTGAAACAAACTGTGGAGGAATTTGAAAACCGGACTTCGAACTTTGAAAACTTGGACTAAAAAAGAATTCAAAATCTTCGAAGTTTTTTTTGTTTGTTTTTTTTCGAATTTAGCGTTAAAAGAAAATCGAAACCTTCGAACTTTTCGAACTTTATGCAGAAAGAAATTCGAAATCTTCGAATTGTTCGAACTTCATGTCTATAAAAATTCGAAGCGTTCGAGGTTTTCAAATTTTATTTCCAAAGAATTTTGAAATCTTCGAATTTATCGAACCTGAAGTAAACAAATATTCGAAATATTCGAATCCGAAATTTTAGAAACCGTGAAAGTTTCGAACTTTCGAATTCGAAACTTCACTGTGATCGAAAGTTGCGATTTTTCCAATTCGAACCTCGGTCAATACGAAAATATCGAAATTTTTCGAAATCGAACTTCAGTTCGCTTCTCAAATATCGAAACCTTTCGAAATCGAACCTGGGGCGGTTCGCGGCATCCCTACTTATGGTACGTTTACACCTGAGAACAAATCCGCTCCCGCGGGAGCGGATGCGCTCCTGGCGGTGGCGGCGACGACCGGGTTGCGTTTACATCTGTTTCCTTCGAGCGGCGGTGGCGACGCCGGCTTCGGCAGCTGTTCTCGTAACATCCTGTCAAATATGACGAGAAGGCGCGAGAGTTCCCACCTCGACTGTCTCTCCCAGACGTTACTGTTCCCGGAAGAACGCCTACTCATGAAGTAGGCAGCGTCGCGCTGTGCAAGAATGTCACTTCCGGTCAGCGAAACGCCTCATTCGGCGGCAGAAATAGATCCCGGACCTATACGGCTCGCAGCCGCGTTCTCCTCCCAGCGTTTCGCGCCAGCGGCAAAAGCTGGGCGAATTCGCTGGCGAATCCGCGAGTGTAAACGTACCATTAGGCGCCCTTTCTGGCTTGAGCGGCGTCGCCGTCGGCATAACCACGGGGACGTTACCGCATGGTGACGTTCGGCACCGTACCGAAACGTCCGTGCGGGGTCATGTGACGTCACGGGACCTCCGTGAGGTCACGAGGGTCACGCGACGTCACGAGGGCCACGTGACCTCACGGTTACGCCGACGGCGACGGCGACGCAGGCAGGATGAGGAGGTGAGGAGGAGGGAGGAGGGGTATACCCTCCCCTCAGTACCCTTGCCTCCCCCTCCTCAAGAGCTGCGCTCTAATTCGGCGTTACAGGGAGTTGTGAACGGCTTTCATTTTTTAACTGGTTCGTCAAGCGAGCAAACGAAAAACCTGCCAAAGTCACTGGGAAAAGAAATGCGAAAGCGAAAAAGGTCACACACTGCTTCGACATACCAGATTGCAGCGTGCGACTCTTGCAGCGTGCGACTCTCATTATATGGGCAGTGTGAGCTGGACTACGGTATTCCTTCCCCTTTTTTGTTTTTAGTTCCTACCAACGCCGCGAAAGCAAATAAACAAACGTGCAACAAGCAGCTGAAGAAAAAAAAGTGAGGCTCTTTTTTTTTTCGATTAGTTTCGTCGTGTTGCTTGCTCTTTGTTCTGGACTCAACACCGACGGCGACCATCACATGAGGGACTATCGTTGTTGTTGAAGGAGTTTCTTTGTTGGGTGACTTGTATCTTTGTATAGTCTGCTAATTTCTTTGTTTTATTCGCCATTGTTCGCGACTGAACCACATTTCTTTTTATTTTCGTCTGGGATGACGACCCCATCTTTCCTGTAAAGTTCGGAAAGTGTTTCACGGTCATTTTTTATCGTTGCTTTTTGTTTTGGTTTTGTGCTGCAGCGGCTGGTGCGCTTTTTCTGGTAATACTAGGGAGTTTTAAAATAACGTACGCAATTTTAGTGCACGCTAGCGCTATATTTAGGGCTTGCGTTAGCGCACACGACACAAGAGCATTTTAGATTAGCGTTTCTCCGCCGCGACACAAAAGCCCAAGCACCTCGCGCTTGCAACGCCCCCAAGATACAGTCACGATTTTGATTTCACACACGAAATTCTGTAACTTGAGAAAAAAAAACAAGTTTTTTTGGTTCAGGGTACTATTTTGCGTTTATTCAAACGTGAGAATGCGACGCGAGCGGTCGACCGATCGTGTCCACATGCGTCGCCTCGGCAGACAGGTCTCGTGTACTAACCTTCGCGGATAAATGTTCGCGCAACGCAAGCATCAAGTTACCGGTGATCCTTGCCCGCCTTACTGGGTTTTCCAAACAGTGCAATGCCGTCTCGTAATGAAAATCGCAGTCGCGAGAATGCCGCCGACGTCGCCCACGCGACGCCGCCAAAGCGGCCGCAGCCATCGTTCTGGGGGCCGCCATTTTTTAACTGTGCTCGTCTTGGCTTTAACCAGCTTCTCATCACGAATCCTCCTTGGAGGAGCACAAAAGCTACTTGCGTACGCACGTAATTTCCAAAAAATAGCGTACGCTAAAGTAGCGCACGCAAAGCGCAAAATGTGCTTAGCGTTCGGCACATGCGCAGTGGCGACGACGCTATTCTTTACGTACGCAAAGCTTTAGCGTGCGCTACTCTAAAACTCTCTATTAACATGCTGTTTGCGCGCGTTTTAATAATCACCTCTTCAGGTAAGAAATGGTGACAACTTAGTTTGTAAGGGATCAACAGTGACCTCTTTCGACGTAGTTCGAGTAGCTAAACACCTTTGTTCCGCTTCCCAGACGCGCTTCAGACAGGTGTGATCCTCTGAGAGGCGTTAGAGACCGCTATATAAACTGCTGTATCTTTGCTTATGCGCGCGTTATTTTTTTGTCTTTGGAGTTGCAATCAGGGTATTCTGCTTTGCAAGTGGACTGACCGTAATAGATTGTTTTAGCTGTTAGGGTGACGAAACGGGGCTGGCAAAGCTCGAGGACGTCGCAGAGCCTATACTTTTCTATTGCGTCGTCTGCTTCCGTTAACTTCGAGTCCGCTTGAGGCGCCACTGTCACGTTCGCCACCGCTTCCGTGGGTTTTCGGAAAGGTTTTCAGTATTGGCGAAGCTATATCGTATTTGGTTTTACAAATACATTATGTCACTAGAAATTTCTAATAGTTAGCCATCAAACCAAAAGCTTTTTGGTGTCTAAATTTATTTTCGAATACGCAGCTATCGCGGATGAAAGCGGGCTAACGAACGGCTGGAAGCTTTTCGGACAGCGTAGTGTCTCGTGTCACGTGACGCGCGGCCGCGAGGCTCGCTATTGGTTGACGAGAAAGCGATCGCAATGACTCTGTGACAAAATAAAAATTAGGTGAAAATCAGTCGCAGAACTGCTTCGACAGTGCGACTGCGATTTTATTCGCACATTTGCAGGAAATCGCACCGATTTCGGACGAGAATCGCAGCATGTGAAAGAGCCTTTAGCGTGTACAGCAAAGACCTCCCCCTTTCACGCTTCTCGCACAGGAGTGGACGTGGTCTACGAGAAGTACCTCAACGTCTGCCGCGCCGGCGGCGTGGCCATGGAGGGCCTCGAAGCAAACGTGGCGCCCCGCCGGGCTATGCAACAGGAGCCGTTCCTCGAGGAGTACCAGTTCATGCCGTACCTGGACGACGAGCCGGCCGGCCGCCAGCGCGAGGCCGCGGTCCGCGAGTATGTCGAGGTCTGCTGCAACGTGGCCCGCCGCGTGCTCGAGTCGTGCGGCAAGAACAATGCTGAGATCTCGGACGTCATAGGCGGGGTTTGCGAGGTGCCCGAACAGGTTCTCCACAAGTACCTGGAGAGCCTGGCCGAGAACCACGGGTTGTTGCGTGTCCTGGCCAGCGTCCAGAAAGAGGCCGAGAGTTCGGCGGGCTCGCTGGTGGCCACGGTCCAGTCGGTCCTGGCGGCCCACAAGGAGGACCTCGAGAGGGACCTGCTCAACACGGCCCTCCTGGAAGAAGACCCACTGCGGCACCTCCTGGACGTGGTCGTTGAGAACACCGGCGTCAAGAAGCTGAAAGTCCTCGAGATGGCCGCGGATGCGGGCCTTTTCCTCCTGGCGCCGCGGGTATCCGCTCTCCTGTCGTTGTCCCACATCCTCCTCAAGACGGACCTGACGATCGCACATCCGCAGCCGAATTTCCTGACGGAAGAGCAAGTTCCGGAAGACGCCAAGAAGGTTGCCTGGGACGTGGCGTCTCCGTCGAGGACCGCCCTTCCCGATGCTGACCTCCTGGTAGCCCGTGCCGCAGCCGGCAGCCAGGCGCTGGAGGCGCTCACGGACGCGCTCGCGGCTCAGTCGAGGGAGGGCGGCTTCGTTCTGCTGTCTCTGCGGACCGCGCTCACGCCCGCCGAGATGTTCCTGTCGACTGTGGGCAAGGTGCCGCTCCGGGTGCACTCTCGAGACATCGTCGAGGCTGCCTTCGGGAAGCGTGGCTTCCGGCTCGTGAGCCTCCGGTCCAACAATGTGTCCGTGCTCCTGCTGTTCAGGAAGAGGCTGGCGACACCAGCCGGTGCAGAAAAGCAGGCGGTGATCCGGGTCAGAAGTGGCGGGTTCGGCTGGGTGGAAGAAATCAAAGCGAAGGCGACCGAGTACCAGGAGAGGCCGGCGGGCGAGAACATCTGGCTGGTGGCCGAGGACGTGGGCTCCAGCGGGGTCGTCGGTCTCACCAACTGCCTCAGGCAGGAAACTGGAGGAGACCACATCAGGTGGGCAGTCTACGTTGCGGAGGCGAACGGTTCCGGCAGTGTGCAAACGTCCGAGAGAGGATTCGGTTGAGCTTTGGAGTTTCACCGACTGCTTAAGTGTACCTAACCGTGGTCTTATCAAACATAGTGTAAGCTGGCAGTTAGGTTGGAAGTCTCCGGTTTCCTTTACACTGACATAAAAATGTCATTGAGACTTCTACCTTTGAAACGTGCTAAAGCGGGGCACACGAGATGGCAGTAATGTCACTACTGTAATGAAATTACAATATTTACATTACTTTTTGTGGTAACGAGTAATGTAATGAATTTCTTCTCTAGGCTGGTAATTTAGTAATGTACTGAATGAATTTCCGGCAAAAATTTCGACAAAAAATAGTCATTACTTTTGAAATTACTTTTGTCCTAAATTAGAAAATTTGTTTTCAAGCTTTAAGAAAGAAGGAGAAAAATTATTTTGCATGGTGAAATGTTGTGAAAGAGCATCAGAGGAAATAATCGACGGCCACCAGAACGCAAAGTCTTGTACGACTTGCTGGACAGACGCTCAAAGAATGGCTGGAAGGGCGAAGGAGAAAAACTTACGAGTAGACATCGCTGAAAGGCCACGGCTTACGAGCTCCACGCAAGACTGATTCACGGCGTCACGTTATCTCGACGATACTGTACTACGCTCATTCCTCAGCTGACAGTGCGGAGGGAGCGGCGACCTAACCAGAACCACTTAAACACCTCGCTTTAATTACCGGATCCGTCCGTCCGCGGTTACGTGGCGAAAGATAGACGTGTGACTTCCAACGAGCACGTAGCTTCCACCGCACTGTCAGTTTAAAGATGAACGGCTCATAGGCTACAAGGCGAAGGGCACATCACCAGTGAGGCCAACACATTTAGAACCTAAGACAAGACAAGCAGATCCCCAGCCTTCTTGTTCTTTCTTCAAGCAAGGTCAAGCTGTAAGCTTCAACCATTGTGAACAACAAACGACCGGAATAAATATTTAATTTCAAATGCCTTGTCAAATCCCCAGTACGTTTCGAGCGTCCTCTAGCAAAGCAGGTGCCTCTCGCGGTATGCCTGGCTGCCTTTCCTTGGAAAGTTTCTTCGGGAATAAGCCTACAAGCTGATATCGCCACCCGTTTGTTGGGAAAGTACACAATTTAGAAAGCTCGCCTTATTCCTTTCCTCAACTGGCGATGCTTCTGCTTAGCAATTATCCAGCCCTTTGTGTGACAATGCGTTTTGGAAAAAATTCTTTTTGAAAGGAATGACCGGAAATGCGTCAACTAGTGCGCTTGGAACGATAGGACTATACTGCGTCTGATGCGGAAGAGGAACGTTTCACGTGACGACTCCTTGTCCAAACAGGACACTACAGAAATCGTCAGGCGACACGGCTACGAAAAATAGTTCGGCGCTCCGCTTCCGGCCGGGAGGGTTTTTTACGTTAAATCTCGCCTGTGACCTCCGTGGCGGACTTGATCTGCTCATCGCGTTGGTCCGGAGGGCCACTCACACGCTCCGTTGGGTGTTGGTCAATCGCTCAAGGCCTCCGTCATTTTTCAAGTCCCGAGAACGGGAAAGGGAATGACACGAAGGTGTCATTCCCTTTTCCTGCGCGAAGCGAAATGCACGCTTCCACGCAGGAATCTCCCAAATCCAACCGAAGCCGGACCTCTTTGGCCTTCCAGTCGAGGCGACGGCGGTAGCGAGGTCAGCGAGCCACGGGAGAACATTAGTGGCAGGTGGCGTATGACATCGAATCTGACGAGCTCCGACGTGTAAGAAAAGTGGACGAGGCGAGGAGAAAAGTCGCGATGTTGACTTTGCCAGAGAAATCGCCCGGCGACACGACTCCTGCAAAAATCGACAAAATTGAAACGTTCGCTTCTTGCAGTTCTTGCAGAAGTCTTGTCGATTCTTGCAGAAGTCTTGTCGCCTGACAATTTTTGTTGTGTCCCGTTTGGACAGGCCTTAAGAACAAGCTTCCATGGCCCGACTTAACAGACTGAAACGAACTATAACTTTGTCGAAATCAGGAAGACGGAAACATATCACCCTTCGCCGTTGAACGAACAGTGAGATCAGTGAGTAGACTCGCATTGAGTCACATCTAAAAAAGGTATTTGTTATATTTGTCACTTAAGTCGTGTGCGCCAGCAAAACGACTGTTCAGTATGACACTTTGAGGCGCATCAGGCTGTTCTGTTGCGGCGTAAACAGGAAGGTCTGACTTTTGGTGCATATAGGGCAAAAAAGATGAGCACAAATTATTGCCTCAAGGTATTCAAAAGTAATGCCGAAGTAATTTTATTACTTTTGGAAAGTAATTGTAATGTAATGTCGTTACTTTTAGTGTGCGGTAATTTGTAATGTAATGTAATAACATTTTTGCACTTTTCAAAAAAGTAATTAGGAATGTAATATAATTACTTTTTAAAAGTAATTTTGCCATCACTCTCAAACACCGCTCGTACAGTTTCGTAGATGACACTAGTCTCTACAAGTAATGTGCAAAAAAGAGTGGATGTCACGTTCACAATCGGTTCGGCAGTGTACTTAACCGTAACGTACCTAATCATTCTGTACTCAACGGTCTTATAAACCAACCAGCGCGAACCTGTCTCTGATCTGTTTTTGACCTGCCTTTGACCTCTACATTGGACCTAACCGTTTTGGACCTAGCCGTCACTGACCTAGCTGTCTTCGACGGAGCTGTCTTGGACCTAACCATATATTGTGTACTTAAGAACACTGTACCAAACCTTGGCATACCTAATACCTGTGCCACACGGGCAACTCGAATGCCATTTACAACGAATGACATTTGAGCGGACGACCAATCAGCGCGCGACACTCCGGGCGTGGCGCATTCCACGCGCGACAGATTGCGAGCTGATTCGCCGATCACACAAATGTCATTCATTGTAAATGGAATTCGAGTTGCCCGTGTGGCACGGGTATAACTGTAGGTTACCTAACTTTAGGGGTCTTTCTCTCAGGTGCGTCTTCAATGCCAGCCTTAAAGGCGGCGCAAACCCAGTGGCCGACTTCCAGCCGGCCAGCTCGCAGCACAAGGAGCTCGTGGATCGTGACCTGGTCATGAACGTCTACCGCGACGGAAAGTGGGGCTCCTTCAGGCACACCGTGACGCAGTCACGTGAGTGGTGCTTCATGCAGCCTTTCTACCCAAGGGATTAGTGCTCCCTGGGGTCCAATTTTGATTATAGTCAACGAGAGCCTTCTCGGCCTCTATATTGGATGTGGCGCCACAGCTTGCGAGTAATCAACCAACATTAAAATTTTAAACCTAGCGCGAGGTCACAAACAGGCACATATTTTTGGTAAAAACGTTTCATCAGCAGATAAAATAGCGAGAGAAGATCTTGCTGCCTCTGATGTGCTTGTTCTTACTCGACCCGTTTACAACGAACTCCGTCGGACACGCATTTTAGTTCGGTATATCTCATATTTCGCTATATCAAAACCGGGCCTACCGCAAATTTTGAGGCGGGGGCTTCGTAATGAACAATTATTTCCTTGACACTACGCTGAACATGCTTTAATGCAGTCATGAGCGGAGCGCGCAAAACATCTATGACCCGCAAAAAACCGATAACATTCTATGCGGGCTAACAGATGGAACCAAAAAGAAGCTCTTCAACTGTTTATTCTGCGAGGACGTTTACAGGATCAGAGCACACAGGCGCGTGCGAAAAGAAAACATCTTACCATTTTAGCTGACCGCGAAGCTTTTTCGTCTGGGTTTAGATCCACAATCGGCAGTATGGCAATCGTGTCCTTGAAAAAAATCTGCTTTCGCTGCCGTGAAGCCAGAGGTCGAACAAAACCAGTGGAACCGTACAAAGACGAAGAAGAGAGCCGCGCAAAGCAGCCGAGCCGCAGCGAGGATCACGGCTTGCACGTGAACGCCGACGCCTCTCCAGCCACGAACGCCCCATGATCGGATGCAGAAGTTCGATTATCGCTAAAACCAACTCTGCGCCAAGGAACCATTTCCAGCTTGTCAAGGAACGACAAAGACAGTTGCCATTCCCTCCGCTAACCCGATTAGCCCGCGAAAATCAAATGAAAAAAAAATGAAAGCCGTTTACAACTCCCTGTAACACCGAATTTGAGCGCAGCTCTTGAGGAGGAGGAGGGAAGGGTACTGGGGGGATCAGTTGACCTCGGGAGGGGGGGTCACGTGACCTCGGGGGTCACGTGACCTGGGAGATCACGTGACCTTGGGGGGAGGGGTCACGTGACCTGGGGGTCACGTGACGATGACGTCATCAATGATGATGACGATGACGATGCGGATGCCGATTACGTCATTGGCATCCGCATCGCCATCGTCATCATGACTGATGACGTCATCAGTGACGTCACTGATGACGTCATCGGCATCGTCATTGTCATCATCACTGATGACGTCATCGTCACGTGACCCCCCAGGTCACGTGATCCCCCCCCCTAGGTCCTCCCGAAGGAACCCGAGGTCCTCCCGAGGTCCTCCCGAAGGAACCCGAGGTCCTTCCGAAGTCCTCCCGAAGAAACCCGAGGTGCTTCCGAGGTCCTCCCGAAGGAACCCGAGGTCCTGGGGGGTCACGTGACGATGACGTCATCAGTGATGATGACGATGACGATGCGGATGCCGATGAAGTCATTGGCATCCGCATCGCCATCGTCATCGTCACAGATGACGTCATCAGTGACGTCACTGATGACGTAATCGGCATCCAAATCGTCATCGTCATCATCACTGATGACATCATCGTCACGTGACCCCCCCCCCCCCCCTAGGTCCTCCCGAAGGAACCCGAGGTCCTCCCGAAGGAGCCCGAGGTCTTCCCGAGGCCCTCCCGAAGGAACCCGAGGTCCTTCCGAGGTCCTCCCGAACGAACCCGAGGTCCTTCCGAGGTCCTTTCGAAGGAACCCGAGGTCCTTCCGAGGTCCTCCCGAAGGAACCCGAGGTCCTCCCGAAGGAACCCGAGGTCCTCCCGAAGGACCTCGGGTTCCTTCGGGAGGACCTCGGGAGGGCCTCGGGTTCCTTCGGGAAAATTTACCCATAATGCACCGCGCGGTTACGCCGACGGCGACGCCGCTCAAGCCGGAAACGGGCGCCTAAGAGCTGCGCTCTAAAAAAGAGTTAACCAACAAAACATAGCAAGCGGCGGTTAAGGGATATCCACACGGAGGAGAACTCCGCGGACGGATGTCGTGACGTCAACAACCCGGGAAACTCCGTCCCCGGCTCTGCCGCGTGCACCTGCGGAGCCCTCATGCTAAGAGTACGAAGCCTCCGCGCCTCCGCCACGGAGGAGAACGGGAGAAAGGCGCCGCGAGGCGTCGAAAAGGGATGACGTATGTCTCACGTGATGCGCGCTCCGCGGATGAAAGGAGCGGATTTCTCCTTCGTGTGGATACCCCATTAGGTAGCCGGCGACGCGGCATCTGAATAGCTTTAGGCGCCGGTAGAATAAGAACGGCAGGGCGCGTCTTTTGAACACCCGGACTCCAGCACTCGATCCGTGCCTTCCGCCGTGCTCTGCCATGCACGCGCAAGCTCGGGGTTCACGAGACGTTGGAGCATCGTCGGAGGCAGGGAGCTCGCGCTGTAAGCTGTAGGCGTAGCAAGAGAAGCCTCTCCCTGCCGTTCTCATTTTGTCGATGACTGCAGTGACGGTGCGAGACAGCGCTGTCTCTCGGCGTAGGGTGTAAAATACAAACGGTCGCAGTTCAAACCCGCACAACAGAACGACAAGACAGCCATCGGCTGCAGCCGCGTAAGCAAACGTAACTCGTCCCCGAACGGATGACCGACCGTCGTAGCGACGTCGCACGGTAAGGGACTAGATGGGTCGTTACGAGGGCACTTGGGCGTCAAGCTCTACGTCAAGAACAGTAACATCAGGGGCCGACTCCACGGGGATTGGTTTCGGCGCCAGAGTCTCATGTCTTGCGCGAACGGTTCGCGAGCGGTTCGCAATTCGCGAACGGTTCGCGAACGGTTCGGGATCCGTTCTCTGGCTCGAGTTAACAGACACAGTAGCTCGTGACAGAGATGACGTCCTTGGGCTCTGTGTTGCCTTCATCCGAATATTAGTGTAAGCAGGTGCACGTATTTGTGTTTGTTTGTTTGTTTGTTTTTTGTTTTTTTCGTAACTTCTCTAGGTGGCACCCGGTTGCCAGGGGCACTTGTCGCGTATAGGCTGGAGAGCCTAGATTGAAGAGAAGGTTCATCTCACGCCATGGGGAGCGTTTCCAATTTGATGGCGAATGCCTCCTAATGCCAAGTGCGCATGCAGTGCACGTGGCGAAGAGGAAAGTAGGCGGAAACGTTTGCCGTCGATCGACGCTCTGGTAACCGCCTCGACGCTCATATTGAAATGCGGTCCGTAAACCACGCGACCCTGATTGAGCAGTTGGAAACTCTCCGTAATCTAGACTCTCCAGTATGGGCGCGATGAATTTGCCCTCTCACTTGCATGCCGAGCGCACCTTGAAAGAAGTGCAATATATACTATCCCTATCGAGAGTGGACCCCGTCTCGACGGCTTACTCTCGGCCCGCAGGCCAAGCCCCCCGGCTGTGGACGGAGCAAGCGTACCTCGACATGCAGAGCGTGGGTGACTTGTCGAGCCTGCAGTGGTACGAGAGTCCCCTGCAATATCGGCCGGCCTCGGACGACCGGGTACTGTGCAGCGTCTACTACGCGCCCCTCAACTTCCACGACATCATGCTGGCCACGGGCAGGCTGCCCCCTGACGCCCTCCCCAGTGAGTGCACGTCGGCCTTAGTCCTTTTTGCGAGATCGTTGGCTCCCGCAGTGACGGACATAAATATATCCTTCCCGAAATTCAGTTTGTCCACTTTGATCACTATCGCCATCTGAGGAATAGGATACTACTGTAAACGACTTTATTTTCCTGGGCTTCGTGCTTCGCGAATTTCACGTGTCAGGTGCTCTGGCGGTAGTTGCAATCAGAGCGCTGGGTGTTCTAATTCAGACTTTTAACGCCTTTCAGAGTTGGACTCAGAGGATCAAAGCTTATGCCCGTGCCACACAGGCAACTCGATTCCATTTACAACGAATCACATTTGTGTGATCGGCGAATCAACTCGCAATCTGTCGCGCGTGGAATGCGCCACGTCCAGAGTGTCGCGCGCTGCTTGGCCATTCGCTCAAATGTCATTCGTTGTAAATGGCATTCGAGTTGCCCGTGTGGCACGGGTATAGGGAGTATTCACTGGCGGCCATAGCTGTGTGCGCGAATGCTGAGCGCGTGCTGATGGCGAGCTTCCACAGTTCTTTTGCGACGTGCATTCCGCACCATCAAAAGTGCCGGTCTTAGCAGCCTATTGATGTGAGCTCGTTCTGAGCATGTGCTCTAAACAGCACCCATGAATATGGCGTCCAGTGAATACTCCCTATTACTCTACCACGGAGAAGCTCTGAAGTACCTTCGGTTCTAAATCCGAAACCGCCGGAATGTTGCGTTAAGGGATGCACCAAAATAAGACTGAACAGAAAAAAAAGGACTTTTAGCCTTTCCACTATGGTGAAGGAAGACCAGCAAAGCTGTACTATGGTGGGACAACCTCAAGGACGACTTCTTGGACGATCTCAAGGACGACTTCTAGGACGACCTTGAGGACGACGCCTCAGACGACCTCAGGGACAATATCTAGGGCAACCTCAGGACGACCTCAGGGACGACGTCTAGGACGATTTTAAAGACGACGTCTAGAACGATCTCAAGGACGACTTTGAGGACAACGTCCAGGATGACCTCAAGGACGACTTCTAAGACGACCTCGAGGACAACACATCTCTTTCAATAATTACTGACTCGCAGGCGGCTTGCCGTAGTTTTGTCAACGGTCGCCTCTCCAGATTTGCTCATCGAATTTTAACTAATCACCCCCCTTAACAACTCCCTACAGTATCCTTGATATGGACGCCGGGGCATAATTCCGTGAGCGGGAACGAACGCGCACACGCGTCAGCCCGAGCTTTAACTCTCCGGGCCCCGCCACCGCAGGAAGACCCATCCCTGGTCCCCATCCCGATCCCCCTTACCTATCGTGACATCCTTCAACATCTCCGATTGAGTCGCCGCACCCTTCCTCCGCCGCACAAATCTCTAACGAGGGAGGACGGTGTAGGTTGGCGCATGTTGCAAACAAATACTTTCCCCCACCTCAGCCTCTTACATGCCATGTACCCTACAGTATACCCCACAAACAAATGTCCCCTGTGCACCGAAAAGGCTTCATTATATCACATCACGTGGGCATGCCCTAAGATTCAGGCTGCTCCCCCAGTTCCCAACCCAAACGCCGAGCAGTGGGAAGCTGCGCTGTCCAGCTGGGATCCGGACGACCAGCGTAATCGGGTCTCGCGGGCCCGTGCCGCAGCGACAGCTACAGGGGCCCTGGAATGAGGGCTCCTCTCGCCTCGGAAGAGCCAAACCAATTGGTTATTAAAAGTTTTTTCTCTCTCTCTCTCTGCCGGACGACCTTAAGGACCAACTCAAGGATGACGTCTAGGACGACCTCAAGGACGACTTCTAGGAGGAAGCCTAGAAGAAAAAGAAAATAGATGGTTATATGGAGAAAGGAAGCCTAGAGAAATTCAGCCTACTCTGAAAAGCTGTAAAGGTTGCCGCAATCTGTGAGCGACACGGCAACCAGACAACCGACAATCTGGTTGTCTGGTTGCCGCCGTCGCTCATGGATGGTGGTAGCTCTCCAAAGTTTTGTGTCAACATTTATTTGGTGACGGACACGAAACTGGGAAAACTAGCCCTCAACAGCTCCGCTGTAAAAAGTGACAACGTTTTGCCTTCAATATTTTCATTCGATGTTTCTAAACGTGAACAGCCTGGATGCACAGTATGCGGTCCCGCTAAATAATTAAGAACACCCGCGCATTCACCTTCCTTTCAAAAACAAAACCCAACGTCTCGGAAGCACCTTCTGGGAAAAACTCGACAGTCGAAGGGTTAAAGAGCAACCGTCTCGGCTCTGCCGGTTGCGCATTCTCCCCTCCTCCTGTCGACCAACGAGAGGGGTCGCTCTTTGCGTCTCGGGGTGCAGGCAACCTGGCGACGTCGAACTGCGTGCTGGGCCTGGAGTTTTCCGGGCGGGACCCCTCGGGGCGCCGGGTGATGGGCTCGGTGGCGGCCGAGGGCATGGCAACCGTCGTGGCGGCCGACCCGGGCTTCCTGTGGGGGGTGCCGGCAAACTGGAGCCTGGAGGAGGCGGCGACGGTGCCCGTGGCCTACTCGACGGCCTACTACGCCCTGCTGGTGCGGGGCGCCATGCGTCCGAGGGAGGCCCTGCTGGTGCACTCGGGCAGCGGGGGCGTCGGCCAGGCCGCCATCTCAATCGCCCTCTCCATGGACTGCACCGTCTTCACCACCGTCGGTGGGTGGGACCCCCCTCACTTAAACACCTCGTGTAGGGGCTAGAGTCGCGGGTTCCGACGTCTGCGGTCTCAAGACAAAAAAAAAAACGAGAGCAAAGGAAGAGCAGAGAAAGAATGCGAACGATAAGTTGGGCGTGTTCACTTTGCTGCGACGAGCCCAACTTGCTCGATTGCTCGTCAGCTTGATCTGTTTCTAGACAATGCACGACGCCGGCGTTTTCCTACGAAGTAAGCTTGAAAGGTGTTGGATACAGACCTTACGGGGGATGTTTTGCTGGCGAGGCGGGCCGATCAGGAACACCCACTGGGCCACCAATGTCCGCGTCTATGCCCCGCCATTCCGAAGCGTTCAGAACGAATGGGACGTTTAAACTGCAGTAGAAGAAGTCAGGAAAAAGCTGCTCGAGCGAACGAAACCAAACAAAACGTCCGGAGATAAGGTCACTTTACGTTTCGATAAAGTGAAAATAAAGGATAACCTGTACGCATGGGATAAAAACAAGAACGACATCACTTCCCTGCCTGGAAGTAGTAAACAAGAATGACGACGTCCAAAAGTTGTTACTAAAAAAGTCTGCAATAGAAGTGCTAAACGTTAACGCAAGTAGCCGGTCGAATAAATTGAAAAAGCATGAGGCCGTAACAATGACTCACGATCCAGACATTATGATAGTGACGGAAACCTGGCTTTTACCGCGTATTGAAGATAACAATGTTGAAATACCAAACTACTCTGTAATGAGAAAAGATTGACAGTCACGCGGCAGTGGGGTAGCTATCTTGAACAAACATGTTTTAAAGCCACGCCTAGACCGGGCGTAACAGGCATTGAGTCATTATGGTGCAAACTTTTGTTTAATGATTTTACCCTGCACGTTGGTGCTGCTTACCGGTCTCCCAACGAATCTTTATTTTTTCTTTACTTTTACATTTTGGATACGTACATGCAATTGAACGTTCAACCACATGATGAAATAATAATGGAGGGAGATTTCAACATGCCTGAAATTGCTTAGCCCGAACCTCAAGACCAATTAGCATGCCTAGACGGAACAAATCCTATGTGCGATATTTGCTTTAGTTGTCAGTTGACCCAGATTGTGTAGGACTTCACAAGTTCACAGGCTTCCTGGCAGAGTGTCCTGGACCTGATACTCGTGAGCGACTTCTTTCTAAAACAGCTAGACGTGAACATCGTTGACAGGATATCTGACCACGACATTGGGGTAGCCTTGCTTATACTAGATACGGTGCCCAAAAATACCAGCAATGTTATCAAGTTTTAGACTTGAATCGTGCTAATCCTGTGGCCATTATGGATTCTATGGATATTCCGTTCGAGCCTTTGTATGAACTTTTCTTGCAATAAGATAGTTCTATAAATGACCGTTGGAATTCCTTTGACTCAATGATTTTTTATGGTATGAACACCCATATTTCAACTGAAATCAAAAGAACCGCTAAGCGAAATCCTTGGATAACGCGTGAAATTATTCATACGAAGCGAAAAATTAACAAACTCTAAAAAAAGTGATTAGGAAAAGAGCATCGAAGAAAGAACAAACCACGTACTTAACTAGATAACTTGGGACTAAAAGAAAGTGTGCCAAAAAGAAGTTTTGCAACAAAACTCTTTATTCCTTTATCAGAACATCACCAGATAAGTTATTCAGGCACATAAATCCTCGCGCAAACGTAAGTAACAATACAGCAATCGTCAGCAACCCGGACAAGGCTAAGAACTTCAATGACTACTTCCTTTCAGTCTTTACACCGGACAATGGCGTTGTGCCACCCTTCATGAATAGACAATTGCAAGATACCGTAAGGAGCATCACAATTTCTGAGGATGGCATACTCTGTCTTCTTTTTAATCTTGACTCTAAAAAAAAAATAAAGTGGCGGGTCAGATAACATTAAAAGAAAACCTAAGCTCACGAGATTAAAAATAATTTATCAAAAACCCAATAACTTGACTACTATAGAAACATTAAACTACCTTATTCCCCGTGATAGAAGAGCAACCCGTTCAAGCCATTGGAAATCATTTGAGGATTTTTAACCTAAAAATAATTGCTCTAAATTTTCATTTTTTCCACTACCAGTTCAGCAATGGAACAGTTTGCCCGAACACGTTGTCCACGCCACTTCACAAACACAGTTTATGAACGATGTCAAAGCGTACTTGATGTGAAAATACCAGACTTGTACGTAGTTTAACTACTGAGTAGTTTTGTAACTTTTAATTACATTTTTATTTTTGTAACTAGTAGTTTACTTTAATTACTTTTTTTTTAGTAACTTCTACTCGAATTACAATTACTTTTGAATATTAGTGGTAGGTTTGTTGGTCAACAAACATTTCTGCACAAAATTAACTAAGATGTTGGAGGATCAGCTGATATTTGCAAAGAGGGGGGCGCATGTGGCGTAGGCAGGGGGGGTGGTTTGCAGAGTCCGAAACCCTCTAAAATGTTCACGAACACCCCACTGCAACAACCCTGATACCAGGCGCAGAGAGCGGATAGACACGTCGCAAGTCAGGCCCAGTAAATGCGGGATTAGCGCCGAAAACTGCCATTTCTTTTGTGTCCCGAAGCTCAAGGAGACGACGTATTTAAAGAAAGGGTTTCTCTGCACTTCTCCCAAATGTAGGAACTCTTGATCACTACAGGAGGTGTACACAATTCAGCCTCTCTCAAGAAAGTCAACTAAATGCAGCACCCGCTCTAACACCTTCCTGTGCTCCCGTAGCTCGTGTTTCACTTGACGGATCGCGTGCTAAAGGGCAACGCAAAGTTTATCTAAAAGCTTAATAAATCTCCCAACGTTAAAAAAAAAGTGGAGTTGGGAATTATTTGAAGAACATGGTACTAAAAGTACTGTTTCATGTAGGATTACAAAACTTGTACTTTACTTGAAGTACATTTTCTGAGTGTGTACTTGCACTTTAATAAAGTATTTCTTTCTGGCAATTTCTGAAGAAATTGCCAGAAATTGCGACTTTAAAGTACATTCTCCAAATTTGGAAACAAAAAATGGCATATCGTCATGTGAAAACGCGCTATCGCCTTTCGAGAGTCATCTGGTAATTTTTTTCTCAGTGAAGTAATGGCGGCTATAAGACCAATTCAAATAAGTGCCTTATAAGTGTAGCGTGTAAAATAGTTCGTCAGCGCGAGTAAAACAACAATTCAGTGGCGACTTGACTTTGCCCAATATTTGCCGCCATTTGCGAAAATAAACTGTTGTTCCTTTGATTACCCCTGGGTTAAAAAATTAGGGTATGAAAGGGCATAATGAAAGATTGTTTTAAAAGAATATTTGTACTTTACTTTAAAAGTACGTTGTATTTATAGTACAGAGCGCCCCAAACTTAAGAGGGCGCGGTACCTCTATTTATTCGTCCGTTTCAGCCACCAGATGGCGCGCGGCTCGAAACGTGGTTGAACGCGCAACTTCTAGATGGCGCCAGTATCGAGGTGTGAAAAGGCCCGCGTTATCCGCTGCGTGAAATAGATCCCGAAATCTGCCGTGTTCTCCCGGCGGAGGAAGTTTCTGCATCCCTCGCGCGCGCTTGGTATGTACGCGCGGTGACCGAGTCCGGCCTCTGTGCTGTGTGATGCAGTGGGTGGCGCTCGTTTCTGTTCGGAGGTAGGAATAAAAATGCCGGTCCCCTTTTTTACGACGCTCGTTTCTATAGCTTGTTTTTCTTTTTTTTTTTTTTATCTCAAGTGACCTACAGTACCGCCTGTTCGAAGTCGTCCTTTGCGGTGAGCGATTGAGAGTCAGGTTAGCATTTTATTTGGGTCAGCACTACACGTTTAATGGAGACCTCGGGCGGCGATGTAAATATGCATTGCTTCCCAAAGTGTGTCCAAGGTGCGCAATGACAATTGGAAAGGGTATTGAAGGCGCGCGACCGTCGGTTGGTAAAATACGTGCGTTAGATTGACTTATTCAGTCTAATCATTTTTGCCAACGTCTTTTATCTGTTTCGACAAATGACATGGTCGAGTCTATTGATAACCTTAGCTAGATTGGACGTACGAAGTGTCCGGGCTTTAAATAAATTTGCTTCGTTTATGTGAATGAATAACTGTTTTCTCTTTTCCGTGCTCGGTGCTATGCAAAAATCGCTGAGATGTTATGGTAGCTCAGTGTGGCGGCGTTTTGCACGCTGACTCGCTATTGCATTCGCTGTGCACAATATGTGTTCAGATGGAATGTGCCAAATCGTATTTCCGATCGATATGATAGATTTACTTTGCTACAGTGTTAATTATATTTTCCTGATTTAAACTGGTTCGTCCCTGATCTGAGCCTAAGTTTAAATTCGAAGGGCAGACAGACTTAGCGTCGTAACAGCCGTAATGCGCAGAAAGAAATTAGTACCATGAAAGAAAAACAAAAGGATACGAGGTGGCTCAGTGTTATAGAAGTAATGAGTGTGCAAAGGATGGGATACGGTCCATTCGTCACATGCACACTCGTCACAGGACGATTCGTCACACAGGAACATTCGTCATAGGATGACTCGTCACGCGGCCAACCGGTCTCACAATAGTTCGTCCCCCCAAAAATGTATTGTTCAATTTGGTTCGGGCGGACAAAGGCGAAGAATTTGTAAGGAACGTTTTAGCTTCTGATTCGGTCCCGAACATTGAATGTTGGTTGGGCCTCAGAAAGTCGGTCACCTCTTATCTTAGCATGTCTTTCGCTTCTCGAGGTCAAAGAATCTGTAACAGACGTTCTAGCTATCTGGGTCCGTCCTGAACGGTGAATGCGGAGGCCATAGAAGAGCGACTATTTTTGAACTACATGCAGAAGGATGGAGGTGATCGCAACAGAGAGAGCCATGATGCTGCACGAGGGGTACTCGTACACATTCGGCAGAAGGAATTCCGATACTTGTTGGTTCTGTCGAATAGGTGTATGCAAGGCAAAACTAAAAACTAATTTGGCTGCCAGTCGGATTATTGCTCGTTCAAGCCTGCAACTGAGATCAACCTGCTGAAGACCCGTAATATAATGAAAGGAAAAGCGGATGAGTATTGTAATATTAGTTTATATAACCATTGGTTTACGTGACAGTGGAAAATTGTGAAACTCCTCATCAGGGTATGTAGGCAGATGTTGAAATTTACAATTTACTGTCGTCCCCTGCTCGATCAATGAGACCAGTTGCCCGGATGACGAGTCATCCTGTGACAAATGTTCCTATGTGACGAATCATCCTGTGACCAATCGTCCTGTGACGAATGCGCATGTGACGAATCGTCCTCATCCCGCAAAGGATGCCATCGTACGTTTTTTTTTTTCTTTTTTTGTTTTTTTAACTCTCCGCATTGCTGGGAAACGCTCAAGGTACCAGCAAAGACAGCGAGCTGGCGTGAAATTTCCATCGAGCGGAAAACGAGTGTGACTTTTATTTCATCATGCGCTTTCATTTTGATATGGCTCAAAATGGGCGCGAAATAGTAACAGGTAAGGCAACAAAATTTAGATGTTAGGTCTGGAGCACCGCCATACTCAGCCGTGTTGGGGGCATCTCTCGCGAGTCAATACGGCAAAGGTATTGCGCGTCGAACTGTACGTGAGAGTTATCCATTTCAGCGAAACCTTGATTTCGCAAAACTATTGTGGCTCGAGTCGTGGCTTCCAGTACTTGAAAGCCACGAGCGAGAAATAAATGACAGTTGATTTTGAAGGACAATCGCGACGTGGAAACCCATAAAAGAGAGTTCCAATAAGACGAGAGCTTCCCCTTCTCTTCAAGTGCGTGGGTTACGCTCTCAATCCTGCACCTGTGGTAACACCGGGCTTAAAGGGCTTGGGGCCAGCACATCCATCGTGCCATTACATCCATCGAGCAAATCCGTCCAATCTCGTGCCATTACATCCATCGTGCCAGTACATCCATAGTGCCAGTACATCCATAGTGCCAGTAGATCCATTTCGGGCCAGTTCATCCAGCGTGTAACCAAATCCAACGTGCCATTGGATCCATCGTGCCATTACATCCGCTGCGCCATCACATCCATCGAGCAACTTCATCCAAAGCGTGTCATTACATCCATCGTGTTATCATATCCATCAAGCAGCTTCATCCAAAAACGTGCCATTGCATGCATCAATTACGCAAATTTTCTCCGCTACACATTTCGTTTCTTTCTTTCTTGAAAGCTACTTCAGACATTTGCGTTTGCTTATGAACGACTCTTTGCGACCGCTTGTGCCGGTGCGAGCAGCAATTGCGAAAGGGTTAGTGTAATTCTCTTAAGGATGGTTGAGACATTTGCTTTGACTGCGTTGACTCCCCATTGGCTCGTCGTGAGGATCGCCATTGGTTGAAACCAGTCGTAACGCAGTCAAACGCAAATGTCTGAACCGACTCTTTTGAGCGCTGTTCAGACACTTGCAACCGAGTACTACCGAGAGAGAAAAGACGGCGTAAGACATGCTCCGCGGCAGCGCATCCGGTCCTCCGCCGTCGCAAGAGGCTTAAAAATCGGTCTTGTCTCACGGTAGTACCTGGTTGCAAGTAGTCGCATCGTCACGAGAGGTGGCAAAACGCATCATCATAATAGACAGTTTTAGTATAGGGTTGCTGGCTCTTACGTACGCAATACGCAATAGTATAGCGTACGCTAAAAATGACCTGATCGGACCGAATTTAGTTGTGCGTTACGTTTTCGAGTGAACACCGCGCATGATCTTGGTTAGATTTGCTAGAGCTGCAGAATTCCGCGTGCTTATAGCGCAACCATGCTCCTGGAAAGAAATATTGAAAATGAAAACGTGTCCAATGATTTTATTTCAAATTAAACCAAGCCGCAGCTGCCTCGTCAAGCGCGCTTTTCTGCGGGGTACAGAGGCTACGAGTAAAGGCCGGTTCAGACACTTGCGTTTGAGTGCGTTTGACTGCGTTGCGTCGAGAACCAAAAGCGAGTCACCGGCATATCTGTGCTTCGTGTGAAGCGTGCAATCCAATTCAAAGAATCATCTTAGCACGCGATATAAGCAGCAGGGATGTCCTGGTTTCTCGCTGCCGCAACGCAGTCAAACGCAGTCAAACGCAGTCAAACGCAACTGTCTGA
Organism: Ixodes scapularis; assembly: GCF_016920785.2. NCBI lineage: Eukaryota > Metazoa > Arthropoda > Arachnida > Ixodida > Ixodidae > Ixodes > Ixodes scapularis. The sequence goes on from NW_024609881.1 coordinate 26,125,768, forward strand.
ACCAGGCTTAAGAGTGCGTAGCCAAATTCGATCACGGAGCCTCCGTCAATCTTCCCTTTGAAACGGCACCTTTTATCTATGCTATCGCGGAATGAAATTCATGACCTACTGATGTCCAGTACATAGTGAGAACTTCGGCGATTTCTTTTAGAGTCTGTCGTCCGTCGGCGATGAACTGTGCGAATAGGCTTAGCGTTGAGCAGATCGCAGCGTTGACGCACATTCCAAGCGGCGAACATTTTCACTGTGCACTCCTTCAGCTGCACGGCGATCTGATTCGACCGCCGTAGGTCCCGGAAAGAATTGCCGAGCTCAACACCACGCAATTTCACTTAACACAGAACTTCAAAAACACCACGTCGCCTTTGCTGCGCCAGTCGAGGTAACCGCCATCTTGAAACTGGCGCTCTCGTTGGGTCCGAGATCTCTCGACAACGTCCCGCAGAGCCCGCTAGCCCGCCACGCAAAATCCCCAGCGTTGCGTGCGTACGCAATACGCTAGCTCTTCTATTGCGTTCTGCGCACGCGCACTCCCGACCCGCAATTTTATTGCGTACGCAAGGCTTTAGCGTACGATCCACTAAAACTGTCTATTAACGGGCCAACACGAGATATACTGATGTGGGGAGCGGTGTAGCCTTAACCCAGCGAATTTGGCAATCCTGAATATGTTCGGAGTTTTCCATACTCAAGCCTAGAAGGTTTTTCTGCTATCTGTACATTTGTAAACATGGTTCGCGTGACGCAATTTCACCATAAAGTGCCTACAAGGCAAAAGATCAAAGAGCGAATCCGCTTAGCATGCCTATCATCTTGCCCTGAGCCCGACCTCAGTGAACGCAGCAGCAAACGAGCCATATATTTTTCAATAGTTCACATTATTTCAGGAGTTATACGCCGAAAAAAAAATGAATAATGCACAAAAGCAAGTAAAATTACCCATTGTGCGTCATGCACCTTGTGCGGCAATCGGCCTCACCGAAGCCGCACGAGCCTCCCCTAGTCCTGATGAATTTACCGGATTTAACGGAGCTCGAACTTCAAATTATCAAGAGGGAGTATGGGTGTCATGCCATATGAAAACAGTCCACGAACCCGTCTCGAAAGTGTTTGGGCCCGACGTGGCCGTCGTATGCCCGCTTTGCGCATGCGCCACCACTTCGGCCGTTGGGAGCCGATCCTAATGACAAGGCGTTATTTTCCGTGTTTGTTGTTTCCACATGTATGAAACATTAGTTACTGCTCTTTAACTCTCATAATTAACTCAATAGAAACGAGTTTAATTTCGCGGGCTTGACATTTCGCGAAGTGCCGGTTTCGGAAATTTCGCGGGCAGAACATTTCGTGAAATGTTCGCAATATACGCAATGTATTCGTATTCATGGGGTGACTTATTCGCGTGACCAATTTTTCGCGAATTTGATCAAATCGTGAAATTCAGGTCCTCGCGAATATTAGGTCATCGCGAAAATTAAATCTTCTACAGTAAACTACTTTAATAGGGGATTAGGACGGTACACATAATCTTACTTTTTATTTCGCTTTTCGACAAGAAAAAAAAAAAGTTTGAATGCCCCGTTGAGTTCAGTTGTGATTCACTAATGTTCTGTGGCTTACCCCTTGTTTGCTGAGGCTCCGAACCAATGAGAATATGAATACCGCAAACAAAGTAATCAGCTTAAATATAATTGCGGCCCCACGGCGGCCATCTTGGCTTCTATGGATGTACTAGCACGATGGATGTAATGGCACGCTAGGCATGATAACAGGAACGGCGAGCAATTACATCCACCAAGCCACTTCATCCAGCGAGCAACTACATCCATCGAGCAGCTACATCCATACGCATGTCAATACATCCATCGAGCCCGTACATCCACCGAGCCATTACATCCATTGATGGATGTAATGGCTCGATGGATGTACTGGATCGATGGATGTGCTGACACGTAATCGTAACACCGCAGGCTCCTAAAATGGCTTTGAAAACGTTCCTGATCGCAACAACTTTTTTTTTTTTTTTTTGTCGAGGCGCTATTTTATTTTTTTTACTTCTTGTCTACCTTGATACCCCATCAGCGCAAAAACTACCATAAACTAAAAAAAAAAAAATACTGGGCATACAACGACAACGCACCCACTGGGACCCGAGTCAAGGCAAGAACAACTAACTACTAAAAGGGGAAAAAAATCATGTTCGCATACACAGGCAGAACGCCTCCATCGAAAGAAATGAATCATGCGCTTGTTCTGCCAGTCTCGTTGTGCGTCTGTCAAAAGCCACAAAGGAGGAAGACAATCAGCGCCTACACCACTCACCTCCCCCCCCCCCCCCCCTAAAAAGAAGAAAAGAAAGGTTTCTTGGGCGCGCGCGCGGTCGCCCAAGCGATGACCTTGGAAGGGTATGCGATTGTAGCACGTTTCTCCCCCGGTTGTGCCCCTGTCTCAAATGCCACGGTCCGTTTCTCCCAAGTGCCCGTCTTATCTTCCCGAGTATCAACTCCGCAGTGATTCTGAATCATTCCGATGCTTTCCAACGTTGCAAAACTGTTAGACGAATATTTGCACAGAAGTATACTCTGTTCGCAAAACTATCTACGGCGCTAAAATTCAAAAGCGCCGAGTTGGATTGGGGAACTCGTGTAGGTTTAGCTCATCGTTGGAACATTCTTATTCGCTCGATGAACTCCACAAAACGTGTAAATATTAGAATGAACTTTCCAGAGAACGAGAGTTGTTGTCGGGGTTCCAGGCGACCGGACAGGTCGCAATTATTGGCTGATTAAAAATTTTATTTCATAATCACAATCGTATCATCAAGGGCACACCATTTCCTCATCACTTCTTCTACGAAAAGAGTTGCTGTATTCGTAGCACACACAGACGGAAACGGTTGAGACTGCCCAAATAATATCTTCTTTTGGCAGGTACTGCGCAGCGATTACACACAATGCCTCTAACATAAACATGCTGCTCCACATGTCTATTCACAAGATGCAATACATCGTTCTCCCAACTTTGTTGAAATGGGCATGAAAGCGCGTAACCGTCACTTTTTTGAAGTTCTACTTAGAGGTGAAGTGTTTACCGTAAAAAGTCGTTAATTATTTATTTTTTTCCGTTTACTACAAAGCTCGATTCCCTTAAATTTTTGTTTTTATATCGTCTCTACAGCGCTTTTACGTCGGTACTTTCGTGTTAGAGGACATCACATAATGTGCGAAAAAAACAACAAAAAAACGGTAGGATCGATGCTGCATAGCCTTTTTTTTTTTTTTTGTGGACATCAAGAAAAAAAAAAAAAGATAGTAGTTGTCTTCACTTCGCACTGCATGTTTTGGCACGGAAGTTCCTATTTGGTTATGATGTCTTTACTTTCTTAAAAATTATATACAGTAATTTAAATTACCGAATTACAAAAACGTCGAAATTGTATAATTGCTTTTCGTTGGGACGCCATGACGACAGCGACACTCGTGTTCCCTCGTGGTTTTCGCCAGCATTTCTACGATGAATTGCCAGGATCGCGAGATGCAACAGCGTGACACTCCGTCATCTGTGACGTCATTTGTTGCACTTCGGGACAACTTTTGATGTATGGCCAGCATAAGACGCTAACCACACCAGTCGGAGACGCGCTGCAGGTGCCATAGTACTGCTCGTAAAAGTAGCTGTCACGTGCTTTGCTCCGCGACTGAGGGTTGCCAAATTACGGTGAAACGGAGTATAGACAAAACAGACTGGACGACATTTACCGGGCATCTTTAGAGCTGCGAAGCTCAAAATCACGCGTACTCATAAGATTTTTTTTTTCTCGCGTGTTTGTGATTTTTATGATGTCCTGCAAGCAAGAAAAAAATATATATGGTGAAGTCACTCCGAGGGGGTAGCGATAACTGCGAGCCACGAACATGAAGGACTCGCTAACATCCGTCAGGAGTGTGAACGGTAAATCGTCACGCAAACATATTCTCACAAGCTGCAAATATTTATTTGGCTTAGCAAGTAGAATACTAGTATACTAACGACATGTGATTATTGTACACAAGATACCATTTCTCGGTTCTTCAAAACCATTTCCTAAGTCTGAACGGTCGCGCTACGGGCCGCGGCTAGCCGTGCCCTCGATAGACTACGGAGCTGCGTTGTGTCGTCTGCTACTGTACCGCCAACAGGAGAGCGATAGCTCTGTGTGTTCCACAGATGCGTGTTGCGGTATAACTCTGTACGTCTGTCCTAGAGGAAGACAAAGAGATAGGCTCTGTGACCCCCTCCTAAGCTAACAAAAACAAACAGAAGTATACTCGTTTGGACTGAAAGGTTTACAAAATAGTGACCAGACATTGGAAAAGCATATGTCACAAAACTTGGTTTATGAAATGGCATCATTGTTTCGAGCAAGAAATCACCTGCTCACCACTGGGACGATGAAATCGTCACTATTTATTGCGTCAGGTATATTTGCGCTCATGAAGAAAAATCTGAACACATCCTTCTCCCAAAGTCCTATGTCGAATAATAAACACTTTTTTAAACATCTATGCACAAATAACTCATTTTTTTCTACACTTGTATATGCACGTTAATTGACGTCAAACCGCATTTTTGATTAGATCTTGATGTCTACACCAACTACATTCATATTTTTTAGGGCTTTATTGAACGATAACTTCAACTATAGTTAATGGAACACGATGGCTCGATCTCGACAAAAACCTCAACGTGCGAAGCTTCCACAGACGGTCGCTAGCGAGTATTCTCAATGTGAGACTTCAGAAGCTTTCGCTTGCCATAGGGAGCTTGCTTTCGACTACAGCACAACACGGGCCCGGAAAGCGCTGCTGTGTGGAGAGGTTGACTTACAAGATGACGTGTTACGTGGTCACGTAAGATGGCGTCATTTCGTGCAGCGTGATCACGTAAGATGACGTCATTTCGTGTAACGAGATCATGTAAGATGACGTGTTTGTGTCACGTCATCACGTAAGATGACGTCAGTTCGTATGAACTGACGTCATCTTACGACAACGCCAACAACATTAGTGCCGTCCGGAACCATTGACCTTAGAAACGCGCTTCTTCGCTTGAAGAGCTGATATGCGTTGATTGTTATTTGTTTCTTTTGCCTACTACAGACCATTCAAGAACTCGCCTTCTGGGTGCCACCAACTTCGTCTACTGGGCTGTGAAGCGCGTTCGAGCTTGCGCAATACCTCTCTAGGCCGAAAGATTGTACACTGAGTATGCGTTCACAGCTCAATGACTTTGGCATTTTTCGTCAGGATAGATGCTCCCACGAGAAGAGCGTAATGGATATGTGAATAGAATTGGAAATTTGAAATGTTCTTGTCCAATCGCATTTTTCTTTGGTTATCAACGCTTTTTAGCGTCATCACAAGACGTTCAACCCATAATACACTGGTGATTAAAAAATAAGCACCGAAAAACATGCACCGATTTTCGCTCAAAAATAAACACCGGAAAAAAACATACCGTAATCATTACCCATGTCACCTTTTTGGGTGATATGTGAATTTCCAGAAGAACAGCGAGTTATCACCCTCCCCTAGGAATACCCTGACTACAGAGCAGGCGACCCGTTTTTCCCCGCGTTAGATTGTGGTGACCACGAACCGTACGGAGGTCACAGGACGTCCGTGAAAAATAAAAAGGAGGCAAACAACGATCTACTCTGTGCACGCTTCATCCCCAATTTCCACGACCCCAAGGCCGAAGGACGTTTGTGTGAAGGATAACGATAAAATAAAACTTTGCGTCAAAAAAAAAGCCCGTTTTTAAAAGAAAAAAAAAAGTAGAAACAAGCACAACGCGTTGACGGACCGCGAGGTTGTGGAACACCTCGCGGTCCGCTTGCCACAGGACGGTTGTCTTCGACCCATAGCTCCAAGGTGAATTTGCCACTTGCGAAAACACGGAGACCTACCCAGCGAGAACCAGGAAAGCAAGACACGCACACTGACGCCTCGGCGTGCAGAATGAAACAGGATACGGGCGCGGAACACGGCCGCGGAAGAACACCTCGCACAGTGCCGATCCGGCCGATCTCCGAACGGACGATTTCGCATTTCGTGGACAGCGAGCGCCACCGCACGGGAGAGAGAGGTACCTTAAAAACGACGAAAACAAGCACCGACACCTTGGTTCTTTATATTTGCTGTAGTTACGGAACAAATCGACTTACATGAATAATTTGAATATTATTCGATTCCGTAATAATATTAGAAGACATTAAACGCAATTCTTCTTATGTTTGAATTTAGATAATTTTGTAAATTCGCTCCGAACGCAAGAGTGCCGAATTAGCCGATTTTGACCATTTTCATGATTTTTTTAAAGAATATAATTAAATTTATGACGAAACATCTGTTGCGTTTAGTGTCTCGATAATGACTCAATGTCTTTAAAGCCGAAATTTTCAAGAAGATCCGCGCAGCCGTTATTATGTTAGAATTTTTTTAATTTGGTGAAAAACCTCATGTATTCTCTATGGGGCTCTGAGGTGCGCCCCCTCTTAACGCCGCCACTCGAACGCCCGACTTCCGCGGAGCGGCGCTATCCTGGCGGCAGCCGTTTCAACTAGTTGGTCACGTGAAGGTCATTCCCAACCCCTGACTCTGCGAATCAAACTCATATCGTCGCAATCGCGTTTTTTTTTTTTATTATTATGCGCTTTGTCTGCATTTTAGCAGCGCCTTCAAGCTTTCTCCTCTACGATAGATTATCAAAAGTTTTTTGTCATCAATCTTAAAGGTGCAAACAAAACGAAAAAAAAAGAAAGCGAGTCTCACGATATGAATTTGTGATTCGCATAGTCAGGCGCCCTTAACGGCGGCCCTGCTACCTCCGCTTCCCCCGATCCGGAGATTGGGAATGGCCTTCACGTGACCGACTAGTTGAAACGGCTGCCGCTAGGATAGCGCCTCTCCGCGAAAGTCGGGCGTTCGAGTGGCGACGTTAAGTTTGGGGCGCACTGTACTTTACTTCACGTACATTGCACCCGGCGTACTCACTTTACTAGAAATACATTACATCTAATTGACTTTGTACTTTATTTCAAGTACTTTTCAGATGTAATTTACGCAGCACTGTAAACAAGCAAATACTGTCTGCATAATCAAGCTCAGGCAGTGCTAAACCTCAAAGTAGAAATCATACATCCGCAGTGAATTATGGGCCAAAAAAAAAGTACAAAGCAATTAATCATACAGAAGCAGAACCAGCTATTAAAGCATTCATGTGAAAACACAAGCTGCTTTATATTTGGCTAGCAGAATTTCGCTAACGGATCAAAACAGTTATGTACTATCTTGTTTCCATAAAAATATAAAAATATCTTCAAAAGTAATTCGTTACTTTGTTACGGTAATTGATAATTTACTCAATTACTTTCCATTTGAGTCATTTCTACTCTACTCAAATTACTTAGGAGGCCAATTAACTTAACTTTATTACATTTTTTAGTAATTTGTGCATGTCTGGAAAATACCCTGTCTCATCCATTTCGTTTGTTTTATATATTTGTTACCCACTATATAACCCTGTCTTCTCTGTACTGTAATTACGAATTTCTTTTTTTAATGCGATAAAGGGATGCTGAACCGAAATCTGGATTCCCCAAAACACGCGGGAAAAGCGTTGCAACGGTATGCTACAAACACCAAAACATTTCTCATACAGCGATAGTCTTGAACGGATGACCGTATTTTTCAAAAAAAAGAGGCCGCATTTGCGCAGGAATGTTGACGTCATGCTTCTCCGAGAAGGAGAGAGAACGTCCTCGCGTCTTCTCCGCCCCGTGGCCTTGAGGAAGCGAAGCGAAGAGGGGAGGAAACTAGGTATCTTGACGTCACGCGCCTCGTCGGCCTGGTTCAATCTCGACTTCTTTTTCCAAATATACTGCCGTCCATTTGAAAATATCGCCTTACTAGTAATGTTGTAGGGATTGTAGCGCCCGCCTACATCTCCTGCATTGTTGTTTTTTTTTAATCCAAATTTCGGTTCAGCATCCCTTTAACTGTCCCATGGAGCTAGTGACGTCATCAGTTTGAAGCGCGACAATGGCACCTATACTTCGTTTCACCTTCCGTCCGAGCGCAGCCGAAGGCTGAGGGACGGTTCGCAACTTCGAGAAGGGCATCTTTCTACGCACCACAAAGTAGTCCGCAAGAGTAATCTTTCTAAAATAACTGTTTTGTGCGTAAACATTGCACAATATTGCAGATATGTACTGCTGAGAATGATTTGGCGACTAAAGGAATTAAATATTTGAAGTTTATGTTTTTATTGATATATGTAAATGCATTGTGGTTTGGTGAAAACACGTACCTCCGCTGGCAACACGGCTGCTGCGCTCCTTTTTTACTGTGGATTTTGTTCCCGTAATGCCGAATCACGTGCTTCGCTGGTTTCCTCACCGAGTCGCTTCAAAACGTCCTTTCGCAACGGCACGTTTGGGCGTCAGAGGTCGTGATGAATGTCTACTTTCAAATTCGGCAGGAGACTCGGCCGCGTCGTACTACGAATGTGTTGTAAACAAGGAAAGTGTCCGGGCCACTACAATTCACTGATACGCGGCGAAATCAGGGCAACCCTTTACCTGCCGATCACATCGAACGCCGAGAAGCTGGTTGAAAGGACTGCGCTCGAGCCCTGGTATATCCAGAAAATACAAAGAAACATTTCACCTGTGCATTAATTGAATCTTAATCACGGCCGGCTCTTCGGGAACCTTGCAATGTGTACATCTCTAAACTATGCCGAACAGGTGGAAAGCTCGGGCACAGATGCCAGCGGCCAGCCTACGTACTGACATCCCCTGTGACTAAACTTCAGAGCGTGAAAGGGCACTTTTTAAACCTGTAGCAGACGATACCGTTGATACACCCGTAGCAGACCGAAATACTCGGCGAGCGCGGGTGGCGCAGACGACCAGCGGCGCAGCGGAGTGATACATAAGTGCAGGCGAGATCGCGTGACCTATTGTCGTTGTGTGATTAGCTCCGGCCACACGTAGCTTTGGCTGCACTCGGACGGAAGCTGAAACGAAGTATAGTTTCCGCCATCCCGATAGGAGGCGAAATAAAGCTGATGGATTGAGCCTTTGGTTACATTGGCTGGCGCGCGTCGGTAGGTAGGTAGGTAGTAAACGTTTATTGGAAGAAACATTCGAACGGTCGCCCTAGACGTGGTTCGAGGAGGGAACAGGTTCTGGGGAAGTCTTTGACGTGAAGGAACGGCCGTGCTCAGAACGTCGACTCCAGGCCCGTGTTTTCTAAGTACAGGAGCAATGAGTCCAGGATCAGTGCGATTCTGGCCGAGTCTCCCTCAGGCCGGGCCCAGCCTTCCAGGTTGGACGGCCTCGATGCAGTGGAAGAAGACTAAACGCTTTCTTTCTTTCGTTGGTGAAGTGACCGCACTCCCACACGAGGTGGTGCAGGTTTGCACTTAGGTTTCTTGCAGTAGGGACAGATCTCAGGCTGTTCCAGTGAATGTTGGCGTTGCATCTCGCTGCGGCTGTGGCGGGGAGGCCGGCGGGGAAAGGCTGTCGACACTGGCGGTCTGTTTCTGCCGATCTCGCCAGCACTCAGTTCCCACTTGCGTCGGTCGTGAGGGGTCGCGGCACTGCCGGTCCTGATCCTGCGCAGAAGGACCATTTTCTTCCTGGAGTAGCGGCCAAGCGGGATGGGGTCGGGGTTCGCGCGGGAGGGAGGCCTTGAGCCTCTTCTTTAAGTCTTGTCTGACCTTTCTCATTGCGTCTTCAGGGTCGTAGAGGGTCGGTCTCTTGTCTCGTCTTGCTTTCCTGGGGCCGGTCCTGCCAGAGTAGGCTGAAGTGCCGGGCAGGGAGTCCACACTTCGTGGCCGCGAAAGGAGAAACGTTGCTAGTGCTTCCGCGGACCGGTGAGCGGCCTCGTTGCCTGGCACTCCGGCATGGCCGGGGACCCAGTGTACAGTGGTTTTAACGTTCTTGCTCTCGAGGCGCCTGGCGAGTGCAAGAATGCGCCGGGTGGTCGGGCTGTTGGGGTCGTTGCTTTCGGCATCTTCGTATGGCTTCCTGGGCGTCGGTGTAAATGTCCACCGTCTTCACGGGTGAGTTCAGGCTTTGGGTAACGTGTTCCAGGGCGGTGAAGGATCGCCTGGGCTTCGGCTTCCTCGGGCGTTCCAGCGGTCTTAGTTTCGCGGGCTCCATGACTGTGTTTTGGCGGAGATCGTGCCAGGCCGTGGTGGTGACTAGATCCTTATGTGCTGCGTCTGTGTACAGCACGATGGTGGTGGGGTCTTCCAGTTTCGTGGTTTACGACGCGGTCAGGTGCTTTTGGGCGTAGTCCCGGCGCCGTTCCGGTTGGTCCAGGCCCATATTCCGCGGTATAGGTGTGCTGGAGGCCACGTCTGCTATTTCCCACGGGGGGGATTGGGCGGCCGAGTTTAGGAAGCGTGGACACGTCTTGTCGCAGGAGTCGTAGTATGGCCCTGCCCTGTCTAGTGTGTTGCAGTGAGACGAGGTGCAGTTCGTGCTGGTCCTTGGCTAAGTCCTGTAGTTTGGGAAGGGGAACGCACCTGTGTAGCTCCTCCAGTTTGGTGTGTCTCGGTAAGCCCGCAATAGTTCTTCGGGCGTCATTCTGCCATCTTTCAATTGCTCGCCAGTGACTCTTATTCAACTTGTAGTAGTTTGCTCCGTAAAGTACCCTTGGAAGCTAGCACGGCCCGTATCAGGGTCTTGGCCACCTCCTCGCTCGCACCACCGGTCTTTTGGGCGATGCGGCGGACCAGTGCCGTGCCCTGTTTCCAAATCTTGGCCATCTGGTTAGCCATTCTTTGGGGGACTTTCGTTGGTTGAAGAACACTCCCAGGGATCTTGTCGCGTCTCTGCTTGGGCGATGGGAGACCACCGAAGGTCAAGTCGTGAGTTGGGTGGACTTTGCGGGGTAAATATCATGTATCTGGTTATTGTCTGGTGACGGGGAGAGTCCGGTCTCTTTGAGGAATGCTTCAATGGTGTCCAGTCCTTTCTGAAGGGTCTGCTCCCTCCTCGCCGGGTTCCACTTGTCGTCCAGATGGTGATATCGTCTGCGTATATGGTGAACTTCAAGGTGGAAATCTTGTTCAAGCGCCACGCCAGCGGGGCCATTGTCAGGTTAAACAGGATTGGGGAGATCACCGCGCCCTGGGGCACACCAATATTGTTGTTCCTTAGAGGTCCGCATATGTCACCAGTCTTGATGGAGTACTTCCTTTGTTTTCAGAAACCCCTTCACAAAGTTGAGGGGCTTGTGGGTGATGCCACCTTCTCGGAGTGCCTTTACGATCGCTTCATGGGGTAGCAAGTCGAATGCCTTACAGATGTCGACCGCGACTAGCGAGCAGGTGCTTCCCTTGCGGTAGACGTCTGTAGACAGAAGTAGGAGGCTGTCTCTCGTACCCAAATGTTGTCGGAAGCCCGTTTGTGCCGCGTGGAAGAGCTTACGGTCCTCGGCGATCCAGGTGATGCGTGCTAGGACGATCCTCTCAAACAGCTTGCACATTACCGAGGTCAGGGATATAGGCCCGGGTATTCTTCGGTGTGTTCGGGGTTTACCCGCTTTCGGGATCGGGGTGACCCACGACTCATGCCATTCGTCCGGGAAGGTGTCGGTTTCCCACATGTGGTTGAACCAGCGAAGGACTTGCTGCTTTCCTTCTTCGGGTAGGTTCCGCAGCATGCTCGCGGTGATGCCGTCTGGGCCGGGAGCAGACTTTATTCTCCCTTGGTCAATAGCGGGTCTCGAGCTCCCATCGGGTGATCGGGGTGTTCCACGGAGGGGGGTCTTTCGGTGCTTGTTCTAGAGTGTAGATTGCTGCATTCGGGGGGCGCGCGTCTACGTGGCTCCCATTGGCCGCTGCGCTCGTCAGTTTCCACGACCACTCACCCCATGGCGCTGCGTGTCCATCAGCGCGCTGTTAACACGGAGCGTTCAAGGTCAGCGTGTCCAGGGGGGCACGCGCGCTGACCGGCGACGAAGAGTACGTGGCAGACGAAATAGGGAGCGGACGACCGGCTTGCATGCTTTTGCATTCACAACTCATAAGAGGTGCTTAGGTGTACTTCGAGCTTTTTGTACTACCCTACAAAAATCCACCAGTCAAATCAGGATTAGTAGTATTGACAAATAAATAAAAAAATAATTGAACCCCATTGATACGTTCCAGGTTTTTACGTTTTTCAAGGCTTTTGCATTCAAAACCGCGGCCGGTCACTCTCCGAGCCTTCAACCATTGGGGGCCTTCTTGGTCTTTACGTTTCCCGGATAATAAGCTTTTTATATCGCGGTTCATAAAGAAACGTATCAACGAGGCTCTACTGTATTATCTTAAACTCTATTGCCCTACCGGGCAGCCTGCTCTTTAGTTTCGCCGAATTTGATTTCGAGGAGACTACGAACCGTTTACCGTATTTCCCAACCTATAGTCCGCGCCCGGTGTATAGATCAACGTGCCGTTTACATACGAGTCCTCGTTTGCCTATAGTGTGGTCACTGAACGTGTGCAAGAAACCAGATTTGCATGAAGTGAAGTGTCTGCGCCTGACCGCCGACCGCGTCGCCACCGCGGCGGCACGCCGTCGGAGCCGTGCACTGGTATATATAGTCTGAAGGGGCAGATTTCGGTTCAAAAGGAAACACTTGCCTTAGCTAGTCCGTACCTGGTGCCCAGTCTGCATGCAAAATATTATCATGCAAAACACATCTTGGAAAATGCTTGCTTCGTTAGCTCACAAAAAAGCTTGTATCGTACATTTATCCCCGCTAACATATACTCAGTCATTAACAAAATACGTATCTCACGTCTTATTGTAATAAACAATCCAGAAAAAAAAAACCTTCATTTGTATAGTGCACCTGTATATAGCCTGAAGAGTCTTAAGTCGAAGAAAAAGACAACAGTAGGAGAACGTCTGAAACACAGCTAACATTGTTCATCTTTCACGCTCCTTATATACACCCGGTGCTGATGTCACCGACACCGACTTTTCGACGGATACACTCTGAGCGAACACAAGAAGCGAATGACCTTGATAACAGTAGACCCATTCATATAAACAGTATAACCTTTTTTTCATAATGGCTATATCTTGAAGACACTTACTTTTACAACTATCAACAAAACCCTCTAAGAACGATTTGGAGGACAGACAGCAATACACTGAAGTTAAAAATCAAATCGCCCATATCTCATAAAAAAATATGTAGTTAGTTTATTGCTGTCTTTTAAAGCGCAGCTCTAAGGCGGCCGTTTCCGGCTTGAACGGCGTCGCCGTCGGGCCTCGGCGTCGCCCGTCGCCGCCGCCGTCGGCGTAACCGCGCGGGTGCATTACGGGTAAATTTTCCCGAAGAAAACCCGAGGTCCTCCCGAGGGACCTCGGGTTTCTTCGGGAGGACCTCGTGTTTCTTCGTAAGAACCTCGAGAAGACCTCGGGTTCCTTCGGGATGACCTCGGGAGGACCTCGCGTTCCTTCGGGAGGACCTCGGGAGGATCTCGGGTTCCTTTGGGAGGACCTCGGGAGGACCTCGGGTACCTTCGGTGACTTCGGGAGGGGGGGTCACGTGACCCCCCCCCCACGTGACCCTTCCGAGGTCACGTAACCCCCCTTCCCCGAGGTCACGTGACCTCGGGTTCCTTCGGGAGGACCTCGGGAGGACTTCGGGTTCCTTCGGGAGGACCTCGGGAGGACCTCGGGTTCATTCGGGAAACATCTCGGGAGGACCTCGGGTACCTTCGGTGACCTCGGGGAGCGGGGGTCACGTGACTCTCCCTTCCCCGAGGTCACGTGACCCCCCCACCCGAGGTCACGTGACCCCCTCCCCCAGGTCACGTGACCCCCCCCCCCCTCCCCCCGCCCGAGGTCACATCACCCCCCCCCTCTTGCACCCTTTCCTCCCCCCTCTTCAAGAGCTGCGAGCTGCGCTCTAATTCGGCGTTACAGGTAGTTGTAAACGGCTTTCACCTGTTTCTCTTCGACTTAAAAGATTCTTTTTCCACACCAGTCTTAGGTGTACTCAAAGAAATATAGTACTACGAGCTAATTTGATGTCCAAAGCACCTGATGAGGGGTGCGAAAATAAACCCGCGGGTTTAATAGAAGGGCCGGTCCCTGGCATCCATACTGCTCACGCTGTCTTCTCATCGTTGCCTGCAGGTTCCCAGGAGAAGCGCGAGTTCCTGAAGCGGCGCTTCCCACAACTGCAGCGACCGCAACTTCGCAAACTCTCGGGACCTGTCTTTCGAAGAGCACATCCTCCGCGAGACCGAAGGCAGGGGTGAGTATGCGTTCTGCGTTCGCCCCACACCTCGAGGCCCCAGGATTCGACGGCCCTCCCGACTCCCTCGTTTACCGGACAAAAAGGACGGTGCGGGAGAAACGGCTAGCTCCGGGAGCTTGTGGGAGGGGCCAAGAACCTTCTCGTGCGCGCCCAGGGGTGGACCTGGTGCTGAACTCGCTGTCCGAGGAGAAGCTGCGGGCGGAGCGTGCGCTGCCTGGCCACCCACGGCCGCTTCCTGGAGATCGGCAAGTTCGACCTGACCCAGAACAACGCCCTGGGCATGGCCGGTGTTCCTCAAGAACGTCAGCTTCCACGGCATCCTGCTGGACGCCCTGTTCGGGGACGACCCCCGAGTGGCGGCGGACAAGCGCCGGGTGATCCAGCTGAGTGCGCGAGGGCATCGCCTCGGGCGCCGTGCGGCCCCTGGACGCCGTCCGCTTTGCCCGGGACCGCGTCGAGGACGCCTTCCGCTTCATGGCTTCCGGCAAGCACATCGGCAAGGTGGGTGCTCGAGGTGGGTACCCCCACGCCGCTCGCCAGATCGTTCTGGCCAGTGTTACCGTCGCGCTTTCTTCCTCCTACGACCGTCCCACCTGTCGCAAGAAAACTGTTTTTCAGACATATTTGTAACTGCTTGCGATCTAGTGCATTATGACCTCTCGCGATATCTTACAAGAGTAGACGCTGGCGACATCTATGAGGTAATCCTGAAACTGCGTTTCACTGGAGCCAACGAGGTAGAGAGGCTTAGAGCAATAAACTGGTATCTCATTCACCAGGCAAAAGTTAACCCTACTTGACTGCCGCCATGTACAATTTTGACCACTAGACACGTGACGGTACCAAATCCCGATGCTTTTACGCAAAACTGAGCAGAGATTGGCATGCGATCCGCTGTAAAACACATGATGAACGATTTTTTTAAAAACTGTTAGCCCTCAAGATTAGTGTCTAGCTCCTATAAAAACCCAAAATACAGCACCGCGGCTGACGGCATATAGCGGATGACTTGTGAAGCTGCCCGAGTTTTTGTCCTAAAAGCACATTTTGTACTAAACGTAAAAACTATAAAGTCACGTGTCTAGTGGACAAAAAAGTGGAAGCCGTTTACAACACCCTGTAACGCCGAATTGGAGCGCAGCTCTTGAGGAGGAGGAGGGAAGGGTAGTGAGGGGAGAATAGACCCCTCCTCCTCCTCCCCTCATTTTTAATATGCTCCGGGGGTCACCTGACCTCAGGGGGGAGGGGGTCACGTGACCTCGGGGGGGGGTCACGTGACCGGGGGGAGGGGGGGTCACGTGACCTCGGGGAGGGGCCACGTGAACTTGAGGGTCACTTGACCTGGGGGGTCAGATGACCCCCCAAGGTCACGTGGGGGGCCACATGGGGGTCACGTGACCTTGAGGTGCCCTTGGAAGGGGTCACGGTGACCTTGGGGGTCACGTGACCCTGGGGAGGGGTAACGGGACCTGGGGGTCACGTGACCTTGGGAGGGGTCACGTGACCTCGGGGGTCACGGTGACCTTGGGGGTGACCTTCTGAGGGGTCACGTGATCTCGGGGGGTCACCTGACCTCGGGGGGGTCACGTAACCTCGGGGGGTCACGTGACCTCGGGGGGGGTCACGTGACCGCCCCCCCCCGGTTACGCCGACGCCGACGGCGACGCCGACGCCACTCAGGCTGGAAACGGGCCCCTAAGAGGTGCGCTCTAAAATGTGCAACATGGCGGCGGCCCATTGGGGGTCACTTTCAGCAGCCAGTTTATCGCTCTAAGGTCCTTTACCCCGTTGACCAGAGTGAGGGTTTTGCGAGGTCAAATGTACATATACTATGTACGTGAAATGGTTGTTTATAACATCGCCAAAAGCTCTTCAACCCAATAGCGAAAGAATGATGCAAAAAATATTACAATCGCGTGTGTTCCACGGCTAGCCGATAGATGGAGCACCACTGTGCTCTCTCGACGTTAGAGAGCCTACATTGCAGAGAGTTTTCATCCGCTGGATCGGGGTTACGTGGTTTATATTTGCAATACGACCTGCGAGGAGGTGACGAAAACGTCGGTCGTGTAGCAGGGGTCTCTGCCTTTCCACCCGCTTTCCTCCTTGCCACGCGAAACCACGGCGCATGCGCACTTGCCATCAAACATAACCGGAAGCGTCCGCCATTAAATTGCAAAGGCTCTCCGTGCTTCGAGATGGATCCTCTCTACTTCTAGGCTCTATTCTCGTCATAAGAGATCACGAGAGGTGGTTATGCACTCAGTCGTAAGTAGTGTGAGTGTGTGAACCGACCTTTAGACCGCACAATAGTGCTTAAACCAAACCTGAGTGTGTGAACGAGCCTATAGGGTGAATTCGGAAGATTGCTATTTTGTCGCGTGTTGATCCGCCCTGGAGCGCCGCCGTTTCCTTCGGCGCCTGACTTGTTTCCGCCACGTTAAGCGGGCGTTCGGAGGCACTAATGACTCTAACCAAGTAAAGCTCATCGAAGCTCATCGATGTGTCAAAAGCTCTTTGCGCGTCAAATTTGCCAAAAAACAAGGCCCGTGCCTCGTGCGGCGTAGGAAATGGTGGTGCGGCTCTGAATGAGTCGCCCTTGGAAGCGAAGGGCGACCGAGCACTCGTTCGTGCGCGCTTTTTCAGCAATAATAATAGTAATAATTCTCTAATTTCTTCCTGCCTCAGAACAACTTCGCGGTTTTCAGTACTCGAAAACAATTATTTTCGGTACTTGAAAGAAACGCGAAGCGTGAAGTTTACAGGGGGCCTTACGACCGAACACGTTCTCTCCCAGGTGCGGCCCGAGGAGCCTCAGCGGCAGACGGTGGCGCCCACGCCCCTCTCGTTGAAGGCCCACGCCCGCACCTACTTCTTCGAGGACAAGAGCTACGTGGTGACCGGAGGCCTGGGCGGCTTCGGCCTGGAGCTGGCCGACTGGATGGTGGTCCGGGGCTGCCGCAGGCTGCTGCTCACGGCCCGCTCGGGCGTCCGCACGGGCTACCAGCGCCTCTGCCTGCACCGCTGGCGGCTGGCCGGCGCCAAGGTGGCGGTGAGCCGGGCGGACGCGGCCACCGAGGAGGGCGCCAGGGCGCTGCTGCAGGAGGCCGCCGCCCTCGGCCCCGTGGGCGGCATCTTCAACCTCGCCCTGGTGGGTTGCGCCCAAAGCTGGTGAACGCGTCGGACTCTTTTTTGAAATTTTGGCTCGAAAACCAGTTTCACTTTATGGCAAACTAATGACTGTCGCGACTTTCGCGCGTCAATGCAGACAAGAATAGACCCTTTTCGCAATTTAGTGCATTCTGTGGCTCGAAAAGCCGCTTCACTTTCAACAACCTAAGGGCGGTCACGACGCTGTATTTCGTCGGGCGTCGTCACTTTCGCGTGTTAGTGGTAGACAAGAATTGGGTCTTCGATTGAGGGACCTTTCTCGACGGACAAGTGCCTTCTGGGGGACTGCCTGTGAACTACAAATGGAGGGCAACCCAACGTCCTTCCAGCGGTCTTCCATTCGTCGGAACGCATTGGCATGGTACCATTGCATAGGATTCTGTTGCCCTTTTTATGCCCCGTGCTACCTATGCTCGGAAAGGAATCGTCAGCAAACACGAAATTTCCGCAGACAGGTGTCTTCAAGGTAGTCGTACTATACGGTGCCCTCTATAAATGGCGGCAGCTGAAAGCAAATGTCAGGGGTGAAAGCGTAACCATGCGCAGAGACTTACTTGAAAGATGTGACTAGGGATGCCGCGAACTTTTTTCGAATCGAAGTTTCGATGATCGAATCAAGCGGTTCGAAAGGTTCGAAAGATTTCGATTTTTCGAATTGTCTATGTCGTAAAATTCGACGGAGGTCGAATTTTCGAACTTGTTAAGCTAAGAAGTTCGACGCTTTTCGAACCGTCGAACTTATTACGCTAAAAAATTCGATATGTTTCTAACTTTCGAATTTATTGCGCTGCAAGGTTCGATGCTTGTCGAACTTTCGAACTTGACTGACCAAAATATTCGATGAATTTCGGACTTTCGAAGTTATTTATCAAGAGAATTTGAAAAGTTTCGAACTTTCGAATTCTGAAAAGTCAGAAGTTCGACGAACTTCGAACTTTTAGGGTAAAAGTTCGACGTTCGTCGAACTTCGAAAGACCGGCGGACGGTTTCATTTGATTTCAAGTAGTGGGGTACATTCGTAATTTTTTTTTCTCGAACTTTTACACGCGGTGCTGCGTTCCTTACGAAAGACAATGTCGTTTATTTCAATGTTCTGGCATGCTTAGGTTTAAAGAAATAAATCCCCGAAGGGGCGAGGAAGGACGACGGGTTTTTGACGATTATTGTTTGTGCCAGATTTGAAGCACGCTGCAGCCGGAGCTATTTATGGTAGATATGTTATACTTTTTTTAAGAATGATCTATGTATAGCCGTAAGTGCCGTCTTAAGATGTGATTATTGTTATTCAACGTGAGTTTCGAAGAAATGTCCCAACATGTATCTGCATGCAATTATGACCTAAACTTGATATTTATTTTCGTCTAAGTTGTTTGAGGTATCGCATTTAAATTAACACCACAGACAGTACATATCATTGCCATCTGCAGAATACAAAATAATATATTTATTGTTTTTTCACGTTAAGGAATAAATTAACTCATGGGAGAAGATTTCTAGTAGTGTTCAAGTTCAGCACATCATTAAAAGAAAACTTTTTTTTTTTTTCGCTTCACGTTCCTGGGACGTGTTTCTTTTAGCCTGTACACATTTTGGTAAAAGAAACTTGTTTCGAAGTTCTGAACCTCTGAATATGCAAGAATAGAACACTTCCGACGAATTCTTGATAGTTTTTTTTTTTTTCTCCTGCTTTTTATTCCCGCATTTATTCTTTTTTTTTTTTTCTTTTGTTACTATCGGCACAGGTGTTTAGGTCGAAAAGACAGCTTTGAACTTCCGAACCACTAAGCATGTGACGAGCAGTGCCTTCTGACAACGAGTTTCTACCAATGACCATCTACGCAACCTTTTATGCAGTGAAGAGCGACATTAGCTATACATATGCATCAATAATTTCAGATTAAAATAAGCTCGACCACGCCCTCTTTCCCCGTATTGTTTTCTTGAACAGTCCAAAATACCTGCAAGGGGGAGAAGGAGGCTGAAGCCCCCCCCCCCCCCCCCCCCCCTCCGCTACCCTCTTTCCCCCCGTTTTTCCTCTTCCGACGCCACTTGTATGGTAGAACGCTCCTCGACCTCGAGTTGTGTCGGCTTTTGTGCTTTTTGCGAGGCGATTCCTCCGTCCCAGAAAATAAACCTCCAGGACAATTATAAACTTCACCGGATCGGATTACTACCAGCGTGCAAGGGGTGGCGAGCTAGTTTGCCAGGTCGCTTCACGGTTTTTCTGAGCCTCAACCTCCTGCTCGCCCCTGGCCGTTTCAAACTGGAAGAGTCTCGTAAAACAGTGTGTTCGTGCAATCACTACTGCGTGATGCAAATTAAAGGCCCCCCCCCCCCCCTCCCGGGGGCTGGCGGTCACAATTCTGCAATGGCAAATATTATAGCACGTCCGGGACACTCGTCGTCTCATTTAATTGCCTGACCAACTTCGCAGAATCTAGATATCACACCCTAACTTTTCTAAACTTGATTTTGTGAAAACCAATGAGTCGTGAAAACGTTATTTGAAACTGAAACTGTGGAAAGACTTGAAAATCGGACTTCGAACTTTGAAAACTTGGACTAAAAAAAAATTCAAAATCTTCGAAGTTTTTTTTTTTTTTAATTTAGCGTTAAAAGAGAATCGAAACCTTCGAACTTTTCGAACTTTATGCAAAAAGAAATTCGAAATCTTCGAATTGTTCAAACTTCATGTCTATAAAAATTTGAAGCGTTCGAAGTTTTCGAATTTTTTTTACAAAGAATATCGAAATCTTCGAATTTATCGAACCTGAAGTAAAAAAATATTCGAAATATTCGAAATCGAAATTTTAGAAACCGTGAAAGCTTCGAACTTTTCGACTTCGAAACTTTGCTGTGGGCAAAAGTTGCGAATTTTTCGAAATCGAACCTCGGTCGGTACGAAAATATCGAAATTTTCGATATCGAACCTCAGTTCGCTTCGCAAATATCGAAAGCTTTCGAAATCGAACCTAGGGTGGTTCGCGACATCCCTAGATGTGACATCGCGGCAAAAGCATTGCCCAGATTTGTTCTGTTGACCTGATATGGCATTTCTTCCCAAGAAATTAGTGTGTGTCGTACTTTAGTAAAAAAGGTGCCCTTTGAAGACTTAAAAGGGGAACGGTCGTCTCTGAAGGACGCACGACGACAACTTGGGAGACGCACGACAGCGCATGCGCGGTTAATCGCCGCCTCATGTCGTTTCACCCGCTGCGTCTCCTGCAAGAGTGATGGTCGCTTCTCCCCGCAATACTCGCAGTAAACAAATTGGGGTCAATCGCGATACTCTGCCCTGCAAGCGGAAGATCTACGGTTACTCTAGTCACAGTGAAACGCGGATGCGTGAGCCGTTCCCGACAGGGTGTGTGTGTGGAGCGCAGGTGCTGAGGGACGCCCTGTTGGAGAACCAGACGTCGGAGGCGTTCGAGACGGTGTGCCGCCCCAAGGTGGCCGGCACCCTGCACCTGGATGCGGTGTCCCGGGAGCTGTGTCCCCAGCTGGACCACTTCGTGGCCTTCTCGTCGGTGTCGTGCGGCCGGGGCAACAGGGGCCAGACCAACTACGGCTACGCCAACTCCGTCATGGAGCGCGTCTGCGAGAGGAGGGTGGCCGACGGACTGCCCGGTGGGTGTCTCTTGCTCCGGGGCACAGGTTCTCGGGCTTTACGATCTTGAGGAACTAGGTTATTGAGAATATTCAATTAGTGGTTCCGATTAATACGTCGTTTCATATTTAGCTTCGGGGTAAACCGCGATATTCATACTTATCGAACCATTGATTGCGGCGGCTCCGCGGGTATTGCTTCGCCGCGGTGCACAGGTGCTCGTTGAGAAGAGCACTCAACGGGCCAAATCCGCCGCGATGAACGCTTCGAAAAGCTCAAATATTCCAGTTTACCTCGAGGCGAACCTCAAATAGCATGTTATTCGAAACTACAATTGGGAAACTTGAACATTCGCACAACAGTACTTGAATGACGGCTGAGGAACTCCTCCTACACTCGACATTGATGCGATAAATCGGTTGAGAAGCCTACAACTACCATAAAAAGTAATCTGTACACAGTAGGGACTGTCTGGGTTATAGTTGTGCATCAGTGTATGGCCCAAATATTTCGAAGTAGTGCTTGCATTTGTGCAAAACTTTAGCTTAGGGACGGGAGTGTTCGAGAAAATGGTTTGGGGAACCCATGAGAGTGCTCTGGGGAGCCACTGAGTTCCTGGAACCAATAATCTCTGGGAAATCTATCGAATGTACCATGTTGTCCTTGCAGTCTTCTCAAAAATGCAGCTAGTCTAACCGTCTCCTTCTCTAAACATTTGATTGTGCACCTCTGGCCTACACATGGACACGTCGCTCGTCACCACGATGTACGGAACTGCCGGAATCGCACCAAATATGTCTTTCCTGGCACGAGATATTTGAAAAGCATTATGTTAATGCCCTTTGCAAATTTCATCGTGCAAGACTTGCTCAGAGATGTCTCAAACACAAAAGTCCCAGCAACTGTGTAAAGTACTACTCTTTAGGCGAGGACACGCTGCCCGGCAAATGCTTCGACGCGACCTACTGCATGTGCCCGAGTAGCCAATGCCAAGAGCGTCACCATTTGCCTAACAACACAACGCGCTAAAAAAAAGTGCTGCATTGCCATGGCACCCAGGTGCAAGCACTTTCTGCTCGGTGCATCTGCTCCGACCTCAAAGGAAGCTGGCTGGAACGCTGCATCAAATATCTCTCCAGTTCAATGCGTTCATAAAACTTGCTGCCTTTCATCGAGGCATGAAACTAGGATCAATAGAAAGTTTTAGAATAATGTGCACAATTATAGTCTCATTCGCGCTATATTTAGCACTTGTGGCGTCCACACGCCGTGATACCCACACCTCTATATCTTGCTCCGCGGTCCCGGGAAACCATGAACGATTCTTGTACATACCTGAAAAGAAAGATGCGCTGAGCTCGAAATCTGTGCCGATATAGTGGAACAACCCAATGAGTTGAAGGCGACACATGCGCAAACTAAACTTGAGGCCAGAAAACCCCCGCTGACCTTCCTCGTCCCCTCCCCAGGCCTGGCCATCCAGTGGGGTGCCATCGGCGACGTGGGCGTCCTGCGGGAGACGATGGGGGCGGACATGATGGTGGGCGGCACGGTGCCCCAGCGCATTGCCTCGTGCCTGACGGTGCTGGACCACTTCCTGCGCCAGGGCCACCCCGTGATCTCGAGCCTGGTCAAAGCCGACCTCTCCTCCGGGGCCAAGGCCAAGGACAAGCACGACCTCGTCCAGTCCGTGGCACACATCTTCGGTAAGTCCTCTCCCTCTTGCTCGTCGTGGGAGGTGCCGAGACTGGTTCACACACTTGCGACAACAGAAAGGAGTGGAGCAACAATGTTTGTACTTTGCAGATATGACATTTAGTATTAATACCCTACGGTTATAATCTATGAAACACGCGTTAGTTTTAAGGCGAAAGCCTTATATGTCCCATTACGGTAAAAGGCGGCGTCGACGTTGTGCCCGAAAGATGGCCATAAAAATACGCCATCAAGCACGCGCCGCTCAGGGTCAAACCGGACGCGCCTCAGAAATAAAATACAAAGAAAAGCATAGCAACGCAGATGCTTCGTCACAAAAGCCGTGAAGCGGGCGTGGGCGCCGCGCTTTCGAATTGTGGGAGCGTGATGTCGCCACCAGACTGCCGTACGTGCTGGAGGAAGATGTGGCGCGTTGCCTCCGGCGCGTCAGTTGCGTTTCGGACTTCATCTGTGCTCGTTGCGGCCTTCGTGCGATGGACTGTGAGGCGACCGCGTCTACATCTACGGCCTCGACACCGACAAAAGCATCTTCATCTACGGCGGCTTCCGCAGGCAAACCTGGCCGCCCACACAAGTACGCCTTAGCCAAGAAAGCAGGCCAACGAATACGCAGACACACACACCGAATTCAACACCGGCAGAAGTCACTTTGGTACGTGTAGAAACATTACCCGAAAACATTTCACCCGCGGGACTCTAATGCTTTCGCATTCCTACACGTAAGCAGTCTTAAGTGTTTCCGACATTGTTTTTTTTTTTCCTCATGCGATGATAGTCGCAAAACAAAAATTATTAAAAAAAAGACAGAGCAATATTTTTTCTCTCAACTTGCAGGCAGAACAAGCAGCCGCGTAATCTGGAGCCGAATATATGCCGTCAATGTTTATCAGAGCAAGACGTCGTTAGGGGTTCGGGTATTGCCGTCATTGTAGTGATTGGACACGAGCCACTACCCGAATGCTCGTCGAGTTATTGATTATCGTGAGCCCAAATCGAGTGCTCGTGCGATGCTCGGGTCCAGTCTACGAGCCGCATTCAAATATTGCTACTGGGGGGGCTACGCCACCACTGCGACCTCTAAACTAGGTCGTGAAGTTTTGCCAAGAGCTTGAAAAACAACGCTCGTCTTTATTCTTGAAATTACACCGCAGCAAAGAAGATTTTTTTGGTTGGGTATGGCTAGTTTGGCTAGTTTGTTTTGCATCATGGTGTAATACGCCAAAACAACAAGAACGAAAACGAAGAGAGGACTTCGTTTTCGTCCTGACGCCGCGTCCTGTCCAGTTCTCCCTTCGTTTCGTACTTGTTGTTGTGGCGTATTACACCATGAAGTTTCTTGGTCAGCGGCGTTGAGTGCGAGCATATACTTAAGTATTCCTTGTGCAAGTAGGCTCGTGCAAAGTGAATCACATTCCAAGCGATTATCATTGCAGGGCCCCTTTAGGACCTCTCGCGTTTTCTTACGAGAGAATGCGCTGGCACACAGGTGTCGTCAATTAAGGAAACCTAGTACTGCATTTCACTAGAGCGCAGGTTTTGCGGTATTTACGAGATGAAATGTACTATCTATCTATGAAAAGTACTAGTTTATGACATTCTCGAAAATTTATTGAGAAAGAAGGATGCGAAATTTTAAGAAAGAAGGATGCGCGAAAGGAAAGGGAATATACGGAGATCCACTCCCTCCTAAGCAGTTTCACGTGTCTCAACAAGCCGAGCGTTGCTCTAGGCAACGTAGTGGGGCTCTGGGAACGTGTTCCGTTGGGTGATTCAAGGAGTTGTCACGGCGGCCACCTGAGATGGCACTCCCTGGCTGCAGGTGTGAAGGACCCCTCAAGCCTGAACCCCTCTCTGACCCTGGGGGAGCTGGGAATGGACTCCCTGATGGGCGTCGAGGTGATGCAGACCATCGAGAGGGACTACGACCTCAACCTGTCCATGCAGGAGATTCGGCAGCTCAGCATCGGTCGACTCAAGGAGATCGGCCAAGGGGCCGCGGCCGGAGACTCCACCGCACCCAAGGGGGCAGGTGGGCCTTTCCCTCTCTCGCGATACGCGGAAGCGTTTAGGGCGGCGAGTCCGCCCGATCGGTCGAAACGAAGGGACATCCGATTAGAGGAGCACTCCGAAGCTTTTAACGCGGAATGTGCTTAAAGGCTGGGATCCCCGAAGAAATTGCGACGGAACGCCTAAGAAACCGTTGCGAAACGTGTTATACATACCTCGGAGGACAATCTGTACAAAAGAACATATTGTCGCGGGTGGTGACCAAATGAACAATAAATAAAGAGGAACAAATAAACGTTTAATAGGACGAACTTGTGCCTAAAACAAAAAGTAAACCGAAGATAACAACAGAGCGTCGTTTTCGTCGAAGTCGGCGTAGCAGCAGGCTCGAGCGCTGACGAAGAACTGACTGCGGCTAACAACGCGGAGCCCCTTATGAACACGCGTGGGCTTCAGGAGTAATTGGCGTAGAAGGTTCTGTGTGTAGACTGCTCGGACCTCGAATAAAGTACAATGTGCTCAATTTCACTAGAACGCGACATTTACAGAAGAAGGCTCGAGGTACACCAAAGTGTTCTTATGAGTTGTGAATGCGAAAGCACGCGTGCCGCTCTTCGTTATCTTCTTTAATCTGTGGTGTACAACGCGCTGACATTGGGAGTGGAACGCTGGAGCCGCCGCCTCGCGGACAAGCAGCGCCATTGGGTGAGCGATGGTTCAAACTGTCGTGTACCTTGCGGCGCGAGGAAGGAACAGACAGCAACGTAGTTCCCAGCGGAACGAACCCCTTGGTTTATTCCATGCGCCGTATATATTGCCAGGCGCCGTTCAACCGATAAGAGGCGAGCGAACGCGGTGATCTGTGATAACACAACAGTCTGATAACACAGTCAGGATGACACCACACAAAATGACGCGCAGCGGCCAATGGAAGCCTCGTTGATGCGCGCCAGCCAATGGGACCGAAGTGTAAAAGGTGCCGTTGGCTTGCTTTGCGCGTGGTTTACGGCGTCTTTTGTAAGGTATTTGCATGGTTTCAAAGCTGATGACGTCGGCTCGCTCCATGAGACAGTTAATGCTTTCGCATTAATAACATAAAGACGCGTCACCTCCCGGGCATCGAACCTCGAGCCCTTACAGTAGGAGCTAAGGGCGATAACGATTCGGCCACGGGTGCGCTCGGTCAGAGACGCGCGTGACATTCTCCCCCTTCGAAAAGAGCATGGTCCCGATGCACCGTGCAAGGAAACAAAACTAAGCAAAGCGAAAAAAAGAATGAGAAAATACGGAGGCTGGTAAAAGCACAGTCCTATCAAGCGTAGCACGGGATCACAGTCCAAAGAGTTATCGTGCGCTGTACGGCTTGAGGCGCACGACGTGGACGACTTCATTTCGTGGTGGGCACGTTATGATGTTCTTGTACCGTCGGGCATCACCTCGTATTTCAGATCTTCGAATCAACGAAGCTCCTTGTAGGGTCCGAAGTAGCGCTTCAGTAGTTTCTCGTTCAGACCGCGTCGTCGTATTGGGGTCTGAACCCACACACGGTCTCCGTGCTTGAAGCGAACGTCGATCCGACGAAGGTTGTATCGGGTGACGTCGAAATGTTGTTGATCTTGAATCCAGAGTCGGGCGAGCTGGCGAATTTCTTCGGCTCGTTGGGCAACCACCCGGGCGTCGTGGCTTTTATCATCAGGCGGCTCGTGGGGAAGCATCGCTTCGAGCATGGTCGTTACTTTCCGGCTATGCACCAGGTGAAACGGTGTTACTCCTGTGTTCTCGTGTACGGCCTGTTGTAAGCGAACGTGACGTAGGGTAACACCTCGTCACACGTCTTGCGCTCTACGTCGACATACATGGAGACCATGTCGCCAATAGTTTTGTTTAGCCGTTCAGTTAGTCCATTTGTCTCCGAATGGTACGCAGTTGTTTGACGGTGGCTGGTGATACTGAGGCGAAGGATCTCTTGTGTCAGCTGGGCGATTAATGCATAGTGATCCACGGTGTGTAATGATGACTTCAGGGCACTGAGCCGGAGGACTATGCACTCGATTAAAAACTGGCGACTTCAAGAGCCGTACCTCATGGAAGGGCTTTCGCCTTGGCGTACCGTGTGAGATAATCGATCGCCATGATTATTCATCGGTTTTCTTGCGTTGATGGTGGGAACGGTCCGATTAAATCAATTTCAATTTGCTGTAATGGGCACATGGTGGCGCAATAGGCTGAAGAAGTCCTGCCGGTCTCGTCGGTGATCTCTTCCGTCGTTCACATTCGTGGCAACATCGGGTCTGGTGATAGACTGTCTTCGCAAGAATGGGCCAGTAGCACTTCTCGCGTATCCTGGCAAGAGTCCTGTTGTAGCCAATGTGTCCCGCCTTCGCGTCATCGTGGCAGGCTTGAGATAATTCTTCTCTAAGACTATAATGGATCACCAACAGCCACGCCGTGTTGTCGCTGAAGTTTTTTTTAGCGCAACTTGTGGGATTGAGAATGTTGGCAGAGTTCGTATGAAAACGCGGGGAACAACCTTTCCCTGTCCTTCTAGCTGCTCGATGAGTCCCCGCAGTTCAGTATCATCTTTTCGGAGTACTGCCATGTCACTGGCATTTAGTGCGCCGAGGAAACACTCGTATCCGTCGTCTTCCGTGCAGGGAGGACCGGCCTCGACAGGGGCCCTTGACAGACAATCGGCATCGCTGTGCTTTCGGCCGAACGTGTACACCACGGTCATGTCAAGCTCCTGCAGTCGTAGACTCCACCGGGCGAGGGGTCTTGAGGGGTCCTTCAGATTCGCGAGCCAGCACACGAGTGTTCGTCTCTAACCGCTCGGAACGGACTTTCGTACAAATACCGGCGAAACTTGGTGATGGCCGAGACGACGGCGGGGCATTCTTTCTCCGTCGTAGGGCAATTATTCTTCGCCTTGGACAGCGTACGGCTTGCATAGGCAATAACCCACCCTGTTCCCTCGTGTCTTTGGACGAGCACCGCGCCAAGCCCCGTGTTACTTGCGTCCGTGTGAATTTCTGTTTGTGCATGCTGGTCGAAATGGCAAAGGACAGGAGGTGTTTCAATTCTTCGTTTAAGCTCGTCAAACACTTACTGGTGCTCTTCTGTCTACTGAAACTTTACGGCGTATTTTGTAAGGTATGTCAGTAGCGCAGAAAGCTTCGGAAATCTCGAACGAAGCGCCTGTAGTAGACACAGAGGCCTAGAAATCTTCTTACGGCCTTTTTCTTTTCGACAGAGAGGAAACTGCGGGTACGGTGCGCGTCTTTTCGGGGTCAGGACAAACACCCTCGCTGTTCACTGCAAGGCCTAGAAATTTAAGCTCGCCATAATCGAACCAACATTTCGTTGCCCTGATAGTTAGTCCAGCGGCATTGATGGCTTGAAGTACGGCACGAAGTCGTCCTAAATGCACGTCAAAGTTTTTAGAGAGCACTACAACGTCGGTGAGGAAGACAAGACAGCTCTGCTATTTTAGGCCTGCTAGCACGGTGTCCATGACACGCTGGAAAGTCACCGGCGCTGTACATAGCCCGAAGGGCATCACTTTAAATTCGTACAGTCCGTCGGGCGTGACGAAGGCAGCTTTCTTCCGGTCCCGTTCGTCATCCTCGATCTGCCAGTAGCCACTCTCCAAGTCCATCAAAGAAAAGTAACGGGAGTGACGAAGGCGGTCTAGAGTATCGTCGATGCGAGGGAGTGGGGACCCGACTTTTTGTTCACAGCATCGAGTCGAGAATAGTTATCACAGAATCTCAGGGTTCCGTCCTTCTTCTTTAATACCAAAACAGGTGAAACCCTGGGACTGCTTGACGGCTGGATGATGTGATTATCGAGCATTTCCGGAACCTGTTTTTGGATGACTTTCCGCTGTTTCAAAGAGACACGGTACGGTGACTGGTAGACGGGGTGCACGTAGCCGTCGGTAAAAATGCGATGTTTGGCCACTGGTGCCTGGCAAACTTTCGACGACGTAGCAAAACAGTTACTGTACTCAGCGAGGAGATCAACTAATTGCTGGCGTTTTGAAGTTGGAAGCTCGGCGCAAGATGCCGACCTTTCGCGGAGACGTCCTTTTGTGCTGTGATGACGAGGTTTTCTTAAAGACTGCGGTGACAACGGCGGGCGCTTCAAACTCCTCGACGTGGCCCACGGTAGTACCCTTCGCTAAGTGCTGCGGCTCCTCTAGGAAGTTCGTCACGAGAGCAATTATACGTCCTTCTTGGAGATCCGTTACGCCTGGTGCGACTCCAATTCCTTTTTCAATGAGCAGTTGGATTTTGCTTTTAAGAAGAGCTTCACCACACATGGCTGCGTCGGTTATGACTGTTAAAAAATCACTGGAACGCGGCGACAGGTTCATATGGTCGGCAATAACTCAGATCGCGGTTGACGTCGTGTTAGGCCCGACCGGTGGCAGAACAGGCTTTCGCAGCGTCATCTGGTTTGCCCCGAGCTCGATGACGGCGCCATATTCGCAAAGAAAGACTATTCCGAGGATAACGTTTCTCGCACAGTCTTGTAGAACGACTAACTTCCCTGGGCATGTCTCAATGTGGATCTCAGCGCGAGCAGTGTATTTCCCAACTGATGTAATTAGGTGCCCTCCGGCGGTTCGTATTTGAGGCCCATCCCAAGGCGTCGTCACTTATCGCAGGCGGCGAGAGAGCCTCCCACTCAAGATTGAATAGTCTGCTCTGGTGCGCACGAGTGCCGATGCGTCGTGGCCGTCGATAACAAAGCTTAGGTTGTTGGACATCGTTGCAGGGGCGTCGTTGTGATGCGTGGCGTCGGGAGAGTGGGAGCGCTCCGGCGTTCTTGGAGGCTCTTTACTTTGGTCGTCTTCGGCAACGCCACCTCCAGGCGTTGCCGCACTTAGTTTTCCCGACGAGATAGAGCGCACAGGCTGTCACTGCGAGACCGACAGAAAGGCGATGCGGAACGTCGGGGGGATGGACAACGGGAACCTTGTGGTGCTGTCGGTGCTGGTGACAGAGGTCGGTGGAGGTATTGCTCGATGTCGCGAGGGCGTTCGCCGTATCTTGACCGGAAGTCGTTCGGCGCAAACCCTCGTAGTCCCATTTGGTAGTATGGGCACCTCCGGTAGACGTGGTCAGCCTCACTACAGTGGTACCACAGCGGTCGTCGTCAGTCGTGCGCCAGACGTCGGTCGACCATGGCACCGTTTTTTTTTTCGTTTTTTTTTTGGGGGGGGGATGGGGGGGGGAGGCTGTAATGGGCCCGGTCTTCCTGGCGTCGGCTATTCGCGGCGTTTGGAACTCTCAACGAGGTGGCCACGCGTATTGGCGGGCAGCTGGTGACTGCCGTCGCGGCATTGAAGCGTAGGTTACCAACTGTTCTTCGGGTTCAGCGACGTCGACAGGAGCCTACTTGAAAGGCTCGCTGCACTTCTTCTTGGACAAGCTTAGTGAGAGAGAGCGCAGCTCGTCGATCTGCCGCCGGCACCAGCTTTCTAAGCTCCTCGCGGACAATGTCTCACGAATCGCAGAAAGGTCAGAGCAGCGGGAACCGATACTGCAGTTCGACGTAGCAATTACGGTGGCACCGGAAAACCGCTGGTAATGGTTTGCCCTCGCGAGGAGCGCCCTTTACAGGCTAACTCACTCTGAGACGAAGCTTTCCACTGTCGTCGGAGGAACGCGAGCAAGGCCGCCGAAAATGTCATCCCTGACACCTCGCATGAGTTCCCGCAGCATATTCTCACAGGTGGCCTACAGGTCGGCGCGAGCGAAAAGACGGAGGACGTCTTCAATGAAACTAGTAACGCTTTCTATGGGTTCCTCGTTCCTCCCTCGAAGCAGGTCTTCAGCCGCTCCCGTATGTGTTTTCTGACAAATGTTTCCTTCAGCTGGTTCTTACAAACTTCCCACTATGTCAAGGTGACTTCGCAATTTTCGTATCATTGCCTTTCTGTTCTTTCCATCAAGAAGTAGATGTTCTGGAGGCGTTGCTCATCAGTCCATTCGTTTTGGCGGGCTTTCTAGCTGTACTGCTGTTGCCAGTCTTCTACGTCCTTGTAGATTTAACCGTGAAATGGCGTCGGCACATGGGGAACCACAGGCAAGAACACGCAGGGCGACGCTGTTGGGGGCTTTTCTGTTTGCTGAGCCGTGGAGCTCATCGTCGGCTTCGATAGCTTTTTTGTCTTGTCCGGCAGTGGTCCAAACTCAAGGCGTTGTTCTTGGAGATTCTCGCGGGCCCAGGGCCATTTCTTCTTTTACAAAAGGTCGACTTGGAGTAGGGCTTGCCGAACGGGTCCTCGGAGGGGAACGGTTAAGAATCATAAGGTGAGTACCCCGCACCTTAACCAGAATCTCACGGGTGGCGACCAGAGAACCATAAATAAATAAAAATAATTAAACGTTTAATGGGGCGAACTTGTGCCCAAAAGAAAGAAGGAAACAGAATACAACAACAGAGCGGGTTCAGAAGTCGAAGTCGGCGTAGCAGCAGGATCCAGCGCTGGCGAAGAACTGACTGCCGCTCGCCACGCGTCCCTTATGTACAAGCACGGGCATCCGGAGCAATCGACGTAGAAGGTTCTGTGAATAAAATACTCGGACCTCGAATCAACAGCGATGTTCTCAAAATTAATTAGAACGTGAAATTTATAGAAATAGCAAAAAGACGCGCCCGCTCGCAGGCATCGAACCTCGAGCCCTTTTGCGTACAGGCCAAGGACAATAACCATTGGGCCGCGTGTACGCTTGGTTAGAGACGCGCGTGGCAATATTATTGAGAATGCTCGATAATTAGTTGAGAAGAAAACGGAACACCGAAAGCACCCCAACAGGAACCGCCAAACTGCTAATGGTAGAGCGCCGGTGACAGAGGGGCAGTAGAGAACACAAACGCCGCCGTTCGGCGTACGAACGCGTTCGCAGAGACGAAGACGGCTAGCTTTGAGTCTACCCACTAATCGTTCCAACCAGAGCTCGGTGCTCCGACGCCTCAGCGCGCTCTCGTCTCTTCTCACTCAGTTTCGGTCTATACACTGAGATAACTAAATAAAAAAAAATAACCTAAACTTTGTCCGCTAACCCCAAAGATTGCCGCGGAAACACGTTCTGCGTACACTGTCTTTATCGGAGATGCTCGCTCCACACATTGAGACCACGTATGAAGATAAATTTTGTTTTAACCACCCAGACTGTGTTTTTTTTTTTTGTTTTTTTTTTTTACCTTCGCTTTTTTACGCACTTTGTTTGGTACCTGTAAATTCGAAACGTCACTAGATGGTGGGCTAGAGGGCCGGGCGGGCAGTCTAGGAAAACGTGCGTAGCGCACGTTTGTTTTGTGCAGCTGGGAGCGTCGAGATCATTCATTTGACACCAAACTCTTTGTCATCAGTTGGGAACAAATTATACTATCCTCTGGTCGTGAGCATTTACGAGGAAGTACGAGGTTGCGCTCCCTTCCAACCAAAGGGAGTGTCTGAACCAGCGTTTAGTGATGAATTGAGGAAAGTTTTGCCTGGAATAATATTTCTTGGCGTCTTTACGACTTCGCTGCCCCTCAATTTGTGAAGCGATCGAGACATTTTGACAGTGCTGCGCGCATTTTTCCGACGAGCAGATTATTTTAAGGAAGTCTGTCCGAAGCTTGGTTTTTATGTCTTATACGTTCGCAGTTACGCGCTAAGATTACACCGACTGCGGTGTCTTTACAAAGACGGTAAAAAAATAAACCCTTCTGGCTCAATGTCGAGCTAAAACTGACGCTTTAGTTGCAAAACAATACATACAAAGAAATTAGTTTTTCCAATGTCAATCTAAAAGCCAACAGTGATCGTACACAAAGTGAATAATGGTCGAAACAATAAAGAGTGTTTCTGGCGATCTTTTATTGCCGTAGTTTTGCGGTGCGAGACTCACGGGCCCTTTTGCCCCGCAGAGGACTCGTCGGTGTTGGAGGTTCCCCGGCTGACGCTGATGGAGAAGCTGGTGCCGGACCAAGTGTCGGTGGAGATGAATGGGCGCCCCGGCGAGCCGGTGTTCCTGGTGCATCCCATCGAGGGCCACGTGGGAGCCCTCTACGAGCTGGCCCGGCAGCTGCCCGTGCGGGCCGTCGGGCTGCAGCGCACGCGCGACGTGCCCACACGCAGCATAGAGGAGCTGGCCTCCATTTACCTCCAGGTGCGCCAGCACCGCCCGCCCTCCCGCCGGCCGGCACGTGCCTGGCGTCGGGCACGGTGTCGATCAAACGACTGCGTGGGCAATGCCCAAAACTTTAGTCGCGGTAACGCTTCTAATGTGCGATCCACTTATAACGATACCACGTATTACGATGTACCACCAATAACATTCGGTTATCGCTCAGACTCGAGTCCAGATACGACGATAATCGATTATAACGATTAAAGTTTCGGGTTTTCTCATTGTCGTCATAAGTGGATTGCGCCGTAAAACCTCGCACAAAAGACAGTCTCCACACATTGTATGCAGACATGTTCGAAGCTTACAAGGCAAACGTACTTCTGCGCGAGGCGTGTATGCAGATCGTCTTGTCGCGTTTGCGGCGGACACCGCGTCTTCTGTACTAGGTATGGGCAGTGCGACTGCAGCTTAAAGGGGCGAAGCAACGATTTTTTAACTTAATAGCGCTCAGAATTGTTCCTTGAAATTCGAAACCTATAGCTGTAAAACACGTCTCAGTTGTTTTTGTTTTGTTTTTTTCTCCACGCAATGAGAGTCACGGAAAGGGTTAAAGAAAAAAGGCATTCGTCCCCTCGACAGAGTTCCGGCATAGATAGGGTTCGGCTATCCGCGTAATCGCGGCGATCGGCCACGAACCATTACCGGAATGCGCGTCCAGACGTTGTCACGAGCCCACATTGAACGCTCGCGTAGTGCTTGCGTACACTGTACGCGAGCACTTGGCGCCCACGACAGGGGCCCCGTGGGCAGCCATTTAGATACCGTCGCTGCGGAGATCGTGAATCTATAGATGACAAAAACCTGGGGATTGCATCGTTGACGACGCCAACAAGATGCGCACGTGCGCTTCCGCGTCTTGAGCACCCATCAAAGCTGTCGACGCACACTGTTGACTTGCGGAAAAAATAGCTGACTGAAAGTATAGTCTGGTAACTGTTGTTCAGCGTAACTGCAGACAAGGGTGACTGAACTGAGTTTAAGGTTGCCCGAGTAAGTGGGCTATAAAATGTGTTAGATTGGCTCATGGGAGGCCACTCATGTCCCCTTTTAGGGAACGCTAACGCTGACCCATTAACTTTTCTCTTTTGGCTTTCTCTTTTCACTCCTCTATTTTTCGCTGCCTTTTTTTCACTTCGTTTCGGGGTCAGTGTTAGCGTTTCCCGAACAGGGACGCGAGTGGCGTTTCCCAAGGGTCATGCAAACATATTCTCTGAAGATCCACCGATGGATCTTCCTTCAATTTGTTTACCACCTACTAAAACCAGCGCTAGTACTTAGTTCACAGTCTGTTTTGTAGCACAAGCAAAGCATACGCGCTCCGCGCACCTGCAAGTTCAGACTCTCCCCAGCATCCGCGCGCGCATTGGCTTCCGCCCCTTGACGTCACCTCCCTCTCGCCTCTGTCCTTCACTACTCTCCTCCTCTGTACGCGGCGCGCTTCCCTTTCCACTGTTTTGTCCACAGACGGACGCCGTCAGCTTTTCCCTGACATGCAGGTACTAAAGCAAACGCATTAATCTTCTTGGTCAGTGGCGTTTCGTGCAAGTATACTTGGGTTCCATTTATGCGCAAAATAGGGTAGTCATACGACTCATCCTGGCTTTGCCGCCATAGGGCCGTCCGTAAGCCTCGCGATAGCTCAAACTCGGATATATCCTACTTCCGGTTAATTCGAACACATTTTTAAAATATTGGTTGTTCCGCTATGTTTTAGCACATTCAAAAACCGTTTAATTCGAACAGCGCTTTCGTGTAAGTAACTGTTTTTCTTCCCGTGGCCCTGCAGAATGGCAACACCCGCGGTGCTTGCTTCCGCGCGTGTTACTTCTCCGCAGTGCACCGGTGCTCGGTGAGTAGCGTACTCAACGGTGCTCAGGCAGGGCACACGTGAGCTATGAAAACGGGCACCACGCGGAAATTTCCACAGCAACTTGGGCGGACGCTGTGACGTGGCAGCATGGCGTAGATCCACGTCGCAGCGTCCGCGCAAGTTGCTAAGGAAACCGCCCCGCGGAGCCCGTTTTCATCGTTCATGTGTCTCCTTCCTAAAAGGTAACATTTGACAACTTCTTGGTCCAATAAACAAACCTAGTTTTGTTTTGAGTTGTTGGATGCCGTTTAAACAGTCCACAGTAAACAACCTTTTTCAGGGATAAATAAAGTTATGCCGTAAATTTCACAACTGTTTAATGCATGCACACCTGCTTGTTATAAGTAGGCTTATGTAGAGAAAATCATCAAATATCTTCTTCGTACGTGCAGCCATTCATGTGAAAAATCTTAATTTTAAGTCGCAACACATTTAGATACATTTCTGATAATTCAGACTTCCGATCATTCCAAAAAAATTCTTGTCTTCGTGGAGTTTGAAATAATGAGTCTACCTTAGTCCCACCTCCGTGGTCTCACGTGGCCGTCCCCATTTCTGCAGCGGCTCGTGGAGGTGCAGCCCCAGGGGCCGTACCACATTGTTGGCTACTCGTTCGGCGCAACGGTGGCCTTTGAGATGGCGGTGCAGCTGCAGGGGGCGGGGGCGGGGGCCCCCGTGGGCAGCCTGGTGCTCCTCGACGGGTCGCCCAACTACATCGAGGTCCAGACGGTGCACCACCGCATCCAATTCACCGACGCCAACGAGGAGGAGGCCACTATCCTCTGCACCTTTCTCATGCAGTACCTCGACATCGACTTCCTCCAGGTAAGCGCCCTTGCGAGGGCAAAGCTGGGCCTACGCTATTCTATCCTAACCTTAACCTAACCTAACCCTTGCCTGAACTAAAGTGCCTGGAACGTTTTTCCACGGGCGTGTTTAGGGAGTCTTCGAAAGTGGTACCTCGATTTCCGTCCTACGATGTGGTCGAAGTGTCCTGCTGTTGCCTGCCGCGATCCTGGCTGTAGCACAGGAGCGGTAGTTTGTGCGGCAAACGCCCGTTGTGCCGTAGGCCACTCTGCAGACAGAGATTCTATGGAAACCGGAGCATACGCGAGATGGG
Organism: Ixodes scapularis; assembly: GCF_016920785.2. Lineage (NCBI taxonomy): Eukaryota > Metazoa > Arthropoda > Arachnida > Ixodida > Ixodidae > Ixodes > Ixodes scapularis. The sequence continues at coordinate 26,161,763 of NW_024609881.1, forward strand.
TTGCCACGTCAATGGCAAGACCCGCATCCGCTCGCTGTTTTCGGCGATATTTTTACGACCAACGGCAGGATCGTGACACACCGGCTCCTGAAGCAATTTATTGCCACTTTCAAACCGCTCTGAATGCATAGGTGGAAAGGACGGTGAACACGCAAGTCGCAGATGCGTTCGATAAACTGTACGTGAACCCATAGGCAGAAAGCTCAATTTTTCGGGGGGGGGGGGGGGGGGGGGGGGAGGCGGAGGTGGAACCTGGATAACGTAGGATAAACATGCTGACGGCATGATACCTAAACAAATGTCTCCTTTTTTGACCCTACAATTTAGCTGTCAATGCAGTTGTGATCAGTGAATTCCGTGGTACAAGCGCACTGACCGTAATGACTTGTTTCAACATTGGGGATAACAAATTGGGGCTTAAAAAACGAATAATGCCATCGGCTTCTGTATGCTGCAGGTCCGCTTGAGGTGCCACTGTCGTCACTCGCAACTATTTCCAATGGCTTTCGAAGTAATTTCGAGCACTAGCCCTTATTGTATTTGTTAATACTACGTAGGGTCTTCGAACAGGACTGGGCGAATAACTAGTAAAATTTATCCAGTCGCCAGCTGTGGTCACTTAGTGACCAAAGCTGGTGAATGGATAAATATTTATTTATCCACTGGGCGTTGGCTATCGATATATTCGGGCACCAGGGCGAACAGGTGAGATTAATGAGGTGCATCCAGAGGTTCCGGAGACGATGGTACTTGCTTTTCCAAAG